>NC_057721.1:30680738-30769108 GCF_004010195.1 Chiloscyllium plagiosum
TCTTCTACCTTTGAGCCAGTTCTGTATCCAAATGGCTAGTTCTTCCTGTATTCCATGAGATCTAACCTTGCTAATCAGTCTCCCATGGGGAACCTTGTCGAACGCCTTACTGAAGTCCATATAGATCACATCTACTGCTCTGCCCTCATCAATCTTCTTTGTTACTTCTTCAAAAAACTCAATCAAGTTTGTGAGACATGATCTCCCACACACAAAGCCATGTTGACTATCCCGAATCAGTCCTTGCCTTTCCAAGTACATGTACATCCTGTCCCTCAGGATTCCCTCCAACAACTTGCCCACCACCGAGGTCAGGCTCACTGGTCTATAGTTCCCTGACTTGTTTTTACCGCCCTTCTTAAACAGTGGCACCACGTTAGCCAACCTCCAGTCTTCCGTCACCTCACCTGTGACTATTGATGATACAAATATCTCAATAGGAGATATTTGTAAGTGTAAGAGATTTGAACATGCTTCTGTTTTAATAATGTACCATTAAATATTTGATTTGAAAGCGGTTTCTTGTTACCTTGTGAAAAATATTTAGCTCCAATAATGAGTGAAAGTGCTTTTTTTGACAAATGTGAAAGGCATAATAATTATATCTAAGCAAAGTTTTTTGTTTTATCTCTGATGTTTATATAATTCTTTTAGATGCAGTAGGTTGATGTTTTGAAATTTAATCCAACTTTCTATCCATCCATTGTACAATAAATTATGAATCAGGGATCCTGTTGCCAGTTTCCTTAGTTCCCAAGCTTGGTCAAAGGAGTCAATATTGGAACAACTGTAGTATTGCTACATTGCCACTCTTATTTTTGTTCCACTGCATAAGTATATGCAGCAGGAGCAGTGACAGCGAAGACCAGGGACTGCTGGGAAGGTAAATTTCCTATTTAAATACTTGCCTCATGGAATTAGCGGCCTCCCTTTCGCAGGAGCAGTGGGAGCAGTGAGAGTGAAGGGCTGAGTGGGAGCAGTCGCTTTGCACTCTGGGAAGGTGAGTGAATTGATATATTCGGGCAGTAACTAAACCCAAGACACTACATGTGTAGTGTCTCCCACCCACCCTCCTCCTCTAACCACAAAAAAAAGACTCTGTGATGTGTTGATAAAGAAAGAGTTTTCTTATTTTTTATCGTGCGCTGGTGAATAGTGTGATTCGTAATTTTTAAAAGGTTTCAGTTATATATTGTTTGATATTATGGTTGGAGTAAGTTAATCTTAAGAGTAAAAATGGCAGGAGATCCCAGACCCATGTTATGCTCCTTTTGCTCAATGTGGGAACTCAGGGACACAGCTGATGTCCCTGACTCCTTTATGTGAAGGAAGTGTGTTCTGCTGCATCTCTTGTTAGATAAGATGATGGCTCTGGAGCTGCGGTTGGACTCACTATGGAGCGTTTGCGCTGCTGAGGAGGTCATGGATAGCACTTTTAGCGAATTGGTCACACCACAGGGAGAAAGGGAAGGGTGACCAAAAGGCAGAGAAAGAGCAAGGCGGCAGTACAGGTGTCCCCTGTGGTCATCTCCCTCCAAAACAGATATACCATTTTGGACACTGTTAGGGGAGATGGCTCACCAGGGAAAGGCATCTCTAGGTTCATGGCACCATGGCTGGCTCTGCTGTATAGAAGGGCAAGAAAAAGATTGGAAGGGCTATAGTCAGAGGAGATTCAAAAACTAGACTCTTGAATGGAATGTTGCCTCACAGGTACATGAAAGAAAGTGAGGACTGCAGATGCTGGAGATCTGAGCTGAACATGTGTTGCTGGAAAAGCGCAGCAGGTCAGGCAGCATCCAAGGAGCAGGAGAATCGATGTTTCGGGCATGAGCTCTTCTTCAGGAATGAGGAAAGTGTGCCAAGCAGGCTAAGATAAAAGGTTGGGAGGAGGGACTTGGGGGAGGGGCGTTGGAAATGCGATAGGTGGAAGGAGGTTAAGGTGAGGGTGATAGGCCGGAGTGGGGGTGGGGGCGGAGAGGTCAGGAAGAGGATTGCAGGTTAGAAAGGTGGTGCTGAGTTTGAGGGTTGGGACTGAGACAAGGTGGGGGGAGGGGAAATGAGGAAACTGGAGAAATCGGGGTTCATCCCTTGTGGTTGGAGTGTTCCTAGGCGGAAGATGAGGCGTTCTTCCTCCAGCCGTCGTGTTGCTGTGGTCTGGCGATGGAGGAGTCCAAGGACCTGCATGTCCTTGGTGGACTGGGAGGGGGAGTTGAAGTGTTGAGCCACAGGGTGGTTGGGTTGGTTGGTCCAGGTGTCCCAGAGGTGTTCTCTGAAACGTTCCACAAGTAGGCGGCTTGTCTCCCCAATATAGAGGAGGCCACATCAGGTGCTCTCCCAGCGCTCTCCCAGGTACATGAGTCAGAGATGTCTCAGATTGGCCGCAGGACATTCTGAAGGGGGAGAGTGAACAGCCAGCTGTTGTGGTGCATGTAGTCACCAATGATATTGTTAATAAACAGGATGAGGTCCTTTAACAGAATTTAGGGAGTTAGGAGCCAAGTTAAAAAGTAGGACCTCAGAGATAGTAACCTCAGGATTGTTTCCATTGCCACATACTAGTCAGGTGGAAATGAAAGAACAAGCAGGATATTGAGTGGCTTGAGAGATGGTGCTGGGTTCAGAGTTTTGGGACATTGGGACCAGTTCTGGGGAAGGTGGGACTATTACAAATGGGAGGTCTATACCTGGGCAGGACTGGAACCAATGTTCTAAGTGGTGCTAAACTAACGATGTTGGGCAGGGTTTAAACTAATGTGGCAGGGGTTTAAGAACCAAATGAGGAGGTTAGTAGACAGGAAAGGGTAGTAACTGAAGACTGTAAAAAAATGCAGGTGACTAAAGGAAATAGTAGCCAGGGAGCAGATGATGAACACAAAGGGACTGGTGGTCTGAAGTGCATTTGTTTTAATACAAGAAATGTGGTAGGTAAGGCAGATGAAAGTAGGGCTTTCATTAGTACCTGGGAGTATGATGTTATTTCAAATACTGAGACTTGGTTGAGGGAAGGGCAAGATTGCAACTAAAAATCCCAAGATATAGATGCTTCACGCGGGATAAAGGGGAGGTAAAATTGGTGGAGGAGTTGCATTACTTGGATGATTCGAGCAGGAAGGCAATATAGACAGAGCTCAGACAGGAAGGGTGCGGTAACAATGTTGGGGCTGTACTACAGGTCTCCCAACAGTGAGTGTGAGATAGAGGTACAAGTACGTTGACAAATTAGATTAGATTAGATGTACTGCAGTGTGGAAACAGGTCCTTCGGCCCAACAAGTCCACACCGACCCTCGGAAGAGTACCGCACCCAGTCCCATTTCCCTCTGACTAATGCACCTAACACTATGGGCAATTTAGCATGGCCAATTCACCTGACCTGCACATCTTTGGATTGTGGGAGGAAACCGGAGCACCCGAAGGAAACCCACGCAGACACAGGGAGAATGTGCAAACTCCACACAGACAGTCACCCGAGGCTGGAATCGAACCTGGGTCCCTGGTGCTGTGAGGCAGCAGTGCTAACCACTGAGCCACCATAATTATAGAAAGATGTAAGAGCAACGGGATAGTGGTAATGGGAGATTTTAATTTTCCCAACATTGACTGGGATTCACTTAGTGTTAGAGGTCTTGTTGGAGCAGAATTTGTAAGGTTCAAAGTTTGTGAGAAGATTTGTAGCTTGGGTGCTCGTTGTTGTGGTTCTGTTCACCGAGCTGGGAATTTGTGTTGCAGACATTTCGTCCCCTGTCTAGATGACATCCTCAGTGCTTAGGAGCCTCTTGTGAAGCGCTTGTGTGATATTTCCTCCGTGGTTTGTCTCTGCCACTTCCGGTTGTCAGTTCCAGCTGTTCGCTGCAGTGGCCGGTATATTGGGTCCAGGTCAATGTATTTCCTCCGGCATTTATCGTGGTTTGTCTCTGCCACTTCCGGTTGTCAGTTCCAGCTGCTCGCTGCAGTGGCCGGTATATTGGGTCCAGGTCAATGTATTTGTTGATAGAATCTGTGGTTGAGTGCCATGCCTCTAGGAATTCCCTAGCTGTTCTCTGTTTGGCTTGTCCTATAATAATAGTGTTGTCCCAGTCGAACTCATGTTGCTTGTCATCTGCGTGTGTGGCTACTAAGGATAGCTGGTCGTGTTGTTTCGTGGCTAGTTGGTGTTCATGGATACGGATCGTTAGCTGTCTTCCTATGTAGTGTTTTGTGCAGTCCTTGCATGGGAAATGTGATCACATTTCCATAAGTTTTTGAATACTCATGGACAAAGACAAGAGTGGTCCTAAATGATGAGTGCTTAATTGAGGGAAGGCCAACTAAAGCAAATTCATCAGGAGCTGGGGAATGTGGATTGGGAGCAGCTGTTTGAAGATAAATCCACATTTAATATGTGGAAGGTTTTAAAGAGTGATTGATTAGAGTGCAGGACAGACATATCGCTATGAAAATGAGGGAGAGAAATGGCCAGATTAACAAATCATCGATGACAGGTGGAATTGTAAGACTAGCTAAAAGGAAAAAGGAAGCATACATTAGGTCTAGGCAACCGAAAAAAGACAAAGCTTTGGAAGAGTATCGGAAAGTAGGACCATTCTTAAATGAGGAATTAAGAGGGCTAAAAGGGGTCATGAGATAATGAGATATCTTAAACAAACATTGTTAAGGAAAATCCCAAAACCTTTTTTTTGCATATAAGGAGCAAAAGGGTAACTCAAGAAAGGTTTGGCCCACTCAAGGACAAAGGATGAAAGTTATGCGTGGAGTCAGAGAAAATGAGTAAGATGCTTAATGAGTACTTGTGTCGGCATTCACCAAAGAGACATGACCTTTGTGAGATCACGGATAGATGTTGATTATTCTAGGTCAAGTCGACATAAGGAGATAGGAATTTTTGGGTATTTTAAAAGGCATTAAGGTGGACAAGCCCTCAGATCCAGATGGGATCTATCCCAGGTTACTGAGGGAAGTGAGAGAAGAAATAGCTATAACCTTAACAGATATATTTGCAGCATCCTTGAACATGGGTGAGGTCCCAGAGGACTGGAGAATTGCTAGTGTTGTCCCCTTGTTTAAGAAGGGTTGTAGGGATAATCAAGGAAATTATAAACCAGCGAGCCTGACATCAGTGGTAGGGAAGCTGCTGGAGAAGATACTGAGGAATAGGATCTATTTACATTTGGAAGAAAATAAGCTTATCAACGATAGGCAACATGGTCTTGTGCAGGGAAGGTCATGACTTTCCAACTTTATAGAATTAGTTGAGGAAATGACAAAGTTGATTGACGAATGAAGAGCTGTAGATGTCATATACATGGACTTCAGTAAGGCATTTGATATAGTTTCCCATGGTAGGCTGATGGAGACAGTGAGGTTGCATGGGATCCAGGGTGTACTAGCTAGATGGATAGAGAACTGGCTGGGTAACAGGAGACAGGGTAGTAGTGGAAGGGAATTTCTCAAAATGGAGACCTGTGACCAGTGGTGTTCTACAGAGATCTGTGCTGGGATCACTGTTGTTTGTGATTTACATAAATGATCTGGAGGAAGGTATAGGTGGTCTGATTAGCAAGTTTGCGGTGGCACTAAGATTGTTGGAATAGCAGATAGTGAAGGGGACTGTCAGAGAATGCAGCAGAATATATATAGATTGGAGATTTGGGCAGAGAAATGGCAGATGGAGTTCAATCTGGGCAAATGTGAGGTGATGCATTTTGGAAGATCCAATTCTAGAGTCAACTAAATGGGAAATAGAAAAGCCCTGAGGAGAATGGAGAGATTGATAGAGTGGTCGATCAGGCCAATAGAGTGGTCAAGAAAGCACGAGGCATGCTTTCCTTCATAGGACGAGGTATTGAGTACAAGAGTTAGCAAGTCATGTTACTGTTGTATAGGACACTGATTTGGCCACATTTGGAATACTATGTACAGTTTTGGTCACCATGTTACCTGAAGGATGTGGATGCTTTGGAGAGTGTACAAAGCAAGTTCACTAGGATGTTGCCAATTGTACTGTTATTGAAGATGTGGGTGTACTATACCTTTAAAGAGATTAATAGCTAGCAGTGACAGCACCAAGGATTCTCATTAAGACACAATGTAACATGTGCTCCAGCTACTGGGGTAGCTAGTTGCTTGGGAAACACCAAAACAGATTTGAATACGGCCAATCAGTTTAAGTTATACCCCGAAAAATACTAAATTCCAAACAAGTTTGAATTGAGTGTATTGACAATCTTAAAATTCCAATGACACAATCCAATGCTTTGGGGTGTAAGACTAGGGAAAATTGAATAGTTAGGAGGAGAACTGCCACCAGAACAACACATGTAGACTGATGGTCAGAATTCTCTGAGAGGTCCCTGAAGCAGTTTGCACAGAGAAAATCCTCAAAACTGACCTAGAGAGCCAATCTACCAATGAAGATAAAGAGAACATTTGATTGCTGGCTGGTTTTAAAATTTGAATTTTCCTGTAAATCTTAATGGGGCAAGAGGGTTTATTGGACTAGGATTATAGAAGTGAACGTAAAGGTAGGTTAGAGAAAGGAGTTGTAAATAGTTGTGAGTTAATTATTCTCTATTATACTGTAAGAAATAAAGTTGTTAATTATTACTTTAAATAGTTCTTAGCCACTTGAATTTTATAGATTACTGCATGGGATAATATTTTTCTGTGTTGCTGGTTTTAAATTAAACAGGAGGATTTATCATGTTGTAACAGTACAATAGCCTTTGCTTTTGTGATTCTATTCATGCCTGTATTGTCCTACTTTGTTGTGTATTTATTCCTATTTTAAAGTATTACAAGTCATTTATAATGTAAACTACCTATGTAAACTCATCAGTCTGCATTTGCACAAGTTGCCAATGGATGGAATGTATCTTTTCTGCATGAATGCTTGGCAAAAAGAAAATCAGTTGAAAGTTTTCATTGATGTTTGAAATCAGGAACAGTTTATTAGTGTGTTAACAAAAAATTAAACAACATAAATATTCTAAAATTTTCAGTATAGTTTGAGTAAATCTATCCAAATTAACTTTGTACATTTTCAATAGATTAATTAAAGTTTTTACTTGAAGGCTTCAGTACCTAGTAATAGATTTAATATTTTGCCAGCATTTTATTACATCATCCTGAGAAAGTGGAGGTGAACTGTTGCAGTCTATGTGCTGGAGGAATATCCAAAATGTTGTTAAATGGGAATTCCAGGAATTGATGCAATAACATTGAAGGAACAGTAATAAATTTCCAATTCAGGATAGTAAGTGGTTTGGAGAGGAATTTGCAGGTAGGGTTGTTCCTGTACATTCTTCTGGTCCATAATGATTTTAGGTTCATAAAGTTCTGCCTTAGGACCTTTGGCAAATTTCTGCAGTCCATCTTGTAAATAGTATACATTGCTGTCACGATACATTGATGAAACTCACAAATGCTTGAAACTCTCAACACGTTTGGTAGCATATTAAAAAAGCAAACACAGTTAACATTTCACATCAATGAACTTTCTCATAAAATCCCTTCAGTGCAGAAGCAGGCAATTTGGCCCATCAGGTTCACACCGACCCTGCAAAGAGCATCCCACCTAGACCCAACCTCCGCCATATGCCACAGCCCTGCATTTTCCATCATTAATCCACCTAACTGACATATCTCTGGACATTATGGGAATGTAACATTACCAATCCACTTAAGTTTCACATCTTTCCTCAGACCTGTTCATATCTGAAATTGTAATTGGTCTTGAACACATGTAAGAGAGGAGAGTGGCAAGAAGAATAAAAGTGATAGATCTGTTTTAGGGCAACAGCCAAATCAGATGAGATGCCTTGGGGATGAATTTTATGATTTGATTTTTTGACTAAATGTCAGTTTGAGGGTTTCTCTACAGAAGGCTTAACAAGATCTCTCACTGCATCTTACCAAATTTGCCTAATTAATTACCTACCATTCCCATGTGGTGAAACCTTCGCCTGTGCCTGGCCCTGACTGTAAATCCTATTCTAGCATTTGGAAGATCTTGGCACTCATCAGATATCTGTTTAATGACCTGTAACCCTTGTGTCTACACCATCTTGAAAAGATCATTGTGTACCCAGACAAATGTTGGCAATCCGGTATTGTCTTTCACTGGCAATATAATGGCACAGCAGCCATATGGTCACGTTGCTCATGGCACATGGCCAGCACAGCTGACTATTCCTCGCGTACAACACTAATCTGTCATCCTATTCTCTTTTTGAACACTGGGCCACCCAATATGTCTTTGCTTTACTACATTCCATCTAAACCTCCTTTCTAAGTCATCACTACCTCTGTTCTTAATGCCCTCTGTAGATCCACATTTTGTCATTGTCCAATAGAAAATACTGCAAGCAAGCCACTTTCAAAGCTCAGCTTTCATTAACAGCCAAGCAAAGAAAAACACAAGCATAACAAATCATGTATTATGACCAAAAACTAGTTTGCATTCCATGCTTGTCTGCTGCACCCAGCTCTCACCGATTGGAACTGAGTGTCAACTAGGTCCTGTCTGGTTTGTAGCTGAGTTTTGTCATACATATGAAAACTTCCGCCTTCCAGATGTTCTTTCCTTTTCCTCCTAAGAAGACTGCTCTATGTTCCCAGTTCCTCAACATCCAGAACATCACCTCATTGCTTGTTCCAATTATGCAGAGCACAGCTCACTAGGATGGTGTCCAGATCATACTGGAAGATTCTATCTGACTGGCCTAAGCAGTGTGTCCGTATCTTCAATAGCCCTATCATCAGCTTCACTATAGCTTTGATCAAAGCATTGGTAAAATTGTATTTGTGCTCTGCATCAGTTAGGGTTGTAAAATGGTGTAATCAGCTATTGTAACAATGGGTAGACCTTGACCACCTCAAAACAGCCTTGTAAAGCCCTTAAGCTCCCATGGCACCAGGTATGTGAATGCTCCAGGATGTAGGTATTATGGCAGCTGACCTTAGAGATGAGGGAACAGACATTCTGTAAGTAGTAATGGTGATCACAAATAACTTGCAAACTCACCAATGGAATAGGAGAAAGTGAGGACTGCAGATGCCTACTCCATTGCCAAACCCTAACCACCGGACGCCTGGAGGAAGAATGCCTCATCTTCTGTCTTCGGACCCTCCAATCGCACGGGATCAATGTGGATCTCACCAGTTTCCCCAGTTCCCCTCCCCCACCTTATCCCAGTCCCAACGTTCTAACTCAGCACCACTCTCTTGAACGGTTCTACCTGTCCATCGTCCTTCCCACCTATCTGCTCCACCCTCCTCTCTTACCTATCACTTTCACCCCCACCTTCAGGTATCTATCGCGTTCCGAGCTACCTTCCTCCCAGCCCCAACTCCCACCCACATCCACCTCCCATTTATCTCTCGGCCCCCTTGGCCCACAAGCCTCATTCCTGATGAAGGCTTATGCCTGAAACGCTGATTCTCCTTCTCCTCGGATGCTGCATGACAGGCTGCGCTTCTCCAGCACCACACTCTTCACCCTTTCTATTGTGCTACAACTATTTCAGTGATATACGTGTACAGTTAATGCCACCCTGCACCTGGGTGAACTCAGATATGTTTCCTTATCATATAGTCCAAGGTGCAACACTGACCACATCGTCTACAAACAAAATGAATCACTGTTCTGATGACTTTGTGGGAAAATGCCTAAGAGATCCCACATCGATCATGCTTTGCTCCCCAGAAACAGTCAATTAAGCAAAGTTCTCAGAAACTGTCACCTTTCACAGCTACTACGAGATGATGGTTTTCCACTCCTACAGTCCTCAGTTTCTCAATCAGGTAAGGTTCCATCACATTGTCCCAGGTCATTTGGAACCTGCCTCAACACTGCATTTTTTCATACCAGGAAAATGGAGTCAAGGTGAAAAACTCGTTCTCTTGAAGACCTGACACATCCTGAGAGGCCCTGCTGGTCTTTTCACTCCCACCTCGGCTGGGTGTTCCTTCACTTCCAGGTGCACTAATTGTTGCTCCTGGGTTTGGTGTGCATCCCCATCCTCCTGTAATTAATTTGCCTTCTTAGGAAGTCAACAACATCGACCAACATTTTGTCTGTGGCATTGTGTATGACTCTTGTTTGCAATTACCAATTTTGGGAACAGAAGGATCAGAACAGGTTATTAGGAATGACAACAATCACTGATGGTACCAGGCAGTGATAGGGTTAGGATTAGTCCTCAGTTAATGTTTGACTGAATCGGTGATGAGCCTCCATGTACTTTCCAATGCTTTTTTGTTTGAATAAGTGTGAAATGTTGAATAAACAGGCAGCTGTCACAGGCTGTAAATGTGATATTGATGTCTTAATGTGCTATCAGATCCAATCAGATTCCAACCGAATAAAGAATCAGGATACCTGTGTATCTGTGTAAAAGAATGTCAATATGGTAGTCTGATAGCCTTCAGTTCTGGCTGAAATGCTAACATGCCAACAGGTATGGCACAGTAAGGTTAGTTAAGAAATGGATGTTGTGAACAATCAGGTAGGCACTAAGTAAGCGAGAGAAGATGAGCAACCCTGAAATGCAACCTTGTCCAACCTGTGAGTTGGGTCCCAGCAACCTTTCAATTCTCGCTGCTGGTCTGCTCTGAAAGTTTGGCCTGTATTTCCTAAATAAGTGGATCGAGAGGGTGCGTGACATCCTGAGGAGCTAGCAATTAATTGATGCCAATATCCATGGATGAGAGATACTTGCAGCTGGTGCCAATGGATCCTGTTATGCGATGACCAACACAGACATGTTTCACACCCAGCAGTAAAGCTGAAGTTGTCAGGTACTCACTGTACTTCCCATGTTGAGAATTCTTGGCATCTACTTTGCTCATGGAGATTGCTAAGATAGAAAGCTACACATTAATAAGTTGAGATGTGCAGTTAATTAGGTCATGAACAAGCAATAATCCTTCCTTAATAGGCAACTTGCTGCTCTCTGTTGAATATCTAGAGTCCCTTTCTCACTGCCACAACACCGTGACATCCTCAGCCCTCTGGCTCTTTGACCACATGATGAAACAAACTTGATACTACAGACCCTCTACCTGTCCTCACCTATCCCCACTTCACCACCCTGTCCCCGCCACCCTTTGTATCTGCAGCTCCCCCCAAACCTACCCCCAGTCCTGAAGAAGGGTTACACCCAAAACGTGACTTCTCCACCTCCTGATGCTGCTTGGCTTGCTGCGTTCTTCCAGACTCTTGCCTGTCTATTTTGAATATCTCACCTCGACATTCAGAATTTGTTCAAAAGATGCAGTATGTTGTTCCCAATGCTGCGATAGGCCTCATTGGACTTTTTGCTTGATTCTGCCACATTTCTCACCATTGCTCACATTGTTCATGCTGGTATAAGATTTCACTGACCATTTATCATGGCACAAAGTCAAAGTGAGTCACAATGTGCACAATACGCGCATTGAATATATCTAGATAACGTGTCTGGCAAGTCTGGCAAGATTCCAACACATTTTGTTTTATTCAGTATTTGCCCTGTTATTGCTGTCCTTTGTCAAAATTACATATTTTATATTAATAGAATGAAATATCATTCACTAATAATATGGATAGTATATGATGTCAAAACCATAAATATGAGCATTTAATTACGTATAACAGTAACAATGTGCACATATGAACGATGAATATAGAAATATCCGTATGACTCGATGCATGAGTTTGTGGTCTGTTCTGCGAGAGCAAATGTGAGGTGAAGGCTGGATATTTTACCAAATTAATAAAAGAACACTATTGCACAGGTTCTCGTGGTTAATTTCAGAATAGCATCGGCAGTTGTTAACTGATATGATTTGTCGTCAAAAGTTTACTCCCGCTCAAATGAATAATATCATATTGGATTATATAATTTAGATCTCCAAAATAGTAATTGACCAATAATAACATTTGTAAATTTTGAGAACACATTGATACGTTTCTCTCTGGTAGGATGTTTGCTCTAGCTTTGGTTTGCACATTTATATTTTTCATTTAATTTGTATGGCATGTTGCTGAATGTGTGAATTGATAATGGAGCAGTGATGGAAAATGTTATCTTGGATTTGAGTCAACAGAGCAAGCAACTTTGCATTTCCTGAAGAAACCAGATTAAAGGATTATGAGATAAGCAGCATGAGGACTTAAAAGAAAGTGCAGTTAGAATGCATCACTTCAATAAAATCAGGAAAAAAAATGTAGAGAACGAAAAACTGGATAAAAACAGAGAAAGAGAAAGGAAATTTTCAGTTGCCCCTCACCTTGTTTGCTTTACAATTTTCTCATTGAAACAAAATGGTCTCCTTCCTATCGGAAAGATGTTGTGAAACTTGAAAGGGTTCAGAAAAGATTTATAAGGATGTTGCCAGGGTTGGAGGATCTGAGCTACAGAGAGAGGCTGAACAGGCTGGGGCTGTTTTCCCTGGAGCATCGGAGGCTGAGGGGTGATCTTATAGAGGTTTACAAAATCATGAGGGGCATGGATAGGATAAATAGACAAAGTCTTTTCCCTGAGGTCGGAGAGTCCAAAACTAGAGGGCATAGGTTTAGGGTGAGAGGGGAAAAATATAAAGAAGCCTAAGAGGCAACTTTTCCAAGCAGAGTGGTACATGTATGGAATGAGCTGCCAGAGGAAGTGGTGGAGGCATGTACAATTGCAACACTGAAGAGGCATTTGGATAGGTATATGAATAGGAAGGGTTTGGAGGGATATGGGCTGGGTGCTGGCAGGTGGGACTAGTTTGGGATGGGATATCTGGTCGGCATGGACGGCTTGGACCGAATGATCTGTTTCCATGTTGTACATCTCTATGACTCTATGACTTTAAAATATTTTTGATTCTCCTTTATGATGCATCTGTGCTCCCAGTAATTGTTATTGATTATAAAATCCGGATAAATCCAAATCATTTATTTTGGAACACATTTTCCAAAAAGAGACTGTCATAGTCAGACTGCTACTCCACTCCTACTTCTTTCATTTTCAGGAAGAGCCCTGCAATTCTAGCAGGAGACTCTGTTCATGATTTGTGAAATAATGGGGAGAATCTAATTTTGGCCTCATCGAGCAGAATAATTGTTGAAAGGCAAACTACACCCCATGTTCACATTCCAATTGTTGCCATATTCTTTAATTTAAATGCCCAGCAATTGACAGCTCCGATAAAAATGTAACTATATAAGGTAGATGTGAGCTTGAGTGCCAGTTGGCAAGGTGCCAGACAGGTATGATGCAAGGTAATTGGGTAACAGGTCAGTAGGATGGCACCTAAGTAGATTTCCAAAGGGTGCCAAGCAAATGGATGCTAGTTGGGGTGCCAGTGGATGGATTGCCAGGTAGATCGGGTACCACAATGCCAAACCAGTCCTGGAGTATCAAGGGAGCTGTCAATTCCTGGGGGGATATGGGTGGCAGCTAATGGATTAAGAAGGGAGTGACAGACCTCAGCTGGGGTGAAAGAATCAGATCAGAGCAGTGCAGGATGCGTATAATTCAGGAATTAGATTAGGTTTTTTCTCAACTAACTTCTTCTGGAAATCTATTTGCTTGACTGTGAAAGAGCCCTCCAAATTCTCCAATTTAAATGGATACTTTCAGTAGTTTCCAGGCACTGGTCAATTGCCAGTTGGAATCTTCAAATTCTTGGACAATTCCTTCTGAGTCAGGGATTCCACGGAATCCTAAAACACAACTTTCATTAACGCTGCAGAAGCGACTTTCTAGCCATCTACTAAAATGAAATAATAAAATAAACTTAAACATGTTTTTTAAGATTGGAACAGTTTGCATTTAAACAATTAAATGATACACTTACAAAATGCACTCAGGACTAAAAGCTTAACCTGGCACAAATCCTACAGTCATGAAATGCAAAATTCCTTAAAAGACTCAAAACAAATTTATTGCACAGTTTAGCTTATAATGGAATAAACACGAAGAGTTGTGTATCAATTGGCTTGTCAAGATTGGATAATTGTCTAAAATTATGATGTTGAATTGCTTATAGTGGGGAATTGTGGGTAATGAATATTACCTTGTGAGGGCACTAAATGTATCATTATAATCTGCTATTCACTACTTAATGTGTCGCCTCTAATTTGACACACAATAAATTATGCATACTGTGAATTTACAGTGCTTCATGTACAACATAGTTCTGTCTGCAGGGTATAGTTTTTGGCACAGGTGGTGTTATAATTACAACCACAATACCTGAATTCTCCAGGTCTCATTTTAAGTATGAACTGATTTGTCCTCACATTATCTACTTTTATGGAGGTAACAGTATGATAAGAAAATATTTTTCAAAATCATACAAAATTCAAAATTGTTTAATTCTACCTTTTGAAGAGCCTGAAATATTAAGGAAATGCATCTTGTTTTGTTGCGATGAAGATTATGAGAACAGTGTTATATGTATGTGTTTATGTAGATACATGTGAAGACTTATTGGACTAAAATTTTTGTTTGGTGCAGTGGAAGTAAAGGTCTGTCATTAAGGGCCATAAATCTATGTCCTCATGCAAATCTCCTCCAACTCATCCATTTCTGTTTTAAACTGTTGGTGGGCAGTGAGATCAAGACAATTTAAGAAGGCAGGTTGTAACCCAGGAAACCTAACAGTTGACTCAAGATGAAGACTTATGGCCTCAGAAGAAAGGTGACCGCATACTTAATCCTTGAAACCAGTGGCCTATTCGACAAGTTTCCATTTTGAGGGGGATTTATGTAAGCATAATGGACTGTCACTTTAACAGGCTTCCAATCTGCCCCAAAATCTTACACTGCCACCGCAATCAAATCCTAATCACTCTTCCAAAATCTGTTTCCCAATCTATTTCTTCACATCTCTGCTGCTATTGGGGGGCCTATAGTAAACACCCAACAAGGTGACTGCTCCTTTCCTATTTTTGACTTCAGCCCATACTACCTCCAAAGGGAGATCCCCCTCGAACTGCCTTTCTGCAGCTGTTATACCATTTCTAATTAGAAACGCCACCCCCCCCCTCCTTTTTTACCACCCTCCCTAAAAACAGCTAGTCTACTTGCTGGACTCCAAGTCCAGATCCCATCCCCCTGCCAAATTAGTTTAAACCCCCCCGAAAAGTGCTAGCAAACCTACCTCCCAGGATATTGGTGCCCTTCTGGTTCAGCTGCAACCCGTCCTGCTTGTACAGGTCCCACCTTCCCTAGAATGCAGTCCAATTGTCCAAATACCTGAAGCCCTCCCTTCTACACCATCCTTGCAGCCACGTGTTCAACTGCAATCTCTCCCTATTCTTTGCCTCACTGTCACGTGGCACCGGCAACAACCCAGAGATGACGACTCTGTCCGTCCTAGCCTAACTCTGTCTGTCCAGCCTAACTCCCTGAGCTCCTGAATGACCGCCCCACCCCTCTTCCTACCTATGTTGTTGGTGCCAACATGCACCATGACTTCTGGCTGCACACCCTCCCCCTTAAGGATTCTGAAGACACGGTCCGAGACGTCCCGGACCCTGGCACCCGGAAGGCAACAAACCATCCGAGAGTCTCGCCCATGTCCATGAGCAGATAGACCAGGCTGCGACTTGGGTTGTATTTCTCTCTTTTTGCATGACTGGCAGTGTAGTCTGTACCTTATGGCATCTATGTGCTTGGAATAATCATCTTTAATGGGATGTAGGCTCCACTAACAAAGCCAGCATTGGTGCATTTCCCAAGCTGCCTTCAAGACCATTCAAGAGTCAAGCATATTGCTGTGGATCTGGGTTCACAAAGGCCAGACCTGGTCAGCATTTCAGATTTCCTTTTCAAAAAGATATCTATAAACCAGATTTTATTTCACAATGAATGATAATTTCATGATTCCGTTATGAATAGTATCCTTCATTCAACTTTGTATTGGATAAATTAAATTGAAGTTCCACCAGCTGTTATAAGGGCATTTGAACCCATGTTCCCTGAATGCAAGCCAGGGCTTTTATGTTCTGAATCCAATGGCATTACTACTCTGCCACACTCTTCTTGAGACCCAAATGTTTAAGCTACTCTGCTATATTGCTTCAATATCGTCTGGGCCAAAGAGAACAATCTTATATTTTGGTAGTGATAGCAAACTTGGAGGAGTTACAAGCAATGAGGATGATATCAATCAACTACGACAGGACATAGCTAAGCAATCAGAATGAACAGCCAGATGGAACTTAATACAGAGAATTTTGAGGTGATGCATTTGAGCTACAGGGATAGAGGCAATAAAGGCATAATTGTACAGTACTAAAGGGTGTGAAGAAGGTCAAGGGTATTTTTCTGTAAGGATTCTGAAGGTGATAGAACATATTGGGACAAAGTTAGTAAAGTCAAAAAAATGTTGATCTTCATAACTGAAGACATACAGTACAACATTTGGAAAGTGATGTTAAAACGTTATGAAACTTCAGTTAGGCCACAACAGGAATATCACACAGATACAATTTATGAGATTGGTTCCAGCAGTTAGATATTTTAGTTACAAGGTTAGTTTAACATAGTAACATGTGAATGAGGAGCAGGGTAGACAACTTGACCCCTTAAGCCTATCCCACTATTCAAGAAGATCATGGCTGATCTGATTACTCCACATCTACTCCTCCATTTTGAAGAAAATACTAATCTTGGACCCACTAATCATTTCCTCAAACTAAATGTGAAGTTCAATTACATTATGGTTGCTGCTACTTAGGTGTGCCTTCATAGTGAGACACGTTAACTAATCATACTTCGGTGCACAATTGGGCCTAGTGTAGTTTGTTTTCTGGATAACTTCATTACACACTGATCTGAGAATCTATCCTGAAAACAATCTGTGAACTGTTCATTTCTTCTAGCTTTGTTCATGTAGATTAACACCACATAACCACCACCATTTTTAATAAACTAAACTGAAGTTCCACCAGCTGTTATAACGACATTTGAACCCATGTTCCCTGAGTGCAAGCCAGGGCTATTAGGTTGCTAACCCAACGACATTATTACTCTGCCAATGTCAGATCTTTCTGACAAGCTCTCATTATGTCTTCTTTTATACACCGTCCTACCATGTAGTTACTGTTTTAGAGCCTGTACACCACTCCCACAAATAACTTCTTACAACTATAATTTTCCATTTCGAGCAAAATTTCTACATCCACGTTTTTTTAACTTAGGTCATCCCTCTCAGTTATGCTAATTCCATTGTTAATTAACAGATCCACCTGATTTTTCCTGATTTTCTGACCTTGTTCTATGTAAAGGTCCTGTGTCCTTCAATATTCAATTCCCAATCCATATGTTTATCCACTCATGCACTGTGAAGGTGAACGGCTCATGCTACCCGTTAATCTGTTTTGTTTCAAATGTTTCATGCGTTCAGATACAGAATCTTCAGTTTTGTCCTTTTATTATTTTTGTGAATTCTAGCCTTTTCTGTTGAGTTACTCTTGGATATGTACTCTCTATCTCTTCCTGTCATACCGTTTATCATTTCCCAAATTAATATATTTATTCCTTGTCTTGCCTGTACTCTTTGCACTTACCACATTATCACAAACCTGACATTTTGCCCAAATTTGTATGGCAAATCCTTTTATAGATACTTCATTATGAGGCCCAAAAGAACATTGACCCCCAATACAGTTTAAATTATTGCACTACCTTTAAAATCCCACATTCTCCAGTAATGGTACCAGTGCATCACAAACCAGAACCAAAGTCTCCCCCACCAGTCTTTGAACATGCATTAATTTCTCTATTATTTGCTCCACACTAATTTAGTCATGGTTCAGATAATAATCTGTTCACTCTGAGATCGTGTTTTTTAATCTGTTGCTTAGACCTCATGCTGCTTATGCAGAGTCTCTTGCTTTACCCCATCTAAAAGGATACCTCCAAGAACCACGACTGGATCGACTCCCTCACACTGAAGGTTCCTCGCCAGCCCTGAGCAGAAAACCCAAACACCAGAACTAGGACGGTAACAGAGCCACATGGAGTCTCAATCTTTGCTGCAGAGAATATTATTAATCCCCTCCATTATCCTGTCTTTTACCACTATCACATTCCTTTAACTTTCTGCAGTTCAATGGTTTTCTGGAATATGGCACTATGGTTAGTCACCCCATCCATCATGCAGCTCTCACACTGATAGGAACAAGCTGAAAGAACTTCAAACTTGTTGGACAACTGCAGGGCCTAAATTTCATCCAGTTCTTGTGTCACCATACTTTCCTCACTCTCAGTCACACCTTCCACTGACTGAGTCATTAGACCTGATCCAAAGGGGTGTGACTTCTTTGTAGAATAAAGTGTCGAGGTAACTTTCTCCTTCCCTGATATATTACAATGGCTGCAGCTCAACCTCCAACTCATAAACCGCGGGCCAAGTTTCCTTGATTCAAACACACTTAGCACAGATGTGTTTGTATGGTATCACAAGTGTCTAGGAACTCTGAAATCGTGCACTCACAATACAACATTCATCCTGTCATATTCATTGTATCTTAATTAATTTATAATTAATGAGCCCTACTACTCCCAATAAATGCTATTACCACTCCTAAACTTTACTAATACTAATGAAAACCTGGAATTACTAATAGATGCCTTGGTTTTAGTTTCTTCTTTGATTTATTCATACACCTGAACCTTAATGTACTTAGTTTAAAGTAACCGCTTCTGGATTTTATCCCATTAATTCTTGTCTGGAAGTGGTACTAGCTCTTTTGTCTGAGGTAATCCTTTCCTTTCGGGGAGGACTCATTATATCCTTTCCTTTCGGGGAGGACTCGTCTGTACAAACATCTTAATTGAAGGACTACAAGGAACTCTCCAAATGAAATCTCTCTTCTCTGTCTCTGAGTCTGTCTCTGTCTCTCTTACTATCATTCTCACTCTCAATCTCACTCTCTCTTATAGCTGCATTAGGGCATTGGATGTTGCCCTAGTGCATTTCCTTTGTCAATGGCCATTTCTGCTACGTGACTTGCAGAATTGATAAATATTTGGACATTTTCTTGGTGCATGCAGAAGACAACACCATCCACATGTCACAGAGTCATAGAGTCATAGAGATGTACAGCATGGATACAGACACTTTGGTCCAACTCATCCATGTGGACCACATGTCACAACTCAATCGAGTCCCACCTGTCAGCACCCGGCCCATATCCCTCCAAACCCTTCCTATTCATATACTCATCCAGATGCTTTTAAATGTTGCAATTGTACCAGCCTCCACCACTTCCTCTGGCAGCTCATTCCAATATAGCACCACCCTCTGCGTGAAACATTTGCCCCTTAGGTCTCTTTTATATCTTTCCCCTCTCACCCTAAACCTAAACTCTCTGATTCTGGACTTCCCCGCCCCAGGGAAAAGACCTTGTCTATTTACTCTATCCATGTTCTTGATTTTATAAACCTCTATAAGGTCGCCCCTCAGCCTCCAATGCTCCAGGGAAAACAGCCATAGCTTATTCAACCTCTCCCTATAGCTCAAATTTTCCAATCCCGACAACATCCTTGTAAATCTTTTCTGAACCCTTTCAAGTTTCATGACATCCTTCCGATGTCTGCTATGGTGGGGTTTTCTCCTGATTGCATCAACTACCAATTTTATATTTAGTATCTGTAAGCTTTGTGAACCTGCAAGAATTGCTTGGACATACCTCCAAATGATAGTAATTCTTTGCCCCTGTAAATCTTTATTTTGTTAGCAAATCTCTCTGGAAAGTTTCCAAGGATGAAATTACCAGCTCTCTAAATCTTCAAGCTAGCTCCCCATCTGTTCACAAAGGAGTGTATGAGTACTATAGTTTCTAGGAGAAAGTGAGGACTGCAGATGCTGGAGATCAGAACTGAAAAATGTGTTGCTGGAAAGGCGCAGCAGGTCAGGCAGCATCCAAGGAGCGCTGCCTGACCTGCTGCACTTTTCCAGCAACACATTTTTCTACTATAGGTTTCTAACTAAATGACATGAATTCCAGTCAATAATTATGAAAATTTGATCTGATTCAGATTTGGTCCTACAATAGGGACCAAATCTTTTAATGATCTTTCAGTTCCTCAGTGTTAAACTTGACGCATTGACTCTATGCAGATGTACATTCCCCAGTTGTACAGCAAATTTAGTGGCTTGATTTTCTGCATCAGACACACCTAAATCTGGAAATCATAAATCTGAATGCAATTTAAATATTTTTAATTCTGTGGGAGGTCCCTAATTAAACTAGGTAATTTTGTGGACATTCTGACTACGTGCCTTAGACTTTCCCTTTCTTCTAATCAATCTATTGCAAACACTGATCAGTTGCTTTTCACACAGGAGTTCTTGTTAGGAATCAGTCTGCTTAGCAGAAAGATGTATTTTCAATTTTCTTATGATATAGTGAAGATATCTAGGGTTATCTCATTCAATTTCACATGTTTTCTTTCTTTTTTATACTCATAAGTGTTATTTCACCTAACTTGAACTGCTTTTCTTCAATCACTAAATTACCCATGATATTTTTCATCTATTTATCCAGGGAGGTGGTTAATCCAAAGTTGGGTTGGAAGGAGAAATAAGGCACTCCATCCTCTATGGTGCTCACTTCTTTCTAAAAGCATCGAAAATATTGGTGAAAACTGCATGCTCCCTTTTGAAGGACACACAGGCATGAAAGTAGTCATCAAAGAAGGGGCAGGCAGTCAGCAGCTATGACCCTTGCCCACCTTAGTATAATTCTTTTTCATTATATGAGCAGGTGGCTATTACACACCACCAGACATCATTCTCCACCACCAAATCACCTTCTGCAATTTTCATCTATTAATCACCACTATAAATCATCTGTATTTCCAATTGTTCAATTTACATGAAGCGCCCATTATGGGTAATGCAACAATATCAAAGGTGAGTCAGAGACAGGGAGGAAAAGAGAGAACTAAATCATAATGATGTTAGAGAGAGAGAGAAGGCATTCTACTCCGGTGGTGGCCATCTTTTTCTCAAGGTATCTAGAGTACTGATGAATATCACTTTCTCCCTCTCCAAGGACACCCAAGCATGAACAGAGTCATATTTTAGGTGCAAGCAGTTGACAACTGTGATCCCTTCACATTTTAGTATGATTTGTTTTCATTCAATCTCTTACACAGTTGTTGTGAAACACCTCTAGAGAAGGTAGCACTTGAACCCAGGCTTTCTAGGTCAGGGATCGAGACACTACCACTGCACCACAAGAACTTACACCATTTTAGCATGATTTAAAACTGTCACTCATTTGTTTCACTCATATGTGACTGGTTTGATGACTGCTCAAGCACAATACTTACATCAGCACAATGTTTTGCATTGCTATTCATGATGTGATATCAATATGAACGGTCAAATAATCAATCATTCATAAATGATTAATTCTACAGTTCAGTTTCTTTAAAACAATAAAACACTATAATTTAGGAATCTAACTGATTTTATGAGTGTATGCAAATTGAAAACCCACAGTAGACTGTCAGGCAGAGTTGCAACATTATATACATACAGCACATGGATTCTTTAAAGGTAAATTTTCTTAAAGTCTACTCATATAATATTTTCCACTGCTTCTTGTATATGCTCAGCAAGTTAATCTGGCAAACTCTGGCTAAAGACTGATCAGTTGATGGGCTCTATAACAGACAAATCTCATTCTGGACTTAGGTTTGCTCGCTGTGCTGGAAGGTTTGGTTTCAGACGTTTGAAACTGAGCTACAAATCATCTCAAAACTCGCTAACACCTATGGGTGCAATACACTAAAACTGGCCCAAAAATGAGAAACCAATGCCATCCGACAGAGCACCATTCATGAACAGCTGTACTTCCTGCACGAATGCCTAAGGAAATAGATACTATCTAAATGTCTTAAAAACAAACTTATCCTTAACAGCCCACTAGCCAAAAGAATAGCAGAGCCAAACAGCCACAGAATGCTTAGAGAAATGATTAATGATGCTCACAACAGACTCCGTAAATACAACTGGGATCAGATAAGCCAATGGGCTGAGAAGTGAGAGATGGAGTTTAATTTAGATAAATGTGAGGTGCCGCATTTTGAGAAAGCAAATCTTAGCAAGACTTATACACTTAATGGTAAGGTTTTTGTGTGTTGCTGAACAAATAGATCTTGGAGTGCAGGTTCATAGCTCCTTGAAAGTGGAGTCGCAGGTGGATAGGATAGTGAAGAAGGTGTTTGGTATGCTTTCCTTTGTTGGTCAGAGTATTGAGTACAGGAGTCGGGAGGTCATGTTGTGGCTGTACAGGACATTGGTTAGGCCACTGTTGGAATATTGCATGCAATTCTGGTATTCTTCCTATTGGAAAGATGTTGTGAAACTTGAAAGGGTTCAGAAAAGATTTGTAAGGATGTTGCCAGGGTTGGAGGATTTGAGCTATCGGGAGAGGTGGAAAAGGCTACGGCTGTTTTCCCTGGAGCATCAGAGGCTGAGGGGTGACCTTATAGGGATTTATAAAATCATGAGGGGCATGGATAGGGTAAATAGACAAAGTCTTTTCCCTGGGGTGGGGGAGTTTGGAGGGATATGGGCCAGGTGCTGGCAGGTGGGACTAGATTGGGTTGGGATATCTGGTCATGATGGATGAGTTAGACTGAAGGGTCTGTTTCCATGCAGTATATCTTTATGTCTTTATGATTCTATGATGACAAACTCACAGAAGAAACTCAGCAAACTATCAGACAGATAGTCACATCAACATTAAGCAGGAAAAAGAAAGGAAACACAAGAAAGGAAAGTACTAGAAAGACTAAAAAAAAACATAAAAACATTGTAATCCTACCTACAAAGGACGCTTGACATCAATTAAGTCAAAGAGACGACATTGAGAAAGCGGACACACTGCTTGCAGATACCAACACTTACCAAGAAGAGGCGACAGACCAGACCCCACAACTAGAGAACCAAATCACATTCCTCCTCAAAACACTTCAGAAATCTGGAAAAATAAAAGTTCGACTTCCAAAAAATGAAAGTAGACAGATCCAACACACCACACTTTTATGGATTACCCTAAATTCACAAAGCAGGTACTCCCCTTAGACCCCATAGACTCGCTATCTAGAACAACAACTTACAGATTAACCAAGGAGCTACACCAAAGACTAAAACACTTAGTAGAAGATTCATGTCACTCCATCCACTCCATCCAAAAATTCCTGAAGACCACCAAAAATACCAAGATAGAAGAGGATGAAATAATTGTCTCCTTCGACATAACACCCCTGTTCACATCTATCAACATCAACCTGGCCAAGGAAACACTGACTGCACTTCACCTTCAACAACAAAACCAACAGACAAACCAATAGATCACCCATGGCATCTCCAATATCAGGGTTCCTTGCAGAGGCAGAAATGCAGAGACTTAAACAAACAGCTCTGCCAACCATCGAACCCAAACTTTGGCTCCGTTACATGAATGATGCCTTTGTCATCACTAAACAAATCAAATTAGAGGAAACCTTCAAGACCATCAATAATACCCTTACTGGCATAAAATTCATTAGGGAGGGGGAAAACAACAACAAACTGCCATTCCGAGATATCGCAGTAGAGCAAACAGCCAATGGGGAACTTCAAACCAGCGTCTACAAGAAAACAACACAATTGGACCAATTACTGAACGACAGAAACAAACATCCCAACATCCACAAATGAAACTGCAATAGAACATTATTTCAATGAGCCACCACACACTGCAGCACAGAGGAACTACAAAGTGCAGAGGAAAATCACCTATACAGTATATTCAAAAAGAACGGGTACTCAATGAACACAGTCCACCGATTTCTCAAATCAACAAACCCAAACAAGCAGACAAAACATGTCCAGAAACCGTAGCCAATCTCCACTACATCAAAGACATTTCAGAAATGACTGCCAGACTACTCAGACGTTTAGGCATCATGCTAGCCCACAAACCCACCAACACACTAAAACAATAGCTAATGAACTTGAAGAACCCTTAACAGACAACAAGGCAAACTAATGTCATTTACAAAATACCTTGCAAGAACTGTAATAAACACTACATTGGACAAACAGGCAGAAAACTAGCCACCAGGATACATGAACATCAACTAACCACAAAAAGACATCACCCACTCTCACAAGTATCTTTTCATGCAGATGAGGAAGGACACCACTTTGACTGGGACAACACATCCATCCTAAAACAAGGCAAACAGACATATGTGCGAGAATTCCTCGAAGCATGGTATTCCACTTGGAACTTGATCAACAAAGACATTGACTTGGATCCCATTAACACCTCCTGAGAAAAGAAACAGTAAATGACATCACCACAGGAAATGGCATCACCACAGGAAATGTAGTCACCAACCTAAGGAAACCTAATCACATAAATAAAAAGTGGACCATACCACTAGTACTTCATCCGGAGACTCACTGATGATGTTACCTAGTGTGGTGACGAAACGTCTGAAACTGAAACTTATTATTATAAAAATGATAGTGTATCCAACAATTGGTTGACAAAACTACAATTTATGAAGACGTCCAAAGTTGTTAATTTGATCCTGTTGAGAACAAATTTATTTCCAACACGGGCGTCATTGTCGTATGGAGGGCCATTTAATATTAAGAATTGCAGAAGATGTAATGATCTTTCGGAAACATTCGCGCATATCTCTGGGTGGTGCCCTTACGTCAAGAATATGAGAATTAAAAGGCATAATAGGATAGCAGAAGAGTTAGTCAAGATTGTTATGAAGAATGGGTGGATTATATATATAGAGCCGCGAATTAAAGATGCATCCGGAAAACTTTGGATACTGGATTTAATCTTTAAGAAGGAACATCAAATTGTGGTGGTGGACATGACTGTTAGAACTGACCTTCAGATCAACTCTCTTGAATCGGCTTGGGAAGAAAAGATAAATAAATATAAACATTTAGGAAAAGAGATAATGGACCTCATTGGTAGAGGTCCATTCATCCAGAACCTCAACCGGAGCTACAAATCTTCTCAAAACTCGCTAACAAATCTCATTCTAACTGCAAAATCTATGTGGTCCTAGAACATGAAAAATAACAATTCAATTTTGGTTTTAAAGGTGGCGACATCTCTTGGAATATGTGAATTAATTGAATCCTGACTTGAAGTGCGTATGGTGATGATTTTTCCCAAATCCATTGCTGTTGAAGATGCTTAATATTTGTGGATGAGCTAGCAGTGAGATAATGAGCATTCAAAGTAATCACAGTTTTTTATGGATATAGGAAACATGTTTCTCTTTGACATCATTGATTGAAAATACTTCAAGGAGCAAGAGAGAGGAGATACAAGGATTTGTTCTGAACAAGGTAGTCATTGGAAGCTAATTTTCAGAAAATGTGTTTTTTTGGATAGCTGTTGTAAGTCTTTTAGTATAGCAAAATAATATAACTCATGTCTGTAAAATATATGTAAATGAAGATAATCTTCTTTCACACTAACCTTTCCATTTCCTGTTTCATATTAAAATAATTGTGCCAGGTGTGATGACAAGAGATAATGTAAATAGGATGATATGTGTACCCTCTGTTTTGTCAAACCTAGAAGTAAAAGGACACAGTATATAGATATTTTAGTGGTGACAATTTTAATTCCCTCCATTAGTATTAACAATTTAGTAGGGAATCACAATGACATCAAATCACTACAGGCCTTGCTTTCATGTTGGTAGACAACATTACCAGCATGGGCAATCAAAGTACTTGCCTATGAGAATGTTTTGATGAGGCATTTTTGTTTAAGCACTGGTAGATATTTTCAATTTTTCAACCTTTAAATTAAACAATAAACAAATTGACATTTTTTTTTATTTTCAAGAGACCATTGTATTTTCTCTTTCATTCTTATTCAACTCAATCACAAAGGCAATCATTTCCCTCCCTCTGTTTGAACTGGGAGTCTTTTCCCTTCTGAGTTTGTTTTAATATTCTTTAACCTCCACAAATAATGTTTGGCACTGTCCTTTCCAAACTTCCAAAACCAATATCTGCCTCCTCCTTCTTCCTTTCATTATCATTCATTTCTCTCCTTTGATTATTGTCCCATTCATGCCTGAGTCCTGTTGATAATATAAGTGATTTGATGCAACACCGTTTCTTGATATAACAAACATTTCCATCCAAAATATAGATCAGCTGGAAACCATTAACCTCAGCATTCAGACAAAAAAAACCATTGAGCCCAATTACAAAAACGAAAATGGTCACACCGAGGAGAGAAAATACGAAGTGTCTTGATTGTCGTCAATAATTGTTGCATTTTGAAGACGGGCTAACAAATCTGGTGTCAACATCCAACAGTTTAACGGTAGGCACCTTGTCCCAGAGTGAGAAGATTTGCTTTCAACTCTTGTTGGTGCATAAGGACAGTTAACTTGTGAAGTGATAGCTGTTGCATTCAAATCATGGAACAAATTGGATCCAGCGTGCAGAGTGATTTAAGTGTGTTTCTTGACATGTTAAAAACTTATTTCCCCAGTTCCTTTGTCCCTACAGCATCACTACAGTCTGAAAACCTCAGCTGAAGCAATCTTTGTTCATTGTGAAGTAGCTGAGGCAATCATTAAATCACTAAACTGCAGATCCAGAGTGCACAGATTCAGCCATAGATTTGTATTAGTCTGTTGATTTCAACCAGGGCAGCCGTCCTGAGCTATGGAGGAAAACATCAATCAAGTTTTCTCTGCTTGATTACAATCTGACCAATCCTTCTAAAAGTGCAGAGGACATAAAAGTTAGAACTCTTTTTTAATCCTCATGTAAATTGAAATAGTAAGCTAGCACTCACTGATGTAAATCTTTATTTGGTACAATAGTATAAATTAAGAGGCAGTGTAATCAAAACTGAGCCCATTTTCTGCAGTTTGAACGAGTGGTACTTTGCATGAGTTATTAGATAGTGGCAAACTGTCTATTCTATAAAGTGAGAAGGAATAAATTGGAGGAAACCTGGAAGGAAAGTAAAAAGAAAACCCTGAGGTTGAAGTACAATCCAAAGAGTAATGATGGAATGCTAACTTAGAAGGAACTGGGGCATGAATTTGCCATTCATAATTCGGAATGGAACGTCACCATTGGGTTTTCTATAACATTTGTAGCATCTAAGTTACAATAAAAATTCTGACCCAGTGGGTAGAGTGTTTTTTTGCATGTCTCCCCCATCCTGACAGCAGTTTAGAAGACATTTATGGAAGATATTCTTCAGTTTAAATTATAACTTCCATACAGCTTCACTCAGTCAGGGCATGGACTCTGAGATCTGCTGTCAGCAGCTATTGGTCACTATTCCAGTCTCACTGCATTGTTTCAAGGTTAATCTTTTCCCAAGGTTACCGCGCTGACCCATTTCTGCCTTGACTTTGATAAGTGGTGGCAAAGCAAGTTGAATATTCTTTATCCTAGTCATTAATGCACACTGATCCTCATTATGGTGTTTGCCAAGTCTTACATTGCAGCCAACTAGTAAAACTCTTTCATCACTATTCCTGGATATATTCTGTCTGAATAACAAATCAGAGCAACCAGAGGTAGATAATGAGGATAGTGTGACCCGAAAGTCCTCAACACTGACTCCAGACCCATGAAGTTTCATGGTATCAGATCAGACTCAGGTAAGAAAATCTGCTATTGATTACTTCCTTCTGTTCTCTCTCAACTGATTAATTAACTCTTTGTCATATGAAAGAAATATTGAGGGTACTAATGGTACACAATGTACACTATATGGGGAATTTCACTATCCATTACTTTCCATAACAGTCAATAGTCCAATATACTTATGCAAGACCCCAAATAGCCAGCAAATAATGGCAATGTACAATCAACTGAAGGCTAAGGTTCAGCAAGGCATTTGACACATGATCAAAAAATAGTGGGTAGAAATGTTACATGAGATTATGTTTATGTGCAATGTCTTCCAGGCTACCAAGGCAACCAAACAAAATCCTTTCCGATCACAGGATGGCTCCTAGCTCCTCAAGAACCATCCTTCAGCATTGGAAAGAGCACTTCAAAGTTATGCTGGGAAAATTAAAAGCGATCTCCTGGTAATTATACTGTATCAGATGGGACCCTCTAAGCCATCCCACAACACCCTGCGGAGGATTCCCTTAGTGATCCACTAACCATCAATGAGTTTAAGTAGATTATCCAACACATAAAACAACAAATCTTATGGGGCAGATGCTACATCTGTTGACATCTACTATCCAATGGCTATAGACTCATAACACAACCTCATCAGCTCATTGCCATATCTGGACAAAGAGGATATCCTCAAGGATTTCAAGAATGTGGTTATCGACAATCAGGAAGATAAATTCGATTTTGAAAACAACAGAAGGATTTCACTTCTATCTATCATGAATAAGATCCTGCCACATCTTCTCAAACGTCTTTGTCCTGTCATTGAGGAGTTCCTCCCAAACCCAGTGTGGTTTTCAACCATCCTAGGTACTGCTCATATATTCTTATGGTTAGGCAGATCCAAGAAAAATAGTTGGGAGCAAAATCTTGAATTGTTCCTTGCTTTCATCAAAATGACCAATATGGTTCATTCTCTAAATTGTGAACACCCTGAATAATCATCCAGTACTCGAGTTTGCCTGTTGAAATTTGTCACCATCTTGATACTGATCTGCATGAGAGTATGACCACTGCTGTCTTGAATGGAGGATCTGAAACAGACACCTTTAACATTCAAACTAGGGTCAAACAAAGTTGTATAATCACATGCACCCAAAATGAACTGATGAAAAGCTTTTCAATCTTAGTCACTTCTAGGCAAAATGAAAATTCACCACCATTGGCATTTACAATATCCATTTTGCAGGTGTTTGCATAGAACAAAGAACAAAGAAAATTTACAGCCCAGGAACAGGCCTTTCAGCCCTCCAAGCCTGAGTCGATCCAAATTCACTGTCTAAACCTGTCGCCCAATTCCTAAGCATCTATATCCCTCTGCTCCCCACCTACCCATGTAACTGTCCAGATGCATCTTAAATGAATCTACTGAGCCTGTCTTTACTACCTCTGCTGGCAACGTGTTCCAGGTACCTACCACCTTCTGCGTAAAGTACTTGCCGTGTGTATTCCACTTAAACTTTTCATCTCTCACTTGAAAGTGTGACTTCTTGTTATTGAATCCTTCACCCTGGGAAAAAAGCTTATCTCTATCCATCCTGTCTATACCCTTCATGATTTTGTAGACCTCAGTCAGGTTCCCCTCAATTTCCTTTATTTCTAATGAAAACAATCCTAACCTACTCAACTTCTCTTCATAGCTAGTACCTTCTATACCAGGCCACATTCTCGTAAACCTTCTCTGCACCCTCTCCAAAGCGTCCACATCCTTTTGGTAATGTAGCAACCAGAACTGTACACAGTATTCTAAATGCAGCCAAACCAATGTCTTGTACAATTTTAACATGATCTGCAAGCTCTTTTCCTCAATACCGTGTCCAATGAAGACAAGCATACCACATGCCTTCTTGACCACTCTATCTACATGTGCAGCAACCTTCAGGGTACAATGGACCTGATCTCTCAAATCTGTCTGCTCATCAACTTTTCCCAAGACTCTTCCATTGACTGTATAATTCGTTCTAGAATTAGACTTCCCAAAAGGCATCACCTCACATTTGCCTGGATTGAACATCATCTGCCACTTCTCTGCCCAACTCTCCATTCTATTTGTATTTTCCTGTATTCTTTGACAGTCCCCTATGCTTTCTGCTATTCCACCAATCTTCTTGTCATCTGCAAACTTGCTGATCATACCAACAATGCCCTCTTCCAGATCATTTATGTATATCACAAACAACTGATGCTGTGGAACACCACCGATCACCTTTCTCCATTTCAAGAAACTTCCTTCAACTACTACTCTCTGTCTCCAGTTGCTAAGGTCCAGGCAGCTAAGAACAGAACAAGCCCTGGAGGAATATCTGGAGGATAGGACCAATCTTAAATGAGAAATCAAGCAGGCTAAAAGGGGTCATGAAATAACTTTAGCAAGCTGAATTAAGGAGAATCCCAAAGCTTTTTATTCTTATATAAGAAACAAGAGGGTAATGAGAGAAAGGATTGGTCCACTAAAGGATAAGGAAGAAAGGCTATATGTTGAACCTGAGAAAATGGGTGAGATTCTGAATGATTACTATGTATCAGTGTTCATTGAGGAGAGGGACAATTCTTTATCCACCTAGCTAGAACACCCTGTACAACCTGTGATTTCACTTTCTCCATTAGTTTACCATGTGGGTGGCACGGTGGCACAGTGGGCGGCACAGAGGTTCAATTCCCGCCTCAGGCGACTGACTGTGTGGAGTTTGCACATTCTCCCCGTGTCTGCGTGTGTTTCCTCCGGGAGCTCCGGTTTCCTCCCATGGGTCAAAAATGTGCCGGTGAGGTGAATTGGCTATGCTAAATTGCCTGTAGTGTTAGGTGAAGGGGTAAAATGTAGGGGAATGGGTCTGGGTGGGTTGCACTTCAGCAGGTCGGTGTGGACTTGTTGGACCGAAGGGCCTGTTTCCACACTGTAAGTAATCTAATCAAACGCCTTACTAAAGTTCATGTATATGACATCCATAGCCCTTCCTTCATCTATCAACTTGGTCACTTCCTCAAAGAACTCTAAAAGTTAGTAAGGCATGATCTCCCCCGCACAAAACCATGTTGCCCATCACTGATAAACTCATTCTTTTCCAAATATAAATCGATTTTATCTCTTAGTATCTTCTCCAGTGACTTCCCCACCACTGACGTCATGCTCACTGGTCTGTAGTTATCCAGAATATCACTACTACCCTTCTTGTACTGGGGAACAACATGAGCAACCCTCCTGTCCTCCGGCACCTCACCTGTGTTTAAGGATGCTACAAAGATATCCGTTAGGGTGCCAGCTATTTCCTCTCTCACCTCCTTCAGCAACCTGGGATAGATCCGATTCGCTCCTGGGGATTTGTCCACATTAATAACCTCTAGCCTACCCAACACATCTTCGCTGCTTATGTCAACGTGATCCAGAATAATCAAACTTCTATCCCTAATCTCAACATTCATCATGTCCCTCTCCTCAATAAACACTGATACAAAGTAATCATTCAGAATCTCACCCATTTTCTCAGGTTCGACATATAGCCTTTCTTCCTTATCCTTTAGTGAACAAATCCTTTCTCTCATTACCCTCTTGCTTCTTATATAAGAATAAAACGCTTTGGGATTCTCCTTAATTCAGCTTGCTAAAGCTATTTCATGACCCCTTTTAGCCTGTTTGATTTCTCATTTAAGATTGGTCCTATTCTCCAGATATTCCTCCAGGGCCTGTTCTGTTCTTAGCTGCCTGGACCTTAGGCACGCTTCCCTTTTCCTCTTGACTAGTCATATGATTTCTCCTGTCATCCACAGTTCACGGATTTTGCCTTTCCTATCCTTTGCTTTCAACGGGACATGCCTATCCAGCACTATCTTTAACCTATCTTTGAAAGCCTCAAATGTGGACTTCCTGTCAAATAGCTGTATCCAATCCACATTTCCCAGCTCCTGCCTAATTTTGATATAATTGGCCTTGGCCCAGTTTAGTACTCTTCCCTTAGGACCACTGTCATATTTGTCTATGAGTATGCTTCTTAAAAATTCTTACAAATTCTGCCCCATCCAGACCTCTGACACTAAGTTTATCCCAGTCAATCTTGGGAAAATTAAAATCTCCCATTACAACCACCTGTTGCCTTTACATCTTTCCGTAATCTGTTTACATATTTGTTCTTCTACCTCATGCTCACTGTTGGGAGGCCTGTAATACAGCCCCAGTAATGTAACTGCACCCTTCTTATTTCTCAGCTCCACCCATAATGCCTCACTGCTCCAGCCCTCCATACTGTCCTCCTTTAGCACAGCCGTGATATCATCCCTGACCAGCAATTCAATTCTTCCCCCGCTTTTACTTCCCTCCCTGTCCCGTCTGAAGCATCTATATCCTGGAACATTTGGTTGCCAATCATGCCCTTCCTTCAACCAAGTTTCCGTGATTGCAATAATGTCACACTCTCAGGCACCAATCCAAGCCCTAAGTTCATCTGCCTTACACACTCTGCTCCTTGCATTAAAGCATATGTACTTCAGGCCACCAGTTCTTTTGTGTTCATCTGCTCTCTGCCTACTCTTCCCCTTATTAATGCTAACTTCATGATTCTTACAGTCTCCAGTTTCCACCTTGCTGTCTACTTGTCTTCTCTTGTGTTTCCCAGACTCCTGCCACATTAGTTTAAAATCTCCCCAACAGCAGTAGCAAAAACTCCCCCATGGACATTAGTTATAGACTGGTTCAGGTGTAGACCATCCAATTTGTAATAGTCCCACTTTCCCCAGAACCAGTCCCAACTTCCATCAAATCTGAACCCCTCCCTCCTATACCACACCTCAAGCCACATGTTCATCCTGCTTATACATTCATTTCTAAGCTGGCTAGCATGTGGCGCTGGTAGTAATACCAAGATCACTACCTTTGAGATCCTCCTTTTTAACTTCTCTCCTAGCTCCCTGAATTCTTCTTTCAGGACCTCATCTCATTTTTTCACTTATATCCTTGGTGTCTATATGCACCAAGACAACTGTCTGTTCACCCTCCCCTTTTAGAATGCTCTGCAGCTGACATCCCTGACCCGAGCACCTTGGAGGCACCATACCATCCGTGAGTCTCGTTTTCAGCCAAAGAAACACGTATCTACTTCCCTTACAATAGAATCCCCTATGACTATGGCCCTATGACTCTTTCTCACCGTTCTGAACAGCAGTGCTCACCACGGTGCCATGATCTTGACAACTGCTGCCCTCCCCTGATAAGCCATCTCCCCCAACAGTATCCAAAACGGTACACCTGTTATGGAGGGCAATGACTGCGGGGTACACCTGCACTGCTTTCCTACTTTTTTTCTGCCTTTTGGTCACCCATTTACTGGCTCCCTCAGCAATTCTAACTTGCGGTGTGAGCAGGTCACTACACGTGCTATCCACAACCTCCTCAGCATTGCAGATTCTCCACAGTGAGTCAATCTGCAGCTCCAGAGCAGTCATGCGGTCAAACAAGAGCTGCAGCTGGACACACTTCTTGCAAGTGTAAGAGTCAGGAACGTCAGCCATGTCCCTGAGCTCCCACATCAAGCAGGAGGCACATGCCACGGGTCTGAGGTCCCCTGCCATTGTCAGCCTTTGCTTTATATCAATTAATTAAAACAAAACAATGCACTTAAATATATGAAAGAAAAGAAAGAGTAAAACATAACAACCTTACCCTACTGAGTCTTTTTCTTCTAGTTGAGGAGTGGGTGCAGGAGGGAGATACTACCCGTGTAGTATCTTGGGTTTAGCCGCTGCCCAAATATATAGTAAGTCCTTACCTCCCTGGCACCCTCTTGGTCTCCACGCCACCTCTGCTCTGTCTCCCGCTGCTCCTGGACAGAAAAAAATGAAATCCTAAAACTGCACAGGATATGCAAAGGTTGCTCAACATTTTCAACAACTCATGTGTCAGCTACATAAGTGGGTGACTCTGGAGTATGTACAGCACATCTCATATCTTGGCAACCACCTCTCCCAAGTGATAATCACTGATGAAGGAATCCAGCAATGAGTCGACTATGCCAGCACTGCCCTCTTCAAGCTGGAGAAATATGTTTTTGGCAATACAGATGTCAACAAAGATCCTTGTCTATAAGGCTATTTTGTTGATCATGTCCCTCTTTTGCAGCAAAACAAATGTCACATTAAAATCTGGAGAGATTCCACCAAATGTGTCAATTGGATCAAATGAGAGGTCCACCAGACCACCAAAGTGTCCACTATGAAGTTGTGTCAATAAACATTGAAATCCTTTTCCTAAAGAAACAACTCTAATGGATGGTTATTGGGGACTGATGCCCAAAGATAACCTCTCTCAGCCAGTTCTCTTTCTCCAGTAGGGAGTTGGCCAATGCTCAAAGGGCAACCAGAGGTAAAGGTCTCATGGTCTCCCTAAAGCATAGAGAATTAACACTACTGGCTCGGAAGAGAAAGCCGACATCCATGCAGCATGGTACTTCCTGATCCATCAAGGTAGAAAAGACATTGAACATCAACAACCCCATCACAAGGTGAAACAGTGGCAAGAAATGAAGGAGAAGGAAGTCAACCTGGATCTGTGAATCCAAATGGAACAATGTCCCCACTGCAGAAAAACTTGTGGATCCAAACTGGGCTGGTCAGTCAACTGAAGACTCATCTAGTCTGACAGAAGGTAACCTTGATTCCAAGTGACTGCCAATGATGTCTGTGAGCTTATATTCATTAAGCAACTGATGATAGATTCCAGGACACTACCCACCTACACCCCAAAAAATAAATTGCTAATGTCAAACTGGTGGGCATGTAGTTATTGTTCTCTTTCATTGTTTTCTGAAATAATTCAGTGACATTCTAAACTAAGAATAAAAGAACATTAACAAGATAACAACAACATCAACAGAGGACAGGAAAGAAAACACATTCAGCTCAGCCATCCATGAAAATATCCTTCTCAATATCGTCTGGGAACCTATGACAAAATTGGAAGAACTTGTCTACTACTGCACGATTGAAAGATTCTGTCACCAACAAATTAATCATAGATTGACACTTCTTGTGTCCAATACAATACCATCACATTCATTTGCACTTTCATCTTATTTCTGCAAATCTTCTGTTTAGTTTAGTTTTGAATATACTGTTATAATGTTTGGAACATGAAACATTGAATGCTTCCATCCTGTGAATTCATAGGGTTCACTCTCTTACTGTAAATCCCAAATTCTCTTCACTTCTCAGAATTATAAATAGCATTTCAGTCATCATTGCTAACAGTTCTCCTTTTTGTGCTATCACCTGTGACCTATATCTAGGTATTCTTGCCAATTTTTTAACCTTGTGGCCTCCATTCTCTGTCATGTCACTGATCATCCCCTTTGCACTACAAATGCTGCTTTCCAAAAAAATAATTGGCCCTCCCAACATTTGTTTATCCGGAAACATAACTGCCATCAAAACTAGAAGTTTGGTCAGATTCAATACACTGGCATAGTCTGACAACAAAATGCCAGCATAGATTTGGGCATTTTCAAATGAAATTTCTGCATCTGTATATGTTCTACTGAAATTCATTATGTAATTTTCCATAGTACAATTCTCTTTTTTTTTCTAAATTTGTTAAAATCCAACTATGTTGTGAAAGTCAACCTTTTAAAAAATTGTATCCAAGGAAGTTAATAGCTTGCCTAAAACTTCATTTATGTTTAAATCATCAGGATTCAATTCCAAAAAAAAATTGCTTCTTAACCTACTTCTATATTGTAGCAAAAGGGTTAAGTCAATGCTGTGTTACCTCAATGGTAAAGAAGTAACCCAGGTTGATAAAGTTATGTAACTTTTAAACTGGTCATAAGGCTCATTTTCAGTAAACAGGTATGGATATTCATTCCCTGAAACTGTACTTTTTAATTCAACTCTCCTCTGTAACAAGCGTTATATGCTAGAAAATCAATGTTTTAGACCAGGATTCCAATCCAATCTTTTAATGAAAGCTTTAATTCAGTTACCACTCCCCAGAAAACTCATGCCTCAATGAATACTAGTTCCCCATATTTATGCAACCAATTCTCACTCAATGAATCTTTAATTAATATATCCATTGTGAGTTCCCTTTTTCCGTTAGATTTCAGGCATGAGACTCTTATGGTGCAATCGTAGTATCCCTATCTTTGAGTCAGAGCCTCCCCCACATTCATGCTCCACTTGGTCCAGATGTGTGTAATAACATCTATGAACAGGTTGATTAGCAAATATCTAAATCTCAGGTATCTCATCAACCTGTTCAATTCTAACGTTTGAATACAAACTCTCTGTATCCCTTTGTACAAGCATACCAAAATCTTTCTGAACAATAAGATTTGCAAGTCACATCTTGATGAGAATCTTCTCTTCTCAAAGTCTGCCTTCAAGTGGTTATGACAGAAGTAATATAGATACAAATGTACATTATCAGGATTTAACATTTCACTGTACCTGTGGGAACATTTCTTTCACATCTTTCACTTTTTCTCTTGAAGTCTCTGTAAACTACTCAAAAATGTGTTAACCTGAAGACAGCACACATCCAACCTTATGGGTTTCTCTCTGTTGCTTGTTATAATTGGTTATCATATCCAATTTTAAAACTTTTTTGGGTGAGGATCTGTGTTATATTGACAGAATCTAATTGCCCTGTAAAACATCTTCTTCATATTAAAAAGTGTCCATGGTGCATTCAATTATTTGTTTAAATTAGAGAATGAAACACAGTTTGTATGTTATCCCCATCTGTCCTGAGCTGCCACAGAGTTTGTATAATTGATCAGCCATGTCTTCACTGCATCTTCCCTTGTCTCATTCTATGGAGCTCTCCACAGTAAATTCCACAATGCCCTTGACTCTATCTTTAGCTTTAAAACATTTTTTTTTCTGAAACTTCATTGTTCATTTCTCTCTGTTATCATTTTTTAATGCTCAAAACTGTTCATAACGTTTGCTAATAAGCTGTTCATCCAGTCGAACTATTCCACTCCTTACCAGACTAGTGAACCAGAGGGTGATTCACTCAATATTCAACTTCCATTTAATTAACTTATTTCAGTGAGTGTCTTACTTAAACATGGCTAGGGAAAAACAGCTTTGTAGTTGGTTGGTCACCTTCCATCTTTGATAGGATTGTTGCATCATTTTGTCAAGTTTGCATTGAACACTAGCCAGTGTGGTTCAGACACTACATAAGCACTCACAGGATAAGTATAGTAGATACTGTTCACCGACAAGTTCCCTTCTAGGTCACTCAACAAATTAACTTGATAGTTAGTGAGTTTATTCAACTTTCCAACAATATCATTTGAAACCAGGACCAAAACAATTACTGAGGCTTTGTTGTTTTCTTGCCTCCTATTGGAAAGGAGGCATTATTTCTGCTGAGAGATTGCTTTCTACATCTCAGAGGTTTACTGATTCAGACCAGCATGATGGAGTCTTAGCTGTCTTGTTGAACTTTGGATAAGGAGTAACAGCACCAGTAACAGCCATCCTCCGAATCATCATCAAGCAAAAAGGAGGTTGCTGGCCAGCAAGACAAAATGCACAGTAACAGAAACTAGTGAAACATAATACATTTTACGTGGTTTTTCCACAGGAAACAAATCACTTCCGATACATTATGTGCATACCATTGAGCACCATAAAGCTTTCCTTTTGTTTGTCTTGCAAATGCTTCGCAGTACAAGTTCAGTTTCGAGGAATTTGGGTTTGGTGGACTTGAGTCAAGAATCTGGATGTAATTTTGCTTGCTGAGATAGATGATTTGTTTTCAGACATTTTGTCACCATGCAACGTAACATCATCAGTGAGCTTCCGGTGAAGCACTGGTGTTAGTGACCTGCATGCTATTTATTTGTTTAGGTTCCATTGGGTCGGTGATGTCATTTCCTATTCTTTTTCTCAGGGGTGGTAAATGGGGTCTAAGTCAATCTGATTGTTGATAGTCATCCAGTTGGAATGCCATGCTTCTAGGAATTCTTGTGCATGTCTCTGTTTGGCTTGTCCTCGGATAGATGTGTTGTCCCAGTCAAAATGGTGTCCTTCCTCATCTGTGTGTAAGGATACTAATGAGGGTGGGTCATGTCTTTTTTTAGCTAGTTGATGTTCATCTTTTCTGGTGGCTAGTTTTCTGCCTGTTTGTCCAATGTAGTGTTTGTTACCGTTATTGCAAGGTATTTTGTAAATGACATTAGTTTTGCTTGGTGTCGGTTTAGAGTCTTTCAAGTTCATTAGCTGCTGTTTTAGTGTGTTGGCGGGTTGGTGGGCTATCATGATGCTAAGAGGTCAGAGTAGTCTGACAGTCATTTCCAAGATGTCTTTGATGCAGGGAGAGGGGCTAGGATTTCTGGACATGTTTTCTCTGCTTGTTTGGGTTTGTTGCTGAGAAATTGGTGAACTGTGTTCATTGGGGAAACCATTCATTTGAATACACTGTAGGTGATTTTCTCTGCTCTGTTGTTCCTCTGTGCTACAGTGTGTTGTGGCTCGTTGAAATAATATACTAATGCAGCACCATTTGCGGGTGTTGGAATGATTGCTTCTGTAATTCAAGGTTTGGTCTGTATGTGTTGTTTTCCTGTAGATGTTGGTTTGAAGTTCCCCGTTAGCTGTTCGCTCTACTGTGACATCTAGAAATGGCATTTTGTTGTTGTTTTCCTCCTCTTTAGTGAATTTTATGCCAGTAAGGGTATTATTGATGGTCTTGAAGGTTACCTCTAATTTCTTTCGCTTAGTAATGACAGAGATGTCATCCACATAGTGGACCCAAAGTTTGGATTAGATGGTTGGTAGAGTTGTTTGTTCGAGTCACTGCATTACTGCCTCTGCTAAGAACCCTGAATTTTAGATCCCATGGGTGTTCTGTTGGTTTACCTGTCATTGAAAGGGAAATGGGTGGTAAGGCATAGGACCACTAGCTTGACAATGTTGTCCTTGCTGATGAAGTTGGTAGTATTTGGTGAATGTATCTTTGGTTCTTCTAATAGTGTAGTCAGTATTTTCTTGGCCAGGTTGATGTTGATGAATGTGAACAGGGCTGTTACGTCAAAGGAGACCACTATTTCATCCTCTTCTGATGATATTAGCTAGCATGCTGATGAAATGTATGAAAACAAATCTTCCTGCTCATCGAGCAAACTTACATTCAGAACCTCAACCTGAGCTGCAAATCTTATCAAAACTCACTGAGTCAAGAATGATGAACGCAGTATCTAGTTTGGGGAATGATGTTCATGTTGGGCAGTGGAGATTTCAGCTCCAGTAGGTCTGGCCAAAACACCTCCAGGAGGTGTGAGACTTCTGGAGGGTGTTATGAATTGGTGAGTCATTTTATCTTAAGTGAATCAAACCCTCAAAACTCTCTGATACAAAGGAGATTTTTCAAGGAGGATGGGTTGTGGGGTGGTCATCAAGACACAGGAGAGTTTGGATCAGAATTTGCATTTCCTTTAAAATTCCCTCAGGTTCAGCTGCATTGGGATTTTGTTTGGTCCTGACACACTCAGTTTACAATGGCGAACAGAATACAGGACCACAGAAATGTTACAGCACAGAAACAAGCCATTTAAACCATCATGTCTGCATTGGCTGAATGAACTAGCTACCCATTCTAATCCCATGTTCCAGAGACATGTCCAGAGCCTTGAAGGTTTCAGTGTTGACGTGCAGATCTTAATTCATTTAAAATGGATTGAGGGTTTCTGCCTCAACCACCAAACTGGGTGGTTAATTCTAGACACTTGTCATCCTCTGGGAGGAAATAATTTTCTTTTAGTCGTAACTCACTGAGTTAGTGCAATAAAATTAAAGCCTACTATTCCCAGCGTTATTGCAAAATTAAAGATTTCTAAAAAATACACAAAGATTCCCCAGTTTAGCTAATTTACAGACCCAGATTGAAAGAAAGTAGGTGCAAGGTTTCCGTACTTAACATAAATTATGATTTATTACAAGTAATTAAACTCTCGCTCCAGGTAAAGAGATATGAACTGTTTGAATATAATGCAGGTAATTAAAATTCTCATCCTCTTCTCAAAACACACACACACACACACAAAACCATGGATTACACACAGAGGGAAAATGAGAAAAAAACATCCGTGGTTCCTGTTCACAAAGGTGGCTGAGATGATTCTTATGATTCCTGTACTGGTTAGTGCAGATTGTAAATATTCCTTGCACCGTCTGTTACTTGCTTCCTGACTTCCTTTAACAACCTAGGATACATTTCAACCACCTCGTGTTTTGTCAATTTTCAAGGTGGTCAGTCCCTTTTGTACTTTCATTCAAATAATGCTCCACATCAGAATATCTGAACCATTATGTGGGTTCACACCACTCTTGCTGCTATCAAAGCAAAATTTAGAAGTAAAGATAACAAAGTAGCTTCTTTAATTGTTACATAAACAGATGCACTTAAATTACTTCCAAATTTATCATGTGACATTGAACACCCGACATCCAAATCACTCTGCTTCCAACAAATTTTCAAGTTGTCGTAATTTTTAGACTGTCATTTAACCAACATGTGTTGCAAAAAATGTTAAAGTGGAGAATGGTTGTTTTAAACTGCTGATCAATTTTCAGATATTTTCAGATAGTGCTCTCAAAAGGTAGCAAAGCCACATAGTTTGTTTTGATGGCCCTTCTGCTAAAGACAAGAATAGTTTTTATAAGAATTATAGTTTGGGATGATCTACTTAGAAGATTGCTGCCTCAGTCAACTTGAGTTAAAAATAAACAAAGGAACAAAGTCTGCTTTGAGCATTGGGCAGAAAGGAAAATCAACCATTCTTAAGTTTAACTATAGCTTTAAAGTTAAGAACTGTGATTGAGGAAAGATGGATTGTCGGAAAGAGATCTCAGTTGAAGCCTAACTGGTCATCAGAGGACAATTTAATCAATAAGAGCTATCCACTTCGAAGTCATTTGTTTGACTTGCTGGGGCAGTGTGTTAACAAAACGTAGTATGGCCATGAAGAGGATATTGCCAGAATTTTGTATCTCACAAGTTATGTTGGGATTAGTATTTCTAATACTGTGTTTAAAGAGATGATCATTATTAACTATATATGAACCGTACACCCTCAGCTTCCAGTCTCAAAATTAAAATTGGACTAAACGTCTCTGCTGCATTTTTTGACACAAACGCAAAGTTGGATATTTAACATTAATTTTGAACAACTGTAGAAAATTTACCACATAGGACAGTCATCAATTTAATGAGGATGAGGTCAATTTAAAATTATGCTTAGTTTGTCCCAAATGAAGGAAAAAAAGTCTTCCAATAATGTCAAGCCTCATTGTTTAGGTACTTTTTAGAGAATTTGAAATTTATAATTTCACCACTGGGACGTTGGTTCAAAACCAGCCAGCACAGATGGGATGAACATATCCTCTTCTAATGCCTATTAAGAATCAGAAGTGAAATGAGTCTGAAATCATAATAAATCCTAATAGATAGAAATTAAAAATGCTAAAGTAAAGCCTATGACTCAAACCCGGCTGACATTAATTTGGCAAATTTTCAAAAAAAAAACATAAGATTGAGTTGAGGGAATGGGAAACTCATCTTTACATGATAATTGGTGCTTTCCAAAAATTTATGTTTAATAGCATGCTCCATGTTCCAATAAGGACAAAGGCAGGACCAACAAATTGTGTGATCTCTGGATGTCAATGATTATAGGATTCAATTTGGAGAAAAAGGTCAGCATGTTAAAGGGAGATCATTGATTGAATACTTTAAATGGCAACCAGATGTATGGATGAGGCCAATGTATTTGAAATAGTCTTGTTGGACTTCAGCAGGGCTTTTCCTCAGGTCGACATGGGAGAGTGGCACTGAACGTAAGAGGTAATAGGTTCCAATAAAACTTGGCTAATTGAATCCAGAATTGGCTCAGTGGGAAGATGCAGAGGGTAATTGTTAAGGAGTGTTTTTATTTCTGGAAGACTGTATCCAGTGAAAGTCTGTAGGTATCAGTGTTGTGGCCCTTACTTTTTGTGGTATTTATAAACAATTTAAACTTGAATGTGGGAGGGTTGATTAGTAAGTTTGCAAATGATAGGAGAATTGGTGGCGTGGTAAGTAGTGAGAAAGATAGTCTTCGATTACAGGAGGATATGGACGGGCTGGTCAGATGGGCTGATCAGTGGCAAATGGAATTCAATCCAGAAAGTGTGAGGTGATGCACTTGGAAAAGACAAACAAGGCAATGATATGATGGACCATATGAATGTCCATCAGTCCTTTAAGGTAGCAGGACAGGCATATAAAATGGTTAAAAAATATATAGCATACTTTCCTTGAGGTCTTATGCCAAAGCCTCAATTTTAAAAGCTGTGAGGCGATGCTGGAACTGTGCAAAAAGTTGGTTAGGCTGCATTTAGAATATTATGTGCAGCTCTGGAATCCACATTATCGGTAGATGTGAATGCACTGTAGGTGAGCTTTATTCGGATGCTGCTTGGGATTAAGAGTTTCAGTTATAAAGAGAATTGCAAAGACTGGGGTTGTTTTCCTTGGAGTGGAGGAGACTGCAAGATGACATGATTGAGATGTATAAAATTACAAGAGGCATAGACAGGATAAACAGGCAGGAATTATTTCCCTTAATGGATCATCAATGACCAGTGGGCATAGATTTAAGATAAGGAGCAGGAGGATTTATGAAGATGTGAGGGAAAAAAAGGATTTCACTCAGAGGGTGGTGTGAACATAGAACTCACTCCCTATAAAGGTGTGAGAGGCAGAAACCCTCACAACATTTATAACCCTCACAACGTTGTAATGCCAAGGCATACAAGGTCATGCACCAGGTGCTAGAAAATAGGATTAGAATAGTTATGTGGCTGTCTTTGACGTGTGTAGGCTTGATGGGTCAAAGGTCCCTTTTTCCTCTTTTAAAAAAAATTACTTTTCTGATCTGTTGTGAAATCATAGCTGTGTACCTCCAGCCATTGTTTTCTGTCCATTAAAATTAATGGATAGGAAGCATATGTGCCAGGAGCAGAAATTATAACATTAGGGAATTATTAGTGAGTTTGTTGTTTTATATCATCATTAATAAGTAGACAAATTCTTCATAAATGCTCAAAATGTTTGTTTTATGCATTAGAAAAGTCCTGATGGGGTTATATTTCAAGCATCTCTGCTATGATTCAATATTTTTACCCGTATCACATATTTTAACTGCTTACCACAAATAGTTCAGTGAACTGGCAAGCTTTAAGTGCTAACATCCTGCCCAGATTGCATTATGTCTGATTTTTTATTATTTCTTCTGGTCAGGCCTTCTGCTGCCCCTTGACTCAAGAATGGCATCTGCTCAGGATTGTGAGGTTCTGCCTTGGACTGAACAGACTGACTTCTGATCCACAGACATTTGGGCACATGGGCCAAAACATCCAGTGAGTTAGTGTAATTCAAAGTAGAGGATTTTCTTCTTTTCCTTTCCTTCCCTGTCACCAGTCTGCCTCATCTTCAAGATGTTTAGACTAAGTGCACAATGTAGCATGATGCACAAGTTGTCACTTGGGCAAGTTACAAACCAAATCAGGTGAAGTCCTTCTAAAGGATGCAAATGTAGACCAAAGATGTCATCAGATGCTAACTTCAATATGAGTGAAGCAGCCATCACTTCATGTTTCAGAATTTGAAATTAGTTCCTGGTAAACATTGTGATGGTCACATTATTAAATATAACAATATACGGAGAAGATATTATCTGAAGTTGTTTGGTCACAAGCACCTGTTCCATGTAATTTGATACTACTTTGACATAGTTCCCATTATACATGTTCTTTAGCTATACATAAAATAAAGATACAATTCATTTTAGTTTACATATTCTCGAAATTGTTATCCCCATGGTGTGTATACACAATGCTCCCATATATGCCTCGAGGAGTTTCAAATCTACATATGATTTCAAACCCATAGCAATGTGAGCGATTTGTATCTGCCATTTGAAATGGAATGAAACCAGACAGAACACCTAGCACCAATCTAGGAACCAGAGATATCAACAACAAACTCATCCTTGTCAATCTTGTTAACATCTGGATTTAATGCTAAACTTGGGAGACATCTTGTCTCAAAAACGAGTCCAGCACATAGTTTGACATAGTTATATTCATAGGATTATATTTTATAGAAAATGTTCCAAATGGAAATACCAGTCCTGAAGTATGTCCCATCTCACCAGCAGGATATGGGCAGCACGTTGACTCAGTAATTAGCACTGCTGCCTCACAGCATCAGGGACCTGGATTCGAGTCCCACCTCAGACGACTGTGTGGAGTTTGCACATTCTCCTCGCGTCTGTGTGGGTTTCTTTCAGGTGCTCCAGTTTCCTCCCACAATCCAAAGGTATGCTGGTTAGGTTAATTGGGCATGCTAAATTGCCCATAGTAGTAGGTGTATTAGTCAGGGGTGAATATAGAGTTGGGGAATTGATCTGGGTGGGTTACTCTTGGAAGAGTCGGTGTGGACTTTTTGTGCTGGGGGCCTGTTCCCATACTGTAGGGAATCAAATCTGAACTAATCTAATCTGTCATCACAACTCGTCACACTCATTGAGTTGTAAGGGACATATCCGCTAGGTTAAGTCTGTGGAAGGTGGTGAATTAACCAACAGAGGGAAAAACATACTTGAGCTATTCTTCACAAAGCTGCCTGCCACAGATATATCTGTCCATGAAATCATTGAAAGGAGTGACCATTGCACTGTCCTTATGAAGGTGAGGTCCCACCTTCACATTGAGTATACCTTTCATTATGTTGTATGTCACCACTACAATGCTAAATCAGATAGTTTTCAAACTGATCTAACAACTCCAGACTAGGCATCAGTGAGGTACTGTGAACCATCAGCAGTAGCAGAATTCTACTCCAGTATAATCTGAAACCTCATGACCTGGCTTTTCCCCCATTCTACCATTATTCTGGAGCTACGGGACCAATATTGGTTCAATGAAGAATGCAAGAAGGCATGCCAGGAGCAGCATGTAATACAAGGGCAGAAGCTGTATGTGATGCAAAGGGATTAGCAATTCCACAACCAACAGATTAGGTCAGAACATACCTGTCCAGAATGGAAGTGGACTGAAGCAAGTTAATGGAGGAAGCGACTCCAGAAATATCTCCATCCCCAATAACCGGGAGGCCCAGCATATCAAGCAAATGATAAGATGGAAGTATCTGCAACTAACTTCATCCCGAGATAGATTTAGATTGATCTATCTCAACCTCCTCTGAAGGTCCTCAACATTACAGCTTCTAGTTTATTAACTCCACATAACATCACAAAATAACTGGATACTGCAAAGGCTATAAGCCCTTGCAACATCCTCGCAACAGCACTGGAGACTTGTGCTCCTGAAAGTGCTTCACCTTCAGCCAAGTTGTTCTAGCACAGCTACAACACCGGCATCTACACAAAATTGCCTAGGTATATCCTGTACACAAATGTACAACAAAGCAATTGAACCAATTACTGCCCCATCAGTCCATTCTCCATCATCAATAAATTGATAGGAGGAGTCATCAACAGAGCTATCAAACAACAGTAACCCTACTCATTTGCACTCAGTTTGGATTCTACCAGGGCCACTCAGCTTCTGATCTCATTCGAGCCTTGGTTCAGCCATGGCCAAGAGAATGGAATTGTAGAATTAAGATAATAGCGACTGCCTTTGATATCAAGCTAGTATTTGAATGAGTTCGGCATCAAGGAAATCTAGATAAATTTGAGGCAATGGGACTTGGGGAGGGAAGGTAGCATCCCATTAGGTAGAATCATATCATGCACATTGGAGATAGTTCTGGTTGATGATGGGCAGTCATCTTAGCTCCAAGATACCTCGGGATTTCCTCAGATGAGTGTTCTCGTCCCAATCTTCTTCATGTTTTTCATTGATAATCTTTCTTTATCATAAGGTCAGATTGGGAATACTCGCTGATGATTGTTTTGCTGAACATTGTATAATCAGGATTCCTCAGATTTTGAAGCAGTTCATGTCTAATTGCAGCAAGACAAGTACATTATACAGACTTGGACTTACAAGTGGCAGTTAATATTCATGTCACACAAGTCTCGGCAATGACAATTTCCAACAATGGTGAATCTAACCATTGCCCTTGGCATTCAATGCATCACCATCACTGAATGCACCACTATCAACATTCAGGAGTTAACATTGATCAGAAACTGAACTGGGCTATCCATATAAATATTGTGGCTGCAAGAGCAGGTCAGAAACTAGGGATCCTGCAGCAAATAACTCATCTCCTGACTCTTCAAAATCTATCCACCATCTACAAAAGGTACAAGTCAGGATTGTGATGCCATATTTGAGTGGATGACAGCAGCTCAAACAACACTTAAGATGCTTGACACCATCCAGGACTTTGCAGGCTATTTGATTGGAATCATACACACATTCACTCCCTCCATCACAAAAACACAGGAACAGCAGAATGCACCATCCGCAAGATGCATTGCAGAAATTTACAAAGACTCCTTGGACAGCACCTTCCAAATTCACAACCACAACCACCTGGAAGGATAAGAGCAGAAGGTACATGTGATCACAGCCACCTGCAATTTCACTTCCAAGTCACTCATCATTCTGATTTGGAAATATATCAATATCCTTTTAGTGTCACTGTATCAAAATTCTGAAACTCCTCTCAAACAGCATTGTGGGATTATGATATAACAATAACAACTAACTGGCAAAAGTTCAAGAAGACACCTCACCACCACCTTCTCAAGGTCAACTAGAGATGGGCTATATCCCACAATGCTGTATATCAAAAAAAAACTCTTACCAAACAAATGTTATCATGCAACAAAACAATGGTCTCGGGTTAAGTAGGTCTAAATGAAAATTATCATTCTTTATCAGATTTTTTTTCTTGATTTGTACTTCTCTCAGCTTTGTCTTGAGGGTACTTCAGTGTATAATGTAGTCCAATCCATATATGACTGCAAAGAATCAGAATCATTCACTGATTGTGGCCCATTGTTGCAGATGACAACATCTGAAATTTCATGTTTAGAAAGTATTGCTTTCAAAGAATTTATCACAGCCTCAGAGAAGGTTCAGTTCTTCAGCTTCTAAGTTTCAATCCACTTGAATTAACAATTAATTACAATGAAAAGAAAAGCATTTTCTTAAATTCAAAAAGATCAATTATTTAACATAACAATATGTAAAAAAATGGAAGAAAGGATTTAATTTGAGCCCAACAGACCCAAACTCCAGATCTGAAGTCATGACATAGTTCCTTTGTACATGCTCAATTTAAATACCCAGAGTAAAAAGACAGTTCACTTTTCTCTGGACACATTGCAATACAAGCATTGGAAATTTGGATTTATGTTCTTATACCAGTCAAATACGGACACCGCAGGTGGACTGTAATGAGAGCTGAATAACATTATGGTGTTTGAGTTCTTCAATTGTGCATGGAAATAGAATTGTGCCCCAATTTGTCTGCCAATGAAATAATTTTAGATCTCTAAATGCTGAAAATGACTGGGGACAATTTTGTAACTATTTGTGAATTAATTTTTCTTGTTCTTATTCAAACAGTTACAGGTGTAAGTCTGTTGCTCTAATTCTAACATTATGTATATTCAGTAAATTATTATGACTGTAGATATCTTCTAATCTCATTCAAAACAGAAGGATGAAGTGAATGATTTTGTTGTTTACTTAGAATGGGGCTGAGGCACATATGGGAGTAGTTTTTAGAAAGCTTTCAGTTTGTAACAAGCCCATGACCTTGGATATCAGAGATTTGGAAGAAATTAGAAATTGTTCAGTTTCTCAGAACTGTAATTCTTTACTTCAGTAAACAAACATAATTAAAATCATACTGCAATTTAATATATCCAGTGAAGACTTGCATTTTAATTTCATGCCACATAGTAACACAGTGATCATTATTGTTCAAATGGTGATGTACAGGAAAAATAGTCAGAGACACTTCAGTGGTGAATACTTTTGAGACCTGCTAGTTATTAAAGAATAAAACAATTACACCTTGATTAATTTTAAAATAAAAGACAGCTGTTTCAGATTTGCATGAAAATCTTAGCTTATTATAAGAACATGCTTAGCAATTTGCTGCCTGTTATGTTCATAACCAAATCCAGATAAAAGCCTTATATATGCATTATAACTAAAATAATATGTTTCTGTTCTTTGTTATTCCAGTCCATTTTGTATTTAGGATCGAATTCTATGATAATTGTATCAAGATCAAACATTCAAGAGGAATTGGAAAATTTGATGAGCAAGTTTAAATATTCTGTGCATCCAGTTCTCTATACGTGGCACCTACTAGTCAGTTTTGTTTCGGGGAAAATCACCCAGCCTCGAAGTCAGAGTCGGGGTTCAACAACAGTGTTTATTGTGCAAGGAACTACTGGAGCTCCAGGGAGAGAAAAACACCAACAGCACAGTGGTCAGCTGCAAGTCTTCTCTCAACCCGGTGCACATATCAAGATACTTTTATATATTTTGTAATATAATAGGTCAGTGATGAAGTTCTTGTCCCTGGAACATAGTTTGTTGATTGTAAACATTGCAGAATCATTGATAGTTTCAGTGCAGTCATTGCCAGTTCCAGCACAGCCTTTGTTAATTTCAGTGCGGTCATTGTCAGTTTCAATGTCTGCGTGGAAGTCCATTGCTGTAGTAATGGGCGCTAATCGCTCTTCCTAAGAAGGATGATTACTGCAGCCCTGGCCAATAGCACTTTGTATTGAGTCCATGCCAAACTGTTAGCATTTCTATCAAAGGTGTTGACTAGACCCAGACACTTCGGTGGACAGTACACATTACTCATGTGTATTTTCTCCCCCACCCATGTTAAACTAATCAACTGGGTTGTGAGAGCATTGTGTTGGCATTCTGGTGGCCACAGGCAGTGCCTGTGTTTGCTCTGCTGTCTCTCTCCATATTGTGGTCCAGTGGCCATCTTGTGTGTCAAATGGTCAACTTATGGCTCAGCGGCCATCTTGTGTGTTTGTGTGCCTCATGTCACCCTGTCCCGTGCCATCTCCCACTTCACTCCCCCCTTTGTGGTCACAGAGGTGACTTTGGACCATCCAATTTACATGTAGAGGTTGGTCATATCTAGGAGCTCCTCCTCCCGAGGGGTATCATGAAGTACCAATTTCATTGTTGGCTCTTCCATGGCGACACTCACTACTGGTACAGTTCTTGTCAGTAGCACCTTACAGCAGAGCTTTCAACGCCCGAGGTCCACACAGAATACCAGCATGAGTGCAATGAGAAGAACTATCCCATGTTCCAAATAGGGTCCCCAAGATTTACCTATCAACCAATTTAGCCAGCTGTCTGTAATTGTAGCTCCTGTCAAAAGTTATCTAGCTGGTCTCGGATATTCCTGATGGTTTCTGTAATGTTATAAGAGGCATCAAAAAGATGGGTGATACAATTGTCTTCAATAATTGTACAAACTCCCCCTTGCTGTGCTAATTGATAATCCACTGCGTTACATGCCTGCTGTATATAGAGTCTGAGTTCAATCAACTCTGCATTAATTGCTTCCAGAGACAGAGGCCACGTACAAGATAATTTTGTTTTTTAGCGCAGACGACCCCTGTTGCAGCTCCACCCCCCCCCACCCCCAAAAAATAGAGGTCCCAAGAATCCATTTGCCAATGATGACCCCAAAGTGGTGGGGACCTGCCAGTCAGCACGGAACTCCTGAGTCACTATCCTTCTCTGAAAATGTCCCCTGCTGGGACATGGTACAGTAAGGGGTGCAATTGTCCCTACCGTGAACAGGTTTGGGAGGTGTGGGGTGTCTGTCGCATTAGTCCCCTTAAATAGAAAAACAAATCCCTTCACCGCTCGGTAACGTACATCGTCCTGTCCTTCCATCTGTCTATCCACCCATGTCATCCCGATCTGCCGGGTGCCCCCCAGCTTGTAAATATTGAATGGGTACATCTATGTGGCAGAGCTAACATGAGTGCCATTGCACTGACCACATATGAATTGTCTGCTGCGGTCACATTCAAGCATGCCTGCTGGCTGCAGGTGCAGGTAAACTGTCCCCTCGTGACTGTAGAGTGCTGATAAGTACACTGTGTCTGGACGCATGAGTCATTTTTGGGAACCAGGGCATAAACGCATCCCCATCCCTGCCCTGTGAAACAGTGTAGGTAATTATCGGGTTTGAAATGGGTCTTCCCTTCCCAAGGCTGAGGGGACCCGGCCCATGGGCCAGTGGTCCTGTTTAGCTGCACACATCTACCTTGGAATCACCATTTGTATTCTCCTATCTGCACCTTACACGGCACTCTCAAGGTGTCTACTGTATACAGGTTGCAAGGGGCCCACACCAGGGTAGAGATTCTAATGGTCGCAAATCTATCTGAAGGTATTCCCAGGATTCTCTAAGTCTCGGATGGTGTCCCATCTTAACTTTTATGGGTCTCCCTGGGTTATGTTGTGCACAAACCATGCACCTGCAGCAGTACTTGGTCATGTGTCTTTTCATTCCCTTCCACTACCACTGTCTCCCTCGGCTTGCTATCATGGCCCCTCTACCTGTATGGGAGAGCCCATGGTGCAATTCAAGCAATGTGTTCTATCTACCATCTTTTCTGCTCGCCTCCAGACACCACCCTCTGCTTTGAATGCCCCTGCAGTTTCCATTGCGCTCTCTCTTCCTGCAGGGTGTTCTCCCGTAGCTGCTGAATTTGGATAGCGTCTTTTGCTAATTGAATAGTGGCTATTGCAGCTTCGTCAATGGCTTCTTGTTCCAGGGCTTTCCGAGTTGTTTGGTCTGCTGCCTGGCTTCCTTTGAATTTTACCCGCGTGGACTTTCTTTTGCTGGCTTCTTTTGATGGGCTTTTAATTTTATTACTGTAGCCTGTTTTGGCTGTTCACTGGCACGCAATAGTGACTGAATTCTTAACTGGTGTCTGATAGGGGCTCCCCCCGTGGTGCTGAACCCTCTTCTACCACAGCTCATCCTGTTCGGGGAGACCCTGCTACGTATTTTTGTGACCCATTCACGAAGAAGGTCTCCTCAGCTATGTTTAGTCGGGTATCCTTTACTCCCCTTCTACCTTCATCCCCAACTATATTCCCACAATTGTGCGCTTCCCCTGTGTCTAGAATTCCCTCAGCAGTGTTTTCTCCTGAGTCCCTAACTATTACCACAGACTGACTTGAGGGAAAAGAACTGCCTCCTATTTTGCCCTTCTCATATTGGAGACGGTTCTCAGTTTCCTTGTGTTTAGCATCTCTACTGGGTGCGTTTAGTGTGGAACGGTTCAGCCAATTTTGTGAACTTGGATATAAAGCTCCGACTGTAGTTGAATAGCCCCAAGAATTTTCTGACTCCCCTGACAGTGGCAGGTCGTGGCATCTGTTGGATTGCCTTCTTCCAGTCATTGGACATTTCTTTATGTCCCTGGGATATAGAGTGTCCCAGGTATAAGACTTGTGATTTGCCAATTTGTGCCTTTGTGGGGCTAACTTTTAACCCTGCGTTTGCCAATTCCTGTAATCTTAGGCATAAAGCTTCCTGGTGTCCTGACTTGGACTCTGAGACAATTAAGATGTCAGCTACATATTGGAGGGCAGTGCTACCCTCTGATGAATATATTTTCTTCAGAATGTCACTAATCACCCTGTGAAAAATAGTGCGGCTGTTGTCGAACCCTTGTGGCAGGCAAGTCCACGTTACTGCTTATCACATACTGTAAAGCGAATTTATTCTGGGACTTGGTGTAACGGAATAGACCAGAACCCGTTGGTTATGTCTAAAACAATAAAAATCTTGTGTTCGGGGGCCAAACCATTTAAAATGGTGGAAGGGTCTGCTACAATGGGGTGCAAATTGGGGGTGAATTTGCTTAGTCCTGTATAATTAATGGTGAGCCTATAGCCCCCAACAGGCTTTATTACTGGCCATCTGTGGGGAATTAGTTGTACTTGTGGTTTCTTTCAGGATTCCCTGTTTCACTAGTCCTTTCACTATCTCCCAACTGCTTTTTCTGCTTTGTGTTTTATTGGGTATTGTCGGTGAGGCTTACGCTCCGGTCCGGGAACCCTTATTGGGTCTATGTTAACTAGACCTGTATCTAACTTTGTTTCTGCCTATGCTCTGGAGACGGAGGCACAGTTGGCTCTGAATCCCCCCTGTTCAAGGTTCCAGTCCCTACTGGTGGCTGTAGCCACTTTAATAGTTTCAAGGTGACTTGTAAGTTTCCCAATCTCGGTCTTTCGACCATCCTGTCTGGGCCAAATCAATTTCCCTTTTGCACAATCAATTAGAATACTATATTCTCTCATGAGATCATTGCCCATTATGGTGCCCTCATTATTTTGGTATACATAGAATTTCATGGGGATATATATGTATATTGTTTATTTCTACGAGGATAGTTTTGCTTAGGTAGCTGGTGTTTTATCCCCTCCTATCGCAGTTAAGTGAATCATTTTATTTGTATGTTTGTCTGCCTTGCATTTCTCAATTTCTCAGTGATCAGCTCCTCTTCTTCACCACATTGGAAATTACAAGTACAAACAGCACCCAACTTTTAACTAAACTCGAACTGGACTCTGTATTATTCGCCCCGACAATGTTACCTGACTTTGCCACTTGTGCTTCACAATTCCTCGTGCCCTTGGCACCTCAATTCACACCTCAAATCCCAACTTTCGCATGGGGGTGGGGGGAGGCTACCCCTCTTAACAACCAATTTAGGGCAAGGTTTAAAGGTTTATGAGACAGGCACAACCTTGTCCTCTGGCCAATTCAGCATAAGCAGCAGAATCTTACAATAGTTAATACAGTTAAACACTTATTCTCCATAGATATGCATTTTTTTTAACTCTAACGAGTTAGACATTACAATTGGTATACCTTTAAACTGTGTCTTTGGCCTGGTCTGACTCTTCCAATTTGTGGGTACAAATCGGTCCTCAACCCGGCTCCCTGATCATGGCCTTCGACCAGGGGATCAGTAGTAAGAGCCCTGCTCGCAGCGCCAATTGTTTTGGGGAAAATCACCAGCCTCAGAGTCCGAGTCGGGGTTCAATAACAGAGTTTATTCTACAAGGAATTACCAGAGCTCTGGGGAGAGAAAGACACTAGCAGCACACTGATCAGCTGCAAGTCTTCTCTCAACCCAGAGCACATGTCAAGATACTTTTATATATTTTGTAATATAATAGGTCAGTGATGAGGTTCTAGTCTCTGTAATATAGTTTGTTTATTAAAAACATCGCAGAATCGTTGATAGTTTTGGTGCAGTCATTGTCAGTTCCAGCGCAGCCTTTGTTAATTTCAGGGCGGTTGTTGTCAGTTTCAGTGCAGACATTGAAACTGACAAAGTCTGCGTGGAAGTCCATTGCTGTAGTAATGGATGCTAATCGGTCTTCCTGAGAAGGATGTTTACTGCACCCTTGGCTAATGGTAAGGTCCTATGGAGTGTTGCTGAACAAAAAAGACCTTGGAGTGCAGGTTCACAGCTCCTTGAAAATGGAGTCACAGGTAGATAGGATAATGAAGAAGGCATTTGGTATTGAGTATTGAGTATTGAGTACAGGAGTCGGGACATCATGTTGCAGCTGTACAGGACATTGGTTAGGCCACTGTTGGAATATTGCATGCAATTCTGGTCTTCTTCCTATCAGAAAGATGTTGTGAAACTTGAAAGGGTTCAGAAAAGATTTACAAGGATGTTGCCAGGGTTGGAGGATTTGAACTATAGGGAGATGCTGAACAGGCTGGGGCTGTTTTCCCTCGAGCATCGGAGGTTGAGGGGTGACCTTATAGTGGTTTACAAAATTATGAGAGGCATGGATAGGATAAATAGGCAAAGTCTTTTCCCTGGGGTCGGGGAATCCAGAACTAGAGGGCATAGGTTTAGGGTGAGAGGGGAAAGATATAAATGAGACCTAAGGGGCAACTTTTTCCACGCAGAGCGCGGTGCGTGTATGGAATGAGCTGCCAGAGGAAGTGGTGGAGGCTGGTACAATTGCAACATTTAAGAGGCATTTGGATGGGTATATGAATAGGAAGGGTTTGGAGGGATATGGGCCAGGTGCTGGCAGATGGCACAAGATTGGGTTGGAGTATCTGGTCAGCATGGATGGGTTGGATCGAAGGGTCTGTTTCCATGCTGTACATCTCTATGACTCTATTAGCACTTTGTATTGAGTCCATGTCAAATTGTTCGTATTTCTATCAAAGGTGCTGGCTGGACCCAGACACTTTAGTGGACAGTATACACTACTCATATATATTCTCTCTCCACCTACCTTAAACTAATCAACTAGGTTGTGAGTGTATTGTGCTGGCATTCTGGTTGCCCCAGGCAGTGTCTGTGTTTGCTCTGCTGTCTTTCTCCATATTGTGGCCCGGTGGTCATCTTGTGTGTCACATGGCCAACTTATGGCTCAGTGGCCAATTTGTGTGACCGTGTGCCTGGTGTCACCCTTCCCTGTGCTATCTTCCACTTCAGTTTAATTTCACTAATAAATGGTTGTGTATGTTTCATACTATTGCCTTGGGACTGCAGCAATAGTTAATATTTGCTCAAAAAAAAGTCTTTGGAAATGTTGCTGTTTGGACATCCGAAAATAACCGTCTAAATGCTTTGCATGGTGGCGGGGGCATGTATACAAAACAATAACACATTTTAAAAATATTACAACTCTTTATCAGATCAGCCAGTCATTGCTGCCTTTGGCATATAGCATAAAGCTTGATACTTGTTTGAAAGGACTGCAAATATGACTTCAGTGCAAACTGTGTTAAATATATGGAATTAATCCTCATCCAAAGAATTGTGTGTTGATTAGGAATCAATACAGATTCTGCAAATATTAACAACTAGCTTGATGCTTGCTGTTGGCCTGCCCGAGTGAAATTGATCTCTTCAGGAATAAGAATAACCAAATTCCACAAAATGCATTTTTAAATTTTGAATATTTATTCTGATCTGAAATGTTTAAGAATATAAGGAGTACAATATACATTTCTCCTGGGAGGAGAGGTCAAGCTATTAACTGTGACCAAATGCTAACGACCACTGTTCCACCTCCTATTTCTTCCCTAAGAAGAAATCAAGGATTTTCATATCTCCCTTTAACTGTGATGGTCCCTTTGATATTGCTAATACAGAAAGGAAGTTGAGATATAAGAACATGATGATTTTGCATGTGGTTTCTGTATTTGTGTTCTTACAAAACAAAATTGAAAGAAAGCCAAGATCTTTTGTCATTCCCTTTCATCCTGGGAGATCTATAATTATAATGACCATCTAATACATTAAGTGTAGAGAAAAGCAATCACGACTGTCACCTTATTTAAAGAGAAAATGTGTTCTCTGAGCAAAACAGTACTCTTTAAGGATAACAAATTATCAGATAAGAAATGCAAAATGTTGGAATATGACCAAATGATTTTGAAATATTTATTTTGCTAATATTTTACCAAATTAATTTATATGCTTTTTACTTTCTTGTACTATAGAACACCTTCAAGCAAAGCAATCTGAGAACCATATATTTGGAAATGTTGCTTTTTAAAAATCCATTGATTTTCCCTCTCTCTGAGTAAGCAAGTAATTCGATTTTGATCATTGTGTCTATCTGGCAATGTTCAGAAACTTGATATTTAGGTGGCTGTGGCAAAAAGACATGTAAATTATTTTGTGGAGTTGGAATTTGCATTTCCTCGACCATGTCATGCCAATATGTTTATTGTTCAATCCGAAAAGCTTATCAAGTTTATTGTATGATTATTCTAGCCAGTGTGCCATTGAAGGGGAGATACAAGCACATAGTTTGATTGCATGGTGCCTATTTTTCAGCACCATGCATCCTGTGTCAAGGCTGAATTGCTGTGCACATCAAGGAGCAAGATCTTAATGTCAGTGAATGAATGAATGAATGAATGAATGAATGAATGAATGAATGAACAAATGATTTTTTTGTCACATATATCTTGAAGAAACAGTAAGAAGTGTTTTGTCACCACAATCTGGTGCCATTTTGAGATAGAATAAGGACAAAGATTAATTGGTTAAGTAAGAGTTCACCTTCTGTTCAAATTCGAATCTCAAACATGCCTTCAGGGATTCTGCAAGGTTGCTGCAAGTTGGGCCTCCAGGACTCCCATTTCGGGAACAGCAACAATGATACCAATGCCCCAGGAGACCCCAGCTCCTCGTGTTACTGCCATTTTGCTGCCACCACGAAGAGTCCAGTTCTGGGCCTATCAGCACCAGGAGTTCTTTCTCCAGGCATCACAACCACCAAGATTATAGGCTCCAAGCCTACCATCAGCTGGAATCAAGGCTTTAAGTCTACCACTGCCAGGAGTCCAGGTTCCAGTCTGTAATTCTATTTAAAGGAACATAGGACAAAGGACGCATTCAAGCATTGATCATCATGAGTCCCCACCACCATTCAAGTGGATCACACTTGTATTTCTGCTTCAATACAATTTCTCCACTCTAATCTTGTAACTCTTCCTGTTTTTAATATCAATATCTGCCTTGAATATATTTAACAAATAAGCCTCCACAACCCTCTGTGGTAGAGAATCACAAAGATTTATCAACCCCTCATTTTAATCCTAATTGATTTACTGGTTATTCTGAGAATGTGCTCCCTCGTTCCAGACCTGACCCAGTGAAGGGAATCATCCTTCCTCCATCTACTCTGCCAAGCGTGATAAAAATGTTTATCCTTTAATAAGATAACTTCTCATTTTTCTGAACTTCAGTCAATAAAGATCAAATCTTCTCAGTCTCTCTTCAGGATAATTCCATAATTCTTAGGATTGAGTCTGGTGAACGTCCATGTAAGTCACTCTATGGCAAAAATATATTTTGTAAGGCTGGTCTCCGTCCTATCCGAAAGATGATGTGAAACTTGAAAGAGTGCAGAAAGGATTGACAAGGATGCTGCCAGGGTTGGAGGATTTGAGCTGTAGGGAGAGGCTGAATAGGCTGGAGCTGTTTTCTCTGGAGCGTTGGAGGTTGAGTGGTGACCTTATAGCGGTTTATAAAATCATGAGGGGCATGGATAGGAAAATAGACAAAGTCTTTTCCCTGGGGTGGGGGAGTCCCAGAACTAGAGGGCAAAGGTTTAGTGTGAGAGAGGAAAGATATAAAATGAGACCGAAGGGGTAACTTTTTCAGGCAGAGGGTAGTATGTGTGTGGAATGAGTTGCCAGAGGAAGTGGTGGAGGCTAGTACAATTGCAACCGTTCAAAGGCTTCTGATGGGTACATGAATAAGAAGGGTTTGGAGGGATATGGGTTGGGTGCTGGCAGGTGGGATTGAGTTGGGATATCTGGTCGGCATGGACAAGTTGGCCTGTTTCATGACTCTATGAGACAAAAATTGTACATAGTGTCCTAGTTGCAGTCTCACCAATGCTCTCTACAATTGCAGCATGACTAATCCAGCTAACTGGCACATCTTTGGACTGTAGGAGGAAACCAGAACACTCAGGGGAAACCAACACCGACAGGGGGGAATGTGCAAACTCCACACAGACAGTTTCCCAAGATAGGAATTGAACCTGGGTCCCTGATACTGTGAGGCAGCAATGTTAAGCATTGAGCCACCATGCCACCCCATTGTATGGAGCTCTATCAGATCACCCCTTAGCCTCTGACACTCCATTGAAAACAATCCCAGCTTATTCAGCTTCTCCCGATAGCTCAAATCCCGGCAACATCTTTGTAAGTCTTTTCTGAACTCTTTAAAGTTTCACAACATCCATTCTATAGCAGGGAGACCAGAATTGAATGCAGTATTCCTTAATTGGTATAACCAATGTCCTGTACAACCACAACATGACCTTCCAACTTGTATACTCAATACACTGACCAATAAAGACAAGCGTACCAAATGCCTTCTTTACTATTCTGTCTACCTGGGATTCCACTTTCAAGGAACTGTGAGCCTGCACTCCAAGGTCTCTTTGTTCAGCAACACACACCAGGACCTTACAGTTAAGTATATAAGACACACACGCAAGGCACTTCACAGGCACAGATGTACTGGACTCTGTCTCCACAATTGGATTTTCTCAGGGTGGGAGTCTTCATCAATTGCATGCATTTGGATATCGAGGCTCGAGTGAACACTCAGTGAGATTTATGTTCAGTTGGCTTGCATTCACAACATTCACATCTTACAAGTGTTAGTTCACTTGCCTCGCAGCTGCCATGATTTATTCGGCCTCTAACAGTCCAGAATACTACAGCTCTTCATTTCATTCCCAATTTCATTAGATGGAGTCATGGGCAAATTGGATGGTGACTCACATCTTAGTGAAACTCCAGGTTGGAGTTATGTAGACAATACAACCTATATGAGGTAAAACTGCTGTGCTCTTCCAGCACCACTAATTCAGAATACAACCTATATGGTCTACTCTGCACTGGACTTCTGAAGATGCAGTTCTGATACCTAAACATTGTCAGCTGCACTCTCCATAATGTGGCCCTCCAGATGCATGGAGCTTGAGGACATGGAGGCCCTACAATGATAGAACTCATTGCAGGAGGGCAAGGAACAGGATCTGGAAGAGAAAGAGGAAGGGAAGGTGGACAAAATGATGCAAAACACTGAAATGCCCTGACTGACCAGGGAAAAGCCTGAATCCAGTGCAGTACTTGAGAAGTCTCTAAGGTTTTATCAAAATGAAGCAACATCTCCACCCATGTTTCGGCTGGGCCCTTGTAATTCAAGAAGAGAGCATGATCCAGAGCTCAATTTCACCTAGCTGTGAAAGTATTTCCATATAAAACATAGCCTAAAACAGATCCTCTCATCAGCATTGAGTAATGCATATCTACTCTGAGATTTCACTATCCCAGTTCAATAACCCTTATTTCTCTTCATTAAATTTTCCCTGTTTTCAATTCTTGCACTGAAAACTATGGAATTTCGCATCATATGCCTCTACTTATATTTACATACAAGATGTGGGCAGACGTAAGCCTTCTTTTCAGTTCTTTTCAAGCTGTCTTTCCTTTTTGCAAGGCGGTGTTTATTTAGGACATTTAACTGCCAGTTTCTATAAAAAATTAGGATTGCAGGCTTTTAAAGAACAGAGACAGATAGACAGAGCACTTACTAGTACAATTCTGTAGCCTATTGCTTTGATTATATTTGTATGGTCACCTTTTTATTTGAAGAAAAGGGACTTTTTGAAAGTTCTTATAACCAAAAGGAACCTAGATTTTAATCAAAAAGAAATTAGCTCTGTATTCTGGTTACTCAATGCCTAGGTACAGCTCTGAATGGTTGTATTCACAAAAGTTGATCCTGCTGATTGTCTGAATTATTTGATGTCCAAGGCTGTTGTCCAGCTGGTTGTCAATTAATTTTCCAATTATCTGCACCCAAAACTTTGAAGTATTTTCTTGAAAGACATCTCACCACTGCCACCATGTTATGTGTTTTGCTTCCAGCAGGATATTTTATTGGCTATGACAATTCTTCTGTTATCCCTTATAATGCAAGGAACTAACCATGAATGTTGCAGTATTGTAACATCTAACAGACATTTAATACAGATTGCTATTATTTACAAATATTACATGTACAGGCAGATCAGTGTCTGGACTCACATTAAGCTATTAGATAACAATTACACTCTCATGTTTGCATTCGTGCATCATGCTTCAAGTGATCCCAAATAAGAAAACATCTGAAATCTTTAGACCTTCAAATTACATGCTATGATACATTGATTGTATCATGAGCCTGTCTCTTAAAAGTTTACTGACAAACTGTCTCTGAGACAAAAGAAGCAACTGAGTTTTATATTGTGATGAAGCTGCTCCTTTAACAAGGTTAGGTTGTCCTTGTTTTTTTTCCCGGCGGAGTCATAAACGCATAGATTCCTTGGTGTCTGGTTTGGGTAGGTTAGGGCCAGTTTGATTATTGCTAACAAATCATGCCTCAGGCAAAAGATTTTCAAGTTTAAAAAAAAACACACTTGCACAATGAAAAGGGAAGTGGCCAGTTCTCCCAGCTCATCTAATCTCTGGTTTGATTTGGATTTGGTTTTAGCAAGCAGTCATTTTTTTGAGGCGTTGTCAAAGAAACATCTGCATGGAAGAAGGTATTGCATGTTGAATTTTTCTGCCATCTCTCTCTCCTGTCAGGTCCTTTTTTAGCCAAAGGGTGTTTATGGGGATGATTTAAGTATTTGGAACAGCATAATTAAGTTGTGATAAAGTAAATTGGGTTTTTAAAAAGCTATGTTATTCTAACTTTGGTTTTCTTTTGTTCAAGTAAAAATAAATACTGTTTTGTCTAAAACTGAGTGGTTGAGACAGCTGCATCACCCCTGGAATATCCACTGTACACCTGCTTAAAAACAACTAGAAAGGTTAGGGCCAGGACGACTTTTTAATATTTTTTGCGGGAGTCTGGCCTGGTCCATAACAGTATGGCAATCATACCTATTTTGCAGGCCATTTAGAGTGTATCTTGAGAGGAAGCACCACTGGTGTAAATGCAGGGAGGTTTGGAGAAATATGTCTTAGTCAATGTACCTTGCTATAGACCTAATTCCTCCATTACAAAGAAGCTAATGATGACAATGATGTCTTGTGGAGTGTGAGACCCTTATCCTTCTGTTACTTCCTGAGACATGCACTGACTCAGTGGAAGAGACCACCAATTATATACCTTCCAAGGATCTTAGTTCTATCAGTGCCACTAATTTGTCTATTCAACCAAGACCAGCATTTCATTTGGCAGTTTCGGCTTTTACTTTTAGATTTGCAAAGTATAGATTCTTATGATGTGAGCCATCCTATATGGTAACTCTATCTATGACAAGATGGTGGTGTAGTGACACTGTCACTCGATTTTATAATCGAAAATCTATGCTAATGCTCCACAGAAATGGATTCATATCCCATCACAATACTGGTGATATTTATTTTTATTGAATGAATTTGGAATATAAAGATTGTCACCATTATTGAGACAATGAAAAAAATCATCACTTTTTCTAAAAACCTAATTAGTACGTGTTCGGTACTAGGTAGTTACTAAGTTCCAGTCAGAACTAAAGAACATACAACTTGTTGTTTATGGTAATCCTATGGGGTGGTTTATTCCAAAGCTGTGTATTCTGTTAAACGTCATGAACAAGTCCAAACAAGCCTGTGAACACCAGCTAAACACATGACCAGTGTCATGTGACTCACCTCTGAAAATGACACCATCTGAACATAACGTATATCAATAATAACATGTAACAGTTCACTAACATCATTTAGGGAAGGAAATATGCTTACGTGTGATCTAGATCCAGAGCAAGATATTTTACTCTTCACTGCACTCTGAAATAGCCTAGCGAGCCAATCAGTTCAATGGTAATTAGGGGTGGGCAACAAGTTTCTAGCAACACACACATTCCATGAAAGCATAGAAAATGGACAAATTTGTGAGTTCAAAACCGTGAAGAATGGACCCTCAGCATCCTCCTGACTGCTTCAGGAAATTGTGGGTCCATGTTTAACACCAATAGTCTATGTGGAACTTATTTTCTTATAACTCCCGAAACCTTGCATCTGTGCCAAACTGACCTTGTCTGTCTTTGATCCTCCAAGACAAATATTTCAAAATGTGTCTGCCTTTCCCCCCTTTCTGCTGCTCACTTGTGACCTGATCTTGATCCTGTGCCACTTTAACTATCTGGAAGCAAGGAAGCATACACTGTGCTGCTGAAATGTGTGCTTGCTTGTCTCTCTCGAATTTTTTCAAGTGAGCTGGTGCAGTTCCAGGATTCCAGCAATCTCACTCCAATTGAGAAACTACAGAAGACACAAGAAAAAGATCATGAGAACTAGCCTTTGCAAGTCTCTGAAAGTTGAGGTAACACAGCAGGTTTGTGAAATGCTGTTGTGCAGATAGAGTGGCATTGCACCTATTTCAACTAAAGATTGCAAATGTCTTATCTCACCACCTGGAATGTCTGTTTCAACTTCCCTAACCTCTTCCTCCACTTCACTCACACCGTAGAGATGTGAAACTCATCCTCTGGTCAAAGACCTTACTCTGACAGATGCCAATTAATAGCCACTTAAGTGTCTCATCTCAGATCTGTGGATTTTTACGCATAAAAGGGGAAGCCAACATGAAGATGAAATCTGGCAAATGAAGAGGTGTCTTTTTTTCAGGACCACACAAAGGGACAACCCCTTCAAGGTCCTCTGCTCCACCATATTACCCTTCCTTCTTGTCCCGTCCATTGCAAACTTTCATTCCCCTGCAACTAGAGCCGACAAGACCAATCCTGGCAAGATCCAAGAACTACTTTCAAATCCATGACAAAATGGGCTCCTTATGAGACTAGTAGTGGCCACAATTCCCAGTGGCACTCTTGAAACTGGAGAACTGCCAGCCCTCTAAATGACAGCTGAAACTTTCTCCTTGATAGGGACGTGAAATTCTTTTATAAAACCTTGAACAGTTTGCCTGTCATTAACTAGCTATGGGAAGAGTCAGTCATATGGGAGGATGGATTGCCTTTGGCTTTCAAGCCAGGGGTTGGAAATCCTGTCCATCAACAGAAATGTCAGACCCTTGCATTTATACTATATGATGGTCAGGTAGCATTTCTTGGTCAAATGAAATGAAGAATAAAAATAGATTAGTTGTGTTCAGTGAAGGAGGACTAAACTAATAAGTGTATGCACAAGCTACTTGTTGTTTGTATATCAGACAAAGATGATCAGGAGAGGAAGTGAGATGCCAGGAAGGGGAGACAGGGGTTGTAGGTTGGAACACAATAATAATTTCAATGTTTTCAGCTCCATTGCCGGTTAACATTACTCCAATTATGTTGAGAGTCATCTCTTTCATTGGTTTGAAGATGTGCAGATTAATCTGTTTCCTGTCGTTCACGCCCTGTTTCCTCCACATTTAGGTCACTCCACTTTATCCTCAAACGGCGAGGAAAGTATGAAGATAAGTGAGGTGTACTGTGGTTAAATGTTGTGGTTTTCATAGTTGAATAACTTGCAATGTATACAGGCCAAGAGGTGTTATTCTGGGGATTATGGCAGTTTTGGTGTATGAAGGTGAGAGACCATCTTAGAATGTGAATTGCAAACCTCTGTCCTCCTATCTATTGCTTTCACTAAAACATCCAGTGTTGTGTTGGAGAAACATGCGCAGTCATTTTATGCCAGCTGTCTTCAGAGAGGTTAACAGAATGATTTCCAGCTCTTATTCCAGTCAAAATACATTTCACCTTTAAGAGGTGCATACTCCCTTTAAACCGGACAAGCTAACTTGAATTTAAGTTAGCATCTCATGACTTTCATCAAGTATCTATTCAATATCATGCTTATCACTGACCGTGTACTGCAATACAAAGGTTACCTGCTCCCTACATTGGGAAGCAATAGCCATAGGTTAATCATGCATCATCATGCCCATTTTCAGGCTTGATTGTCTTTTGTAGATGATGTTGCTTTGGAAGAATTATTGCTTATTACAGAATATCAAACTGCAGATGCCCCCAGTGATTAACAACATAGAGTAGCTACTGCCACCGGTTAGATTTTCAGCTCAAAATATTGCAATTCCTCCTCTATCAAACTAACTAAATTATTACAATGCATGAGATGTCTTTAATAAATAACACGGGTGAGTGAAAGTAAATTAATTGGCTAATGCCAAGATGAGAACAACAAGCTGACAGTCCAAAATAGCCCAAGGGAGGGAAGAAAACTGATTGTTTAATTAAAAGTTCCCTGAATGATTGGTCTATTTGTCCCAATTTAATGATTGGTCTATTTATCCCAATTTGTTTATCATTTCCCCAAAACTTACTTTACCTTCATGAGCTGTGTTGTTTCCTGATTGCGCGACTGGAAAAGCAATTTACTCCAAGGTCCCTGTTGCTCTCATCAACCCCCAGTAGTGCAGCCAAAAGTGTCTTTTTATTACTTCTCCAGCTCTTTCATGGAAACACTTATACACTGATACCTTCCACAGATCCTTTGTCATCAGATTCATCACATAGTAAATTTAGACTATAGACCTGTATCAAACTTCTTCAGAATGGCTAACTGTGTTGTTAATAGTTGTGCCTTTACACATTAAAAAAAGGTTTTGTTTTGAATCCATGTTAATAGCATGTTATTCACCACATAAAGAGTAGACAGGCAAGCAACCTTCTAAAACCTTGCCTTAAAACAACTAAAACAATTATTCAGAATTGTATGAATAATGTTTGCTTTGGAAGATGAATTTTTTGGTGCTGGGGAAAGGAAAGTTTTCAACCAATTCTAGCAAGTCAATGTTAAATGTCAACTCAAAACGGCATAATGGGATGCAAAGAAAAACTGCCCCGACTCTGCAAAATAAATGTAGATTAGAATCTAATCTAACAGGTCAATCTTGTGTTGAATCAGTGTGAACATTTTCAGTTCCCACAGCACAAGAACCATGTCAATTACTTTCTGACTTTAATCACTGTTTGTGCTGCAAAAAGGGTAGTTGTGTTATGTAGAAAATACTCAATATTGAGAAGTCATTTATAATTAGATCTACAAAGATGACAGAAATGTTTGTATTATTAGTTCCAGATGCATTTGTACACTTTTGAAAAAGGTAATGAATATGAAATTGTTAATCTATGAGCTAAACTGAAGCCAAACCTTTCTAATATTTAACTGTTGGACTCTCCCATGGCCTCCTGATGGATGCATGTGTGCCTGAACTATCACTTGTTAGTAACAGTTATAAAGCCAGACAGTTAATGTTCTCCTTCTGTAGTTACTGAGATGTAATAAACTTCATGACGTTATTGAAGATCGAGCCACATCTGCTGACACTTAATTTGTGGTCCATATTTCATCAGAGACTACTTAACAGCTCCTTAAACCAAGAATTGGCCATTTGGCACATTGAGTCTGTTTTACCATTCAATGAGATCATGGCTGATCTGTAATCCTCAAGTTCACTTTTCTGCCTTTTCCCTAAAACTCTTGATTCCCTGACTGATTAAATATCTGTCTAAGTCAGCCTTCAGTGAAGTTAATTTTGCAAATTCTCCAGCCTTTTGCAGTGAAGAATTCTAAAGGTTCACCGACTACCCTCAGAGAAGAAATTTCTCCTTATCTTTATCAGTGCTAGTATTATCCCAAGCACAAGACACCAATGATTCATAGCCAACCATCATACTAGGATACCTGTGTGCATCATTTCAAAATTAGACATGCGGATCTAAGTCCCACAATGAGGATAAGAAGAGGCTGAAGGGAAAGTGGAACTTCCTTTTGCAGACAAGACAGGTAGCACTTTAAAAGCTTTGCTGTTTTCATAAAGTCTCAATTAGTCAGCCAGCAGACAAAAACCATTAAACAGCCTTGATCAACACAGGAAGCTGAAACAGCTTGTAGCTACACCCCAAGGTGAATGGTCACCTGTATCTGGGGAAAAGAGTAGAGTAAAAGTAAGTTTGGACTATAGACAGATATACTTGGGAAGTATGATTTGAATCAGGAATCAGCCAAGGTGCAATTGCATATTGGATCTCCAACAATAAGTTAGGCCATGAAAGGAAAAGGGTAAGAGTATTCATCTGAAAGTTGCAAAATCCTAGGCTGGGAAAATGGAGAAATAAGACAAGAGCACTTTGTGGTAAAATAATGACTGCAGTCACATTGGGAACCATAAGATCAAAGCTCCCTCTAAAGTGAATGCTGACACAGTTGTTGGGAAGTACTGCACACACTGAACAACATGCCAATGCAAAGCTTCTACTTGCGGAAGCTGCTGACATGCAGACTTTGGAGGCCTGTATAGAAGCAGGAAATATGAGAGCTAATGTTGCATAGAATGCAGCTGCAAAATTTTCCAAAGGGCCATCACTTTATAGCGAAGTCAGGAATATCAGAAACAAATTTAAGCATCATACGTTCACTCCAGAGGGAGATTGATACCAACAAAGTATTTCAGAGGCAAGAGAAATAATGTTAAAACAATCTAAATATTTTATTTGCAAAATATAATGCAAATATACAATTTTGTCAAGTAAAACAGATGGTGTAAACTATCCTAATAAAATGAGCAAAAGTACAAACCTATCATTTTGCTCAAAAAGGCAGAAAAACCCTGCAGAAGCAAAAGGAGTGTGAATCATCCATTTTGACACCTAAATCTGAGGAAGTCATACAAATACATATGGGTTATAAGAAAAGTATCTAACAGGTTTACAAGCTTTGCAATATTTGAAAAACTGAACATTTTATTAATAGAATATTGCTACCTTACAGAATTCTGAATTCTGTAATAAAAACAGAGCTGGAAGCAGGAAATTACTACTGAACAACTAGTACACCCAATTTAAAGTTTTATTAAAATAATTTGATGCAATTCAATCGTAATGGAAAATTAACCAGGACTGATAATTAAAAGGAAAAATATGCAAACATGCAAGAAAGCGTTATGGTAATTTGAAATAGTATTGCATTCTTGAATATAAGACGACAATCTTATTGAATATCAGATTATAAACAAACCTGAAATTAAACACACAGAAAGTGCATTCACAGGAATAAGTTTAATCACATATTGAGGAAAAATTGAAACATACATAATATCTCTTAGTAGATTTAGCATCAGACATGGCCCTGGCAGAATGCATTCTTGGAATTTCTGTGGATCGGCTCAAAACTGAATACTAAGTCAGAAACAAAACAAGTTATAAAACTGTAGATCAGTAGATCCTAAAGCTGATAATATTATAAATTGCGCAAAAATACAAGAACAGATAGACACTTCTGATAACTTGATAAGAATGTTCTGTTTTATCTGACCAAATGCTTGGTTCAAACATATGAAGTCACAACCTTCTAATCTTACATATGCGGTGCAGGTGGAATGACTCCACAGGTCAAAAGGATGTTAAGGATACCACTGCAGCATACAAAATATCAGATATTCGAGAATGTGTACATCATCCAGAATCAACAAGGCTTACTATTGTTTCATGAAGTGTGTTTTGCTCTTAAAATCCTGAAATCTGCTGATTAACCTTTCTATAAGAAAATTACCATGCACCAATGTAGGAAAACTCATGGAAAATTTTATAGGCCCTCCAGGATTAATGGCTGAATCTGATAAGCAGTTTCATCCAGCAGAAATCACTTACTTTGAAGTCCAAGATTCATTTCACACTATCACAGAGTTCCGGAAATGTTTTCTAGCTCATGGAGTCAGAGTTATATAGCACAGAAACACACACTTTGGTCCACCATGCCGACCAGATATCTAAACTGATCTAGTCTCATTTGTCAACATTTGGCCCATATCCCCCTGAACCCTTCCTATTCATATACCCATCCAGATGCTTTTTAATTAATGTTATTGTACCCACCTCCACCACCTTCTCTGGCAGCTCACTCTACACATGCACCACCCTCTAATTGAAAAGTTTGCCCCTCAGGTCTTTTTAAAATCTTTCTTAAATATTCCTTAAATCTTTTTAAATCACCTTAAACCTATGCTCTCTAGTTTTGGTCTCACCTACCCTGTGAAAAAGACCTTGGTTATTCACCCTATCCATGCCCCTCATGATGTTATAAACCTCTACAAGATCACCCCTCAGCCTCAGATGCTCCAGGTAAAAAAAAACCCAGCTAATTCAGCCTCTCCCTATAGCTCAAACCCTTATATCCTGACAACATCCTTATAAATCTTATCTGAACCCTTTCAAGTTGATCAGTATCCTTCCTGTAATAGCGAGACCAGAATTGAATGCAATATTCTAAAAGTTGCTACAACAATATCATGTACAACAGTAACATAACATCCCAACTCCAACACTGAATGCATTGGTCAATGAAGACAGATGCGCCCAGCATTTTCTTCGCACCCTGTCTATCAACGTTTCCATTTTTAACCAAGTATGAATCTGCACTCCCAGGTTTCTGTTTGGCAACACTCTCCATGGGTCTCCTCCATTGCCAGACCCTGACCACACAACGTCTGGAGGAAGAGCGCCTCATCTTCCGCCTGGGAACCCTCCAACCACACGGGATGAATGTAGATTTCTCCAGTTTCCTCATTTCCCCTTCCCCCACCTCATCTCAGTCCCAACCCCCAGATTCAGCACTGCCCTCTTGCGATTCTCCTGCTCCTCGGATGCTGCCTGGCCTGCTGTGTTTTTCCAGCACCGCATTTTTCAACTACTTCTGAGAACACTGATGAATCCTCCTAAAATAGTTATTAGTGAGACTTGAAACAACAACCAAATAATGCTGCTAGAGATGGGATACAATGCATTAACAATCATCGGTGATCTTTGTATTTTACCAACTCAGCAATCTGCTACACGTGGACATTCATTATATCACAGGTCTCCAGATAAGATAAAGGAACACCAGCAGTAAGAATATCAATGGCTACCCAAGACCTCAGCAAAAGATTTTCATGAGTGCAGGATCCTCTAAAAATTAATGCATAATCAAAATCAATAATCTTCAAGGTAAGGACTTAGTTGTCTTGCTAGTGCAAACTGAAAGTATTCTGAAAGAATTATAATGCATCCAGACTGCTTAAGTTGTGAAGTCACAGATGTTCCTTGTGAGGAGCAGTGAGTGGTGAGAATGAGTGGGGATAAATTTAATATAGGGAAGAATCTCCTCAGCCCCTGTACAATATGGGCAGCCTCTCCCTATAGCTCAAACCCTTCTATCCTGACAACATCCTTATAAATCTTATCTGAACCCTTTCAAGTTTATCAATGTCATGTACAACAATGTTATGTACAACAGTAACATAACATCCCAACTCCTATGCTGAATGCATTGGTCAATGAAGGCAAATGTGCCCAGCGTTAACTGGGAAAGTATGGCGAGATTAGAAAAATGAGATTCTCAATGTCAAGAACAAAGTTTGATTTCCATCCTAGGTTTGAACTGGAAGAGGAAAGTTTCTCTCTGAAGCAATAAGAGGCCTATTTCTATAGTTTAACAACTTATTATTGCAAAACTAAACAGTGAAAGCAGAAGTAGGTAAGGCAGATCAATTTTATTATTTCTTCTTCCTGGCCTCCATCATGGCCAGTATTCCAAAACATCTCCAGGCACGCTCCATGACCAGGGTTCAACTGCAGCCATGTGAGGTTGGGATCAGACTCACACCAGCCTCGAACATCGATATGGAATACCTCAACTCATTTATGATACAGTACACCACTTTAATACTGCATTTTGGAATGTTGCTTACAGATTACTCTATCCTGTGTATTCGATCTTAGCTTGTTCCCTTGGCACTCACTCACTTTGGATGCTCACTACATCCCTGTCTTACCTTTTTGCCAATTGTCACCTCCTTTGGAACCTACAGTACTTATCCCTCGCCTTGCCTTTGAGTGCAAATATGTGGCAGTTTGTCATGTTTGCCTGGAATGATCAGTCAAGGAGGGAGGCAATTGATTCTTCCATTGGGCAGAAAATATAAAAGTTTGCATACACATATAAATAGATTAGAGAACTGCTTCCTCTCCTGTTATCAAACTTTTGAACAGACCTCTCAAATGTTAATTCTGACCTCTCCCTCGATGGCTGTAACAGTGTATTCTGCTACCCTGATGCAGTTTGCCTGTATAGTATGCAAAACAACACTTTTCACTTTGTCTCATCATGTGTGACAACAATAAATCAATCAACCAATTAATGGCCTGAAAGGAAGTGCTGTCTTTCTGGAGTGTAGCATTGACCCTGATTCCTGGCAGAACATTCTGAAAAGCACACATTCAGTAGCTTCCAACATGGCACCAGCCTTTCTTGACAATGCAAGACAAAGATAGCTAGAAATTTGTCCTTCAAGGCAGATGTACCCTTGATGTAATAAACTAATCTCTTTATTAGCATACCATTATTATCCTTAAATTAAGTTAAATATATGTCTTGCATAAAATCCTCTCTTACTGGACTCATTCAGACTTGATATTCTAGGCAGATTGGAACTGGTTGCATCTGTGACATTTTCCCCCCATTCTGGGAAACACATAGGAATCATCAGCAAGGCTATAGAAGGTTAGAGACAAACAAAAACTGCAAATGATGGAATCCAAAGTAGACCATCAGAAGGCTAGAAAAACACAGCAAGCCAGGCAGCATCAGGAGAGGGGAGAAGTCAACATTTTGGGTATAACCCTTCTTCAGGAATGTTAACTACTCCACCTCCTGATGCTGCCTGGCTTGCTGTCTTCTTCAGGGCTATAAGAGGTAACTGTTTCCTTCCAAGATCCTTTCTGCTCAAAGAGTAAAAGCACAATGATGTACCTTAAAGGAGTAACAGCATTGCCCTTGTATAGCTGGATCCCTGAGATCTGGGCTGCTAGGTAGATAAAAAAAGTTGGACAATTTTAATTGCCCACCATTTCAGTTTCTGCTGGATAGAGAGCAAATGCACAAAAAAAAGTTTGACAATTGATTTGCAGTTGGTGGCTACATTTTCCATGTTTAGAAAGAAAAGGAATAAACTTATAAAATGTCTATGCTTTTGTTAAAGTGAAGTATAATTGTGACTCCTTCCTTTATTCAGTGCATGTGCGTGGAAATTAAATTGCTGTTGTTAACATCAGAATTCCAGCCAATCCAAGCACATTTGCAATTGTCTAATTTTAGCACTTTTTTTTTCTGGCTGAACAATGGATGTTCAATCACAGGAAAGAATGCACCAGGCTTGACAGCTAACAGTGGATTTTGCAACTCTATTGGAATTTCAGTACAAGAATGTGATTACAAAGCTTATTCTACTGGCAAAGGATTTGATGACTTAGTTTATGGCACAGTGGTCATAAAGAATGTTCATTTTTGAATAAAATTGCTTTAACATTCCCAAAGTAGGAGAAAAGAGCTTGAGGAAAGACCTTTTGCATTATATTTCAAATATAGGATCCAGGTTTAGGGTGAGGGGTAGCGACATTCCACATAAAGCCCCATAGAAATTGATGAATTGTACTAGGTCAAGTGAACATGGCACCCAAATTCTATCTAAATTCATATGCCAATTAATGTGAATAAAAAAAAGTCTCTTCATTACACTGACAGCTGTGGCTTTATTGTGAGATCAACCAAGGAAGTTATCTGGTTTGGTTCCAGGCAAAAACCAAGAAATCATTATTAGTTTTTTTTTCCCCCAGTGTGAGTCAATGAGACTCAATAGCCAATCTTCCAACAGCCAGACAATCATTATTCCAGTGTAGATTGGAGTTGCACATAAGAACCCTACAAAATCCCATCATAGCAGATTCTGAAGGAATTGCCCCAGAAATGTAAGATTCAGCCTGGCAATTCACCTATATCTGGAACCCTCTGAAAAGGTTCAATTTAAATTAGAGAATTTGGAAGGTTCCAGTGAAATTGGCAAATAATTATTCAGGAAAAGCTAGACTGTTAAATATATCATTCAACTCTTGGATAATTATTCAGCTGATCCCATTCTTTTGTCATACAACTGCTAACTACACTTGCCCAGATACCCTGGAGCCCAAACTCCCTTCTCCTCTCTGCACCTAACCCCTTTCACTGGCTCTGGACCCATTCACCCTTCTCCTATTCTAGATGCAAACAAACTTTCACCAGTTCCAGACCTGACTTGCTTTACCCACTCCAAACTGGACAGCACTTGCCCTGTTGTGGACCCTGGTTCCTATCCATGCACTCTTGACCTGACCACCTTTCACCACCACCTCCTCCCTCAACCTCCCCTTTCCCCACACACAAGCACTGAACCTCTTTCATAGGTTTAAACCAGTCACCCTATGCCTCCTGAAAATTGAGAAGCAGCATTTTGATAAGCACAAGGACCACCTCAGTAAATCCTGTCAAAAGGGACCATTGAACTGCTTTTCTAAGTTTGTCTTGCAGAAAATCATGAGATTTTTCTTCCGGTCTGTGTCGAGCTGTATATGTGTGGGGGGGAATCTATAAAAGGGGGTTACAAGTTTAATTAGTTATCTGCTAAAGGTTTATAATTATTTACTTGTGACTGCAGCCTTGATATATGTAACAATTTTTCTTTATTATACATTTGTGAGATGTGGGAATCACTGGTTGGTTTGGAAGATGCTGACTGAGGATCTTCAGTAAAATTCTGCAGTGCATCTTGTAGATAGTACATACTGCTGCTACTGAGCACTGATGGTTGAGTCGGTGGATGCAAGTCCAATCAAGCAGGTTGCTTTGACCTCGATGATGTCAAGCTTCTTGAGTGTTGTTGGAGCTGCAGCCATCCAAGTAACTGGTGAGTATTCTATCACACTCCTGACTTATGTCTTGTGGATGGTGACAGGCTTTGGGGCAGCAGGTGGTGAGTTACTCACCAGAATATTCCGAGCCTTTGACCTGCTGTAGTGTCTCCAGTTGAGTTTCTGGTCAATAATAATCCTAAGGATGTTGACAGTGGGGGAATTCAGTGATTGAAACACCATTGAATATCAAGCGGTGGTGATTAGATTGTCTCTTATTAATGATGGTTATAGCCTGGTATTTGCATGGCACAACTGTTACTTGTCACTTGTGACAGTATTTGAAAATGGACTGTTTCAGAATTGGAGGAATTGTGAATGGTGCTGAACATTATGCAATCTTCAGTGAATATCCCCACTTCTGATCTTATGATGGAAAGAAGGTCATTGGTTAAACAATTGAAGATGGCTTGGCCGAATACAATATCCTGGGGAATTTCTGCTGGGATGTACTGGAGCTTGGATAACTGACCTCCAATAATCACAATCATATTCCAATGTGCCAAGTATGACTCCAACCATCAGAGAGTTCACCCTGATACCCACTGATTTCAATTTTGCTAGGGCTCTGATGTTACACTCAGTCAAATGTGGCCTTAATGTCAAGGGCCATCATTCACTTATGGAATTCAGCTCTTTTGTCCATGTTTGAACCAAGGCTATAATTAAGATCTGAAGCTGAGTGGCCCTGGGGGAACCCAAACTGGGCATCAATGAGCAGGCTATTGCTGAGCAGGTGCTGCTTAATAGCAATATTGATGATACCTTCCATCACTTTATTGATGATCCAGAGCAGACTGATGGAACAGTAATTGGCTAGCTTGGCTTTGTCCTGCTTCTTATGGACAGGACAAACCTAGGCAATTTTCCACATGTCAGGTAGATACCAGTGTTGTAACTGTGCTGGAACAACTTAGCTAGTGGGGTAACAAATTCTGGAGCACAAGTTTTCAGTACCATGGCCTGAATATTTTCATGGCCCATGGCCTTTGCAGTATCCAATATCAAAGTTTGATTCTTGTTAAGTGCAGAAACTTGGTCTGCATTTTCTGTCAAGCTGAGTCTGAAAGATAGGTAAACTAGGTAATTCTGCATAGTTTTAAAGATCTTTAACTTTGGTGGTGAATCTGGTAATAGTTGGGCTTGATTTTCAATGCACTACCCCAGTGAGATGTAACAATGGTATTGTTACCTTCAGAGCAGCTTATTAAAACATACCCAATTCTGGATCCACAAACTCTGTCACAGGTAGGGTGTTTGGTAGGTGATAGGCAGGGTAAATTAGATGCTTGAATTTTCTTTTAATCTTTCCTCCATTGTTTATGTCTGGCTTTCACCTAGGCCTGTCGGAGATGCTCTTTTCCAGTTTCAACAATCTTGGGCAAGAGATTCACATGAATGAGTTTTTCAATGGAAAATTTGAGCATGTTTGGGAAGTGTTTCTTCTGCTCTGCAAGTAACGGTTAGTCCTGATAAAGCTTGTAATAAAGAGATATTTCAAGAATGTTGTCTCAGGCCTATGGAGGATGTGGCCTACACATTGCAGCTGATTAGTCACAATCATCTCCTCAATACAGAGGAAGTTGGCTGGAGAGTTGACACTGATATTGAAGCACATATCCTGCCTTTGAATTTGCAGGACTTTGCAGGTATTATGTCCCCAAGGATTTAATGTGTCGACTATACATTGTCCATGTCTCCAATGCATACAGGAGGGCAAGTAGCACTACGTCCTTGTAGGCCATTCATTTGGTGCTATGTTTGAGGTCTTTGTTATCAAACATGCTTTTCTTCAAACAGCTTAAGGCTCATCTGGCACACTGGAGGTGATGTTGAATTTCATCATTGATATCTGCCTCACAGAGCCCAAAGTACGACAAATTCTCACATTGTCCAATTATGATAGTAACGTGGAGTGATGCATTATTATGTAATGGGAGCAGGTTGATAGAGGACTGTTATGTTCAAATGTTAAGCCTAAAGCCTATTCTTTCATGTTCTTGAATGAATGTATCAATAATGTTTTGGAGCTCAGCTTCTGAATGTGGACACATGCAAACTTCATTATGGATTGAGAATAGAGGTCAGAGTGATGGCATTTTGCTTGTCATGTAGAATAGATCTACTCCAGTGGGGAGCCTTATGGAGGTGGAATGAAATGTTGCAATGAGGAAGATTGAAAAGCATATTAGTGCAATGACACAGCTTTTTTTTTTCCTCTCAGTTCACACCCATATTAGCTCTGAAGTCAATCCTTGGCAATGATTCTGGTTTTCAGGTCATCATGCAACAGGGGAAAAATGATGTTATATTTCTGCAGGCAGCAAAAATTTGTTTACACAGTCCTGATTCATAGAGTTAATTATAGTATTTTCCAGGGTCAAATAAGACTATGTCTGGAGGTTGCTACTACCTAGGACTCCTTTGGTATTCAGTTTCTCTATATCTTCCTTGTCAATCTTGCCATTCCAGAGGGTTGTGCCTCTCCCAATTCTAGCATTAAAATTACCAAAGAAAATCAGCTTGATTTCCTTTGGGACACAGGACAATGAGAGATCAAGGTTGGAGTAGAATTCCTCTTTGGTATCACCTGCCATTTCCAGGATTGGAGTGCCTGCACTGAACACAGAAGTGTACTATTTATGGGTTAATGTGAATTGAAAGGACCACAAGACATGTATTTTTTCTACAAGAAGCCTTGCTGACATGATCAACTAATTATTTTGCTATGGCAAAGCCAACTTAATGGAGTTGCTGCTCTTCTTCTGATTTTCCTATCCAGAAGAAGGTGTGACTATCAATGTATTCTTTGAGCTGCCTTTCTCATGTCCACCAACTCATTGCATTTTTTCTTGGACTTGGCTTGCTGTGAAAATAACTCCGATTCTCCTTTTGATGGACAGGATGCATGTTGTGACTCTGATGGGAGCTCTTCAATCACAAGAGTGAAGGGAGTGAGGAGGACTCTTTACTATTTACTGTGGTGAGCAACAGGGATGCCTCTCCACCTTACTGCAAATGTTTTGTTTCCTTTCTTGAAGATGGTTGTAAGTAAGGCACCTCAGAACACCTGGTAAGTTCTCAGCTTTGCAGATGATGGAGATGAGCTCATGCATTTGTATCATAAGTGCTTCTCCATCATGTTTCCATTATCTTTGCAGGGATTCTGTCTGTACTGACAGCCTTGTTTGTTCACAGCTATTAATTTGCCTTTTCAACCTCATATCTGCTGAGTTTTGACTGAAATGGTGCCAGGTAGCATGCATTGCAATCTGGTTGAGTGCACTTGCATAAGTAACAGAGCATTGGGGAGGAGATTTTCAAAGTACACCTTCCAATGAGCATTAATGGAGGTTCAAGGGGGCTTGGACCACAGATGGCTTTGACTGTACTGAGGAACCTGTGAATGTTGTAGCTGTTGGAAAGTTGTTAGATTTCTGTCACAATTTGTACTTCAGAATACAAGTTTTTTTTAAATTGTTGGACATTAGTTTTCATTTGTCTGTAGATCTGCTTTCATTCCCTCAAATTTTGGTGGTGCTTCTTATTCAGGAACACTTTAAGCTTGCGATTTAGTGGCTCCTAGATCTTGTGGTCAGTCTCATCAAACTAATTTTGCTGTTTCCTGTTATGGAGGAACATGCTTACAGGTTTTGTTTCTGATGGGTTTAAGGGCATTCCTGGGACTGTGGACATTCTATGATTCTTCTTTATTGAAGTTGTTAAGTTAATTGTGAGGTACTGACTAAATAGATCTTTCTTCACAGAGTTCTTGAGTCCTTCAGCATTCAATTTCCTGTAGCACTGTCATTTATTCACCTGGGGTTGGATATGGTAGCCTGGATTGGGCAATGATCAGTCCAGCAGTTCTCAGCTCCTGTTATGCCGTGCATGGTGTTAACAATCCTGTGGTTCATTGCAATGCCACAATCAAGCAGATGCTAATGCCTAGAGCTAAGGTGTTGTTATAGGGTCTTGTATTTGCCTCTCTCATGAAATATGATGAACACCCTAAACAGTGTCAAGAGTGTGTTGCTGGGAAAGCATCATAGGTCAGGCAGCATCTGAGGAATGCCTGATGAAGGACTTATGCCTGAAACATCAATTCTCCTACTCCTCAGATGCTGCCTGACCTGCTGTGCTTTCCCAGCAACACACTCTCGACTCTGATCTCCAGCATCTGCAGATCTCTCTTTCTCCCTATTCATTATAAACAGTCTGTATCCTAGGAATTTTGTCAGAAGGAAGACTCCTTTGGTATTCAGTTTCTCTATATCTTCCTTGTCAATCTTGCCATTCCAGAGGGTTGTGCCTCTCCCAATTCTAGCATTAAAATTACCAAAGAAAATCAGCTTGATTTCCTTTGGGACACAGGACAATGAGAGATCAAGGTTGGAGTAGAATTCCTCTTTGGTATCACCTGCCATTTCCAGGATTGGAGTGCCTGCACTGAACACAGAAGTGTACTATTTATGGGTTAATGTGAATTGAAAGGACCACAAGACATGTATTTTTTCTACAAGAAGCCTTGCTGACATGATCAACTAATTATTTTGCTATGGCAAAGCCAACTTAATGGAGTTGCTGCTCTTCTTCTGATTTTCCTATCCAGAAGAAGGTGTGACTATCAATGTATTCTTTGAGCTGCCTTTCTCATGTCCACCAACTCATTGCTGGGGTTGTCCATGAGAGTTCTGATGTATGAGGGAGTGGATCACCTCTGATTGGGATCTGAAACTTGTCAAGTGGCCATTGCCATACTACCACATAGTTCTGGCAGACCAAGATTTTTGTCCAATGGTTGGAATAACCAAGACTATTGGAGACCATGTCTTGCTGCACAAGTAAGGACTAGCTTACTCACATGGTATAGGCCTTAACCATATGTCTCAATCCTAGGATCCCATGCTTCTGAGTCAGTGCTGTAGCACATCATCCAAGTCTAGGCCAGCCCTGGTGTGATGTCACTCATTCCTGGGTCTTGCCTGGATCCCAATCCAGCCACCGTTCTGGTCTAGCAGCCTCTGCCCATGACCCCGCTCTACCCTGACGGTCTCCTGATCTATCCAGGTGGCTATTCCCAGCAGATCCACTCTCACCATCAGACTTACCTAGCAGCCCTAAGGAGAGGTTGGAAGAAAAGGGTTATACTCAGCGTTGTATTGCATTCTCACAAACAACAGATCGGGAATATGCACTCAGACCAAAACAAAAAAATGCATAACTCACCCTAAATAAAGCCCCAGGTTAAGTAAAACACTGGTACATATACAAAATACAAAATGTGCAGACAATAAATACATTGTTGGCAGGGCAAGGCTGTGTCAGATGGCAGTGAAATCATGCTTTCCGCAATATTCTTGCTTCAGAAAATAGAAACAGCAACTGTCTGCCTGAGGTAAGAGGATTTATTTGATTTCATAGAATCTCTCCAGTGTGGAAACAGGCCATTCAACCCAATAAGTTCACACCGACCCTCGACAGAGCAAACCACCAAACCCATTCCCCCACCCTATTGCTGTACATTTACCCCTAACTAATGCATCTAACCTACGCATCCCTGAACACTATGGACAATTTAGCAGGACCAATCCACCTAACCTGAACATCTTTGGATTGTGGAAGAAAACCAGAGCACCCAGAGTAAACCCACACAGACACAGACACAGGGACTTGGACAATGTGCAAATTCCACATAGACAGTTGCACAAGGCTGGAATCAAAACCAGGTCCCTGGCACTGAGAGGCATCAGTGCTAAACACAGAGCCACCATGCCACTCTTTGATTATATACAGAAGTTCCAAGTCAACAATGTCTTCAGTGACGCAACAGAATTTTAAATCTCTGGAGGCCTGCATATGTGACTACAAGATGTGACCAGAAGGGACAATATATTTGTAACAAGCTTATTTTTCAAAGAAATACTTATAGGCCTTGACAAACAGGAATATTCCACAGGTGTTGCAAGGAGTCCTTTGACCTTTCCAGTCTTGCTACACAGACTTAACCATCAGCATACCTTTGCAATTTATAAAATCCCTATCAAGGGTAATTTCTTTAAGCCCTTAGATTTCTCAGTCCCCAAAAGCAATTCCTGCCCTGATATCACTCTCATCATTTTACGATATGAGACAATGATGAATTATTGAAATGAGCCCCAGGTGCAAATAATCTGGGTCTCAGTTTGACTTTTCTGTGGTGCTACTGAATGCAAATTAAAGTTCAATTCAAAATTCTGAAGTGTACATAAATAATCTGTTCAAAAATGGTTGAAAATACATCAAATGTACATATGCTATTTTGAGTCATTGCAGCTTATTGCAATAACTTTGATTGAAGACCAGTGGAAATCCAAAAGAAACAGCGTGGTTAGAATCAGCCTTTGGAAACGTTCTTTGAGTGTTTTCATTTATCTTCTGCCAAAGATATTGTGGGTGATCAGGAGCACCCTGAGGATATTTTGCTTCATTGAGTGAAAATCAAAAATTCAAAGATTTTGTAGACAGCATGAGCTTAGAGTCTCTGTTAGAGATCATGTTTGCACCTGTATCATAGAGTCATACAGCATACAAACAGACCATTCAGTTCAACCAGTCCACACCAACCATGTCCAAAAGTAAACTAGTCCCACCTTCCTGCGCTTGACCCATATTTCTCCAAATCCTTCCTATGCATGGACTTATCCAAATGTCTTTTAAATGTGGTAACTGCCCCTGCATCCATCACTTTCTTTGGCAGTTCTTGGCAGATACAACCACTGTAAAAAGTTGCTCCTCATGTCCTTTTCAAATCTTTCTCCTCTTACTTTTAAAATATCCCCCTTAGTTTTGAACTCCCTCACCCGGTGGCAAAGACCCTTGTCATTCACCTTATCAATGCCCCTCATGATTTTATAAATCTCAATGAGGTCACCCCTCAACCTCCTACATTCCAGTGAAAATAATCCCAATCTTTTCAGTCTATTTTTATACCGCAATCTCCTCATTGCCAGCAACATCTTCGTAAATACTTTCTGAACTCTCTCCAGTTTATCTTTCCTATAACAGGGCAACTAGAACTGCACACAGTATTCCAGAAGAAGCCTCACCAGCATCCTGTAGAACCTCAATATGACATCCCAACTACTGAGCAATGAAGGCAAGTGTGATAAACGTTTTCTTAACTAGCCTGTCTACATGACACAAATTTCAAATAATTATCTACTTACTGTCTGTTCTACAATACTACCCAGGGCCCTACCATTAATTGTATAAGTCCTATCCTTGGTTGCATTACCAAAATGCAATACCTCGCAGTTATCCAAATTAAACTCCATCTGTCACTCCTCAGCCCATTGACCCGATTGATCAAGATCTCATTATCTTAAATTTGTTTTTCCCCAGGATGAAATACTTGAGGTAGGAGTACAATCTCTGCAGGTCAGACAAGTTGAAATCCTGCTCACTTGGATGCAAGGTGTGTCATATTATCTTTCGGACATAGGCCATTATACTGAATGCAGCCAGCTGCTGTCATCAGGTTTGGGAACAGAACACACTCAGATTTGTATCCATTTTCTCCACAGTCTTCAATGTGAAAGAAAATATAAGGGTGCCTTATTTGGAAGATGGATTACTAACAGTTATAGGTAAATGGCATAAATGTTAACTATTAAAGTAGCCAAGCCCTTTTAGTTTTAGTAATAATAAGATTCATCCACACTTAAAAATGGTTGGCATGTTGCACTCTGTACATGGAAAAGAAAAGGTGATCAAAAGAGACAAACAATTCATCTTGAAAAGTTTTCATTGCAGTCAGTTTTACTGGACCACAATTCACATCTGTCATGAGCCACCTCAAGGTAGCTTAATGTAGGCAATTGGCCCCCTTTCCAAATGTCCATTCGTAACTCACAACTGATACACTACTTTTGCATATATAATTTCAGTACATCTGAAACAACTAGTTTCCATCTAAATATCAAATTTTGATATGTTGGTGAGAGTAACATTAAAAATTGATTCAATGGTTCTTAGCAGGTTGCTGTTTACATTTTTAAGATTTGTATTTATTATTTCGAGCATATTTATAAAATGGCAAAAAGTCCAAGTATTGTAAAATGTTGCAATCTGTTTTATTGCTATATTTTATCTAGTTTTCACTGAATATCAATACAGTCCAATACTAAGTATGGCTGCAAGAGATTAATGTGTGGAATCAATTCACCTAATTCTTAAACTAACAAGGGCTTCACATTTCACTATCTGTTTTCAGAATGGATTGCTGTGAAGACCTTTCAAAGTGTAAAGCTTCAGTAAATATTATTTTAGTCCTAAACGTCAGCTGTATATATTTGAGTTTTTCTATTTAATACAAAGATTGAATAAATACTGCCTGCAGGTCATTGTTAGATGCTGTAATTCTTGCAAAATGAAAAAAGACAGAATTGTTAGGAACAACTATTTTGCAATTATGACTGAACCAGAAAGAGACAAATTCCACAGTTGTATTCTTCTGTTTCCTTCACTTCATTTGATTTGACTTTCTTTGTCATGCTTTTCATTGTAGGCAAAATAATGTAATAGGAATTTACAGAAAATGCTGTTCCTGCCATTAAATTGTTTTAGCTGGCAAACTGAGAAGTGAAAACAGAGTATAAATAGATCCAATCTATTGTTCTCTTAATTTTTTTAAGATGCATAAAATTTTCAAGTTTGGATATTATTTTTAAATATTGAATTCATAAAACAGAAAACCAGTCTACAATAATAAACTTAATGTCCTGGTGCCAATATTATATAAAGGCACTGGCTCATCATCAGGATAAACTGCATTCAAGTACATTTCATAAAGCTCTTCATTCTGGCTTTAAGATTATTTCATTGAATAAATGTTAATATAATAATATTCTGTGATATATGTACAGCAATGTATTTGCAATTCTTTAATTAATATGACATTTTCCAAACATGAAAAGTGCATTTCAATAGATCCATGTAATTACAGTTCAATGTGTGAGTTTCATGAGTTCAGACTTAGAAGGGAACGGACTTAAATGTTGGATGACACATCTCAGTCATTTGGCAGAGCCAAGTTGTCACATTTTATCTCAATAAAAGAAGATGAAAGTAACTTTGTAAACATAGCAGTTTCATCTTGCATTCAAGGAGAGTGTAAAAAGGGTAATTGCATCCATTAAAAATATAGATTATTTATATTGATGATAGAATTAAAACATTGTGCTGAAAGTAATTTATTTATTTCAAACTTCTGTGTGAGTACAGCCTAAAGAATTCCACATTATCAGAGGAATGGACAGTCGGTGACAGGATATAGATATTTTGTTTCAGTGTTTTCTCAGAAAACAGGCAGTTGGCTTTTGAACTGGCGTAGACTGCATGTCATTAAGTTGAGAAATTCAACATGATGTAGTTATAATTGTTAGTCAAGCTGGAACTTTATAAGAAGGGAATACACATTTCTCTACCAGATCTATTTCAGTCAATGTGTAGAAATTCAGTGACACTCAAGATCAATTAAATTGCATGATGTAAGAAAAAATTTGTCCAGAATGCACCTAGAGAAAGAACTCTAAAGAGATCCTCATAGAGCCTTGTGACAGAAAGTCATCAGCAGAGTTAATAGAGAAACTTAGAGAATAAAATAGGGTATCTACCGGCAATCAGGATAAGAGGCTAAGGATTCCACATTTGTGCAGCATTCAATTGAAATTAGAAGGTTTCTTAGTCAAAAACTCTCATGGAAGAATCCTCATAATATTACCTTGGAAAATAGCTGGAATATTAAGGAAAATTAAAGTGATCCTCAGAGGTGTGTGGAATGCCTTTGGAGTTGTCTCCAAGAAGTGTTTGAACGTTTGAGACATTTTATGGTAAGGGATCTGGGGGAAGAAAATTAAAAGTGGAACTGAATTCATAACATAGTGATTATAAATTAAAGCATTAAATTCACAGGGATGGCATGGTGGCTCAATTGTAAGCTCTGCTGCCTCACACCACCAGGGACCCAGATTGGATTCTAGCCTCAGGCAACTGTCTGTGTGGAGTTTGCACGTTCTCCCAGTGTCTGCTTGGGCTTCCTCCACCATCCAAAGATGTGCAGGTCAGGTGGATTGGCCATGCTAAATTGTCCATCACGTAGGTGCATTAATCAGAAGGGAATGGGTCTGGGTGGATTACTTTTTGGAGGGTCAGTGTGGACTTGTGAGGCTGAAGGGTCTTTTTCCACACTGTAGGGAACCTAATCTCAGAGCATTGTCTTGTTTTATGGAATATAATTTGTTTTTATATAAAAACATGAAATCTTCTTGTATAGTTCTGTTAGTTGATTGCTGGACAATCAGATTTCTCTTTAAATGTTAACAGTCCTAACAGGATCATAAGAGTAGTCTCATGTGTATGTACAAATAAACTAGCCTAAATAAATAATTAAGTTGCGTATATTTGTAAATGCTTAAGATGATATGCATCCACCTCTCACAAATTGCAGGGCTTGGGATGACATTATGGGTTGAAGCAGTCTGTCGAGGTCTGCTATCCAATCAAGTTCACAGGGGCAGAGTTCAGTGAATGGGCATGTGTTCAGGGCTGACATGCAACAGAAGATACAAGGAAGGGTACAAAAATTCAGGGTGCACAAATTAATAGTGACAAAAAGGTTGCCAGCTCTCAGTGATCATTTTGTGGGCATTGTGTTACTAAATTACCGTTTCAGCACAGAAGGAAAACTGCAATCTAAATATTCAAACAAAAGGCCTGTAGCAGATTGAACAAAGGCTTTTAAACTTTTATGTGCATGCTGCTTATAGTGCAATATGCTAGATGCGTCTGAGATATCGTAGGCTTCAGGCATCCTCCTCTGATACTGAGCGTACATCATTATCTTATCGTGTTATTATCTTATATTTGTGTATCTCACTTTTAGCAAATTGTTATGTTTTTCTATCCATTAGAAATTGTCATTGTTATCATTTTACTTGTCTTATAAGATTTATCTGTCAACGGTGTATTTTCCTGAGATCAAAAACATTTTCAACTTTCTCATTAACTCGGATGAGAGCAGGATCGAGTGCATGATAATTGTATTGCACAGAACATTTGTACACTGACTGTACTGTAACTTAAATTCTTTGCAAATGATTTAGAAGTCTTCACTCTGATTACTAAATTGATCATTTGCAAAACTAATCTGAGGATTCAAAATTCCATTCCTTGTAGGCCACAACTCTGAACTGCTCTAATCAGGCACAAGATTGGCAATCTCATTTAAGTGTCACAGGATGGCTGCTTTGGAAAGCAGAAGATATTGCATTGGCTCAGTGAGAAGGGATTTTCTGATGTTGGGCTGAGGCACATTGATGCGGCCGGCAAGAGGGAGCTTTACTTGAGAGCTCACTATGCTGTTTCTGAAATGAAGTGCTTGAAGCTGAAGTATCAGAAATTGAAAAGTGATCCATTCTACAGACCACTCATTCACTTTGATGGGCACACAGGCAAATTGGGAATGTTTAATGTTGGTATTTCAGTGCTTTAGAAATAGTGAAGTATAGAACCCTGATGATGATTCAGCATAATTTTCAAATGACAAGAATGGTGATAAGACTTTTATTGGACAAGCAGTTTGCTCGGATGTTATAAATCATTATGAGTTTTGCTTCAAATTACTCATGTTTAATGGGCTAAGCATTGGCTGGAGCATACAGTTTCCAACAGAATGTGTTCTGTTCCCAAGGGGACTCTCAGGCTTTGCCATTTAGCATTCAAATTAAACTTTTCAGAATATATTTCAAACACTTATTGATCAGATGTATAATTATATTACAAAAATATATACCATTGATCAAATATTTCAACCCAGCAGTTTTAAAGATCCCTTTAATCACTGACCATATACAGAGTTGAATGTAATATAGCTGCTTCAGCATCTGGTGTGCCAACACTGTACTTATAGAACAGTAAGACTTGTCATCTTCCTTTCACTACATGAAGTTCTTTATTTTAGTCTAGAATTTAAAGATCAACATAGCTGCTTACGTGTGGAACTTCAAGAGATGGGTAAAATACTAAACGAGTATTTCACATCAGTATTTACCATGGAGAAAGCTATGGAAGCTGGAGCACTTGTAGAAATAAACAGTGATATATTGAAAAGTGTCCAGACTCCAGAGAAGTAGGGAATGCATAAAGAACAATGAATTCCCAGGACCTGATCAGGTGTATCCCAGAAGCTAGGGAATTGATTGCTGGAGCCCCTTGCAATCATCAGCCATGGGTGAGGTGCTGGAAAACCAGAGGGTGATTATTCACCCTATCCATGTCCCTCAGGTTTTACAAACCTCTATAAGGTCACCATACCCGCCCCCCTCCACCCCCCGCTCCCTCTCAACCCTTCCGCCCCCGACCCACCTGTCTCTGACGGTCCAGGAAAAAAAGGCCTACTCATCATTTCCCTTTATCAGATAATGTGGTGAGAAAATATATTTATCTCTAACCTTTCCCAGTTCTAATTCAAGGTCATCAACCTGAATCATGAATTATTTCTCTCACTGCAGGTGCGATTATATTTGCTGAATATTTCCAGCATTTTCTATTTCGGCTATTCTCTTTTGACCCGGTCTTTATAACCATTTTGGATGTAATTCGGACAGAATTTTTAAAAAAAGGCAAAATAGATCTATGTAGAAAAAATGAAGTGGAATTACAATGTTGAGCAAGGTTTTTTAAAGCATATGATAAATGAAGAGCAAGGCTTGAACATTGTTCAAGCTGAATCAAGACCTTTAGTCAGGGTATACTTTGTTGGAGGACCAGAAAAGGTTATCAGGTGTTTCCTACAAAGAGGTTTTGAAGGCAAAATATATTCCTTTCAAATAAACAGAGCAAGAAATTCATCATTATTATGAAAATAAAAAGAAGAACAGGTTCAAGTTAACCAAGGATAATAGAATGAAAGAAATGGGTTGCAATGCCCTTGTATCCTCAACAGACACTCAACTGTTTTCAACAGAAGCTGACCAGCCATTGCATTTTAATGACAGGAGAGTAAGTTTAGCCTTTTTTTCTCAGACATATTATCTCAATTATTATTTACTCCACCCAATAAACTGCACAAAATATCATTAACAGGATGGTGCTTCAAGACAATGAGGGCAAAAACATGTTGAAAAAGAGCTGCAGAATTGTTTTCATTTTTATCAGATGCAATTTATGTTTGTGCAATAGATTCTACACTTTGCATGATATATTTCCTAATAAAACCAAGACTATAGTTTTTCTCCATACCCTTTATTAGATTGAACTGAACTATTTTTATGAAGGCAATAAACAAGTTGGTATAAATGCATGGTTTAAAAGTTTTTGATACACTTATTTCAACCCTATTTGAGATAAATAAGATAATCGTTCAATATATACATGTTTAATGTTTGTACATTAAGAGAAAATAATTTAAATTGTTTTTATTATTTCAGGCTGTTTATAAAACAAAGCTTCTGTACCTTTTGCTTCTGCTGTTGTTTACTCAATCCTTTGCTGGTACAAATGATTTCATGTTTTTGGCTACTCACCTAAGTGCCTGTGTAATTTGATACAGTGTTGCTGCTCCATTTCTGTGGTTGAGTTTTGCTTCTGAATCATTTGTTATGCTCTACTGGTGTTTGTCAGAACTGTTTCAAGGTTTGCTATTATGTTGTGTAAAGTTACATATCATTGTTGCTCCTGTCTAATGTGTCAGTCTTTACTAATATAAAACAAAATGGTTTGTTTTCTCCTATCTTGTTTTGAGCAGGTATGACACTTCATGACTTATTTTTGTAGGTACGGTTTTCTGATTACACTTTTATCTAATATTTACACCAGAGGAGTCGCTTGAAGGTTTGGAGCAGCAGATGGTTCTTGTGGCCTGTGGACCCTTCACCACCTCGGACAGCATCACCTATGACCCTATGCTGGATCTGATAGATGTCATCAATAGGGACCAACCAGATGTCTGCATACTGCTGGGGCCGTTTGTGGATGTCAGACACCAGCAGATAGAGAGTTGTCAGCTGACAGTGACCGACCAAGAGGTTTTTAAACAGTGCATGAAAGGAATCGTGGAAGGAACGAGGGGCTCAGGGTCTCATCTTGTGGTCGTGCCATCACTGAGGGATGTTCACCATGATTTTGTGTATCCTCAGGCACCATTCCACTGCTTTGAGCCGTCTAAGGAAGACAAGGAGCATGTCCATTTTGTTTCCGATCCTTGCACATTGAACATCAACGAGGTAGTCTTTGCTGTGACTTCAACTGATGTTCTCTTTCATATGGGAGCAGAGGAGATTAACAGTCCCCCAGGCGGATCAGACCGATTTACGAGAATCCTCAAGCACATTCTGACCCAGCGAAGTTACTATCCTCTGTACCCGCCTGCGGAGGAGATCAACGTAGATTATGAGTGTCTGCAGTTGTATGCGCAGCTCCCTGTTACTCCTGATATTTTAAATATCATTAAACATTTTTTCAATCGAGACTTTTGCCAACTTTAATTTTCTATCTTTTTTCAAGTTTCTTGTGTCTTGCAAAATTCCTAGAGCTAAACTCCTTTATGTAGAACTTACTTAGCCCTCCTAACAGGACTAATATCCTCAGAGAAGGACATCGGTTATCTCTCGCCAGTGTGGCCTACACATAACTTCAGACTGACAACAATATGACTGATTCTTAACTGCCCTTTGAAATGGCTCAGTAAATTTCTTATAGGAGCATAGGAAAAGGAATGCATTGAGCACTTCAAGCCTGCTCTGCCATTCAATTGTATAGTTGCTGATCACCAATGCTGACACCATGCAGTATCCCATACCATTTGATATTATTAGTACACAGGAATCTATTGGTTAGTCTTCAACATGCTTGAGGATTGTGAACAACATTTCTCTGCAGTACAGAAGTCCAAAGATTAATCTCTGTCTGAGTAGAAAAGCTCCTTCTCATTTATACCTTTAAAAGCTTATCACTTATTATGGTGCAAACCACAAGCTCCCCCCCCCCAACCCCCAAAAACATTGGTTCTGTACTCATTTGTCAGAGGTAACTTCCTCCATCCACCCCACCTTGCCTAAGAATTTTGTTTGTTTCACTTTTTGTTCTTGGAAGCTCTGGAGAAAACAGGCCCAATTAACTCATGTTGTCCTCATGAGACACCTGTCATGCTAGGGGTCAGCTTTATAAACATCCATTGCATTCTTTCTTTGGCAATTGTATCCTTAATGCAATCGACGTTTCGGGCATTAGCCCTTCTTCAGGAATGAGGAAAGTTGGTCCAGCAGGCTAAGATAAAAGATAGGGAGGAGGGACTTGGGGGAGGGGCGTCAGAAATGTGATAGGTGGAAATTTAAAGCTATGTCCCCTCGTGCGAGCCATCACCACCCGTACTTTGGCAGAAAGACCTTAGATAGTGATTTCTCCACATAGATTGTGCTGGACCTGCTGAGTTTCTCCAGCTTGGTTGTTCCGGTGGGTTTGTTGCAAGAAAGAAAACATTGTGCATTTCCATAGCACCCTCGCTGCCACCAGACACCTCAAAGCACTTTATAGCCACTGCAGTACACTCTGAAGCCGAGCCCCCGCTGTGAGGTAGGGAACACAGCAACCAATCTACACACAGGAAAGTTCCTGGAAACAGCAATGTGCCTATGATCAGATTATCTGATATCAGTTGAGGGATAAATATTGATCAGGATACAGCAGGGAATTGGCCAGTTCCTCTTCGAAACAGAGCCGGCCGAAGGAGGGGGCAAGATGGTGGTCTTTGTGTTCACCTCAGACAGACTGTCCAAAAACACAAGGTAAAACTCAATGGGAGGTGCTCCCATTGTCTCACCACTCCAACTGCTCAGACAGATCCTCAGGAAGAGCAGGGAGTGGGATTTGAAAACAGGAAGTCATGCCAAGCTCTGTGATTAGTCAATCCTTTCTATCATCCTGTCAATCAGAGAGATGAAAATGCCATATAAATCAGCAAATACATTCAGCTACCCTTTAGGAAATGTGAGGCTGTCAGTGAGATCATTAAAGACATGGCCGTGTTTCAGAGACACACAGCTTCATGTGTCACTGTGAGCCAATGTGAACTGCAAATAGTTCAGGAGACACACACACACTCACACACACACACACAGGCACAGGCACACCCATACCCACACACACACACCCACACCCACACAACACACACACACTTACACCCACACACACACACACACCCACACCCACACTCACACCCACACCCACACAACACACACACTGGCACAGGCACACCCATACCCACACACACACACCCACACCCACACAACACACACACACTTACACCCACAC
>NC_057721.1:30770146-30820836 GCF_004010195.1 Chiloscyllium plagiosum
GGAACAGGAGAATCGATAGCCTGCTGGACCAACTTTCCTCATTCCTGAAGAAGGGCTAATGCCTGAAACGTCGATTCTCCTGTTCCCTAGATGCTGCCTGACCTGCTGCGCTTTTCCAGCAACACATTTCCATCTCTGATCTCCAGCATCTGCAGACCTCACTTTCTCCTTAATGCAATCAACAATCTCCACAATACCTTTAGGTGAGGGAAAAACAAGTCTTGGTACAATTGCTACAAAACATCTTTACTTGTGGAGCCAAATAGTTGTCTGTGTGGTGTTGGAAAAGCACGGCAGGACAGGCAGGAGAATTGATGTTTTGGGCATAAGCCCTTCATCAGGAATCACGAAGGGCTTATGCCCAAAACATTGATTCTCTAGCTCGTCGGATGCTGCATGACCTGCTGTGGTATTCCACCACCACAATCTCAACTCTGATTTCCAGTCCTTACTTTCTCCTTGTGTACCCAAATAGTGTTGTAATAAAGGCTAACATACCATTTGCCTTCATAACTACTTGCTGCACTTGCCTATGACTCATGAAAAAGGAGACAATTCCATTTGGATATCACCACATCCAAACACTCACAATTTAAGAAATACTCTGCTTTTCTCTTTTCTTCTACCAAAGTGTATAACTTCACTTTTATTCACAATATAGTCCATCTGTCACATTCCCGCACCTACAGTTGGCCTGTCCAAGTCCTCTTGAACCTTCCTTGCATTGCTTTATACTTTACGTTCCAATCTAATTTTATGTAATTTGGAAATGTTACATTTGGCCCTCACAGCTAAATCATTTGTAATGATATTGAACAGCTTGGCCTCAGCTGCTTTACCGCAATGATAACAGCCTCCCATCCTGAGAATGACAATATTCCTACAGTCGGTTGCCTCTTTGTTAACCAATCTTCAATCAATAATGCAATATTATCTACTATCCCACATGCTCTAATTGTATTTCCTAGTCTCTTATCTGGGTTTTTACCAAAAACCTTTGAAATCCAAATACATCACATCCACTGGTTTTTGAAACATTAAGTGCATCAGTATTTTTAATACTGATTACTTAATAATATTTCATTCAATGAATTTAGTTCTGGATAATATTATAATAATGGTTTAGTTATGATAGAGTACAAAATAATTAAAATAGTCAAATAATCTGGAAATTACAATTAGTTATTTACGTTCATCCTGAAAGAAACTAGAAGTAACAAGTTTGCGTAGAAGTGTAACAAAATATTTAAACCCACCAAAAAGGAAATAAAAAATACTGACAAATTTTACATAAAAATTATACTTACAATTCTAGTATAAATTTGTAGATTTTATCTTAACACTGCCTTTAAAAGATTATTTTGTTTCAAAGACTTGACTTGATGCTCCTAACTAAGATGTCTGGTCTGCAAAGTGTAGTCACTTATAAGCTAGCTTTAAAGAAGGTTCTGCTGCTCTCTGTGGACCTGGAAAGAAGCTTCTGGATTGCTTTAAAAAAAAACTAGGTCTTATCAAAGCTTTTTGTCTTGCACTCGTCAGGACAATTAATTACACACCCATTAATAAAGCAAAGTGCAAATAACATTTATTTTTATTTTTATTTTTTATTTTATTAAACAAGTTACAAAACAGTTTACAAAAAACATTGACAGCTGTACACAAAAGACAGCAGTTTTACAAGGGAGGGGAGCAGCAAAGCTAGGCCCCGAACCCTACCGTTCAACCATTTTACAGGGAGAGGAGGACAAACCTCAAATCCCAGTTCCATGTGTGACAAGACAGTGACAATGACATTTATACATTAGACAATACCGTTACATACAAAAGTGCAGACAATACAGACCCAGCAAGCCCCCGCCCCTCCCACCTTCCGACCGCTCTAAGGCAGCCCGCCCCTCCCACCTTCCGGTTCTCGGTCCACCAAATAACATTTATACTGAATGAGTTGATCATGATGATTGGTTGACAAATTAATTTTCTGATTGGTAAAGGTGTTGTCAAGGAGAAGGCATCAGAAAATGCTGACTGACAGCTCAGTGCCAATCTTTGTTTAAATTTTAAGCCATGTTGTTGGTTTGAAACAAGTATAGTCTATGCACATCATCTTTCTGTTGGCAAAGAGCAAGGATCTGTTAATTAATGTACTTAGGTTCAGTATAAAAAAGTGTGACACACTTTAAGCCCAAATGACAATCGTGAATTAGTTGTCAGCATAGTTCCTCACACACTCAGCATTATACAGAAAATGCTGTTCAGTTATGGAATCATAACTAATGTTGGACATGGTGACATAATTTTTGCAAGTCGAGGCTCCTTGAGCACAATCAGTACCTTGCTTGTTGTGAACAGCCAAAGAGACATGTTCGGTATGATCATCCAGTCTTTGGGGCATTTGGCTTACAAGCATAGCATTTCACCAGCACTAAAGTACACTGCTTTGATCTTTTCAGACAGGAAGAACAAGTACACATACTGCACCAGTTTCAACTCAATACATAAGGTAATAGCCATTCTCTGGTTCACTTCTTAATGCAATGCCTTGAACAATGAGAGTTAATGTGACTGGTTTAAAATTTAAACAGAGCTTGCAGTTAACTATCAGTGAGAATTAACTGATATATTCTTCATGGCAACACCTCTCCCAATCAAAGTCCACTTGCCAAATATACAGTACTCTCCTTTTACACAATATAAATGTTGCTTTCCTTTTACTTTGGAAATACTTGTGCATTATAATGAGAAGAAGACAAAAAACTTGACCAAAACGGGTCTTTTTCAGGCAATGCTCAAATCTTGTACTACCAAATAGGTGATATAGTGGCTCAGTGCTTAGCATGGCTGCTTCATAGTGCCTGGTTGGATTCCACCCTCTGGCAGCTGTCTGGATGGAGATTGCACATTCTCATGTGTCTGCATGGGTTTTGTCCGGGTGCTTCGGTTTTCTCCCACAGTCAAAAGATGTGCAGGTTACTTAGATTGGCCATGCTAAATAGCTCATACTGTCCACGAATTTGCAGGCTCAGTGGATTATCTCTGGGAAATGCAGGGTCACAGGGATACAGTAGTGGGGGTTAGTCAGGGTGGGATGTACTTCAGAGGGTCAGTGTGGACTTGAAGGGCCAAATAGCCTGCTTCCACACTGTAGGGATTCTATGAAATGACAAAAAAAATTGTTTATTATTAAATCATCTGTGAAAGATGGAATTTTGGTGGATGACAATAACATTAAGGAATCTTGATCACAGAAAACAGCTGTCAACCGTATGGTCATCTATTATCTTCTCATGCTGTATGCAAAGTTGCTTGTTGGTTTTGGCAACAATTCAAATCCTACACTTAATGATTTCTTTTGAATGTGTTAACTCTTTACTTTCATCAATGATTTGATGATTTTCCTTATAGTTGACCACATAATGCTTCTTCAAATATTAGCCATTGCCTGTTTACTGTCAAATCACTAAGTTCATTTTCCCAAAACACCAAAATCAACTTACTTCCTCATACCTCTATACTTTCTTTTGTTCAGATTGAAGAGCTGATTTCAGAATGAACTACATGACTTTCAGACTTAATGTAAAATTATGTCATATGTCACATATGAGGAATTCATCCTTCAGATTAGTTCAGATTACCTTTTCCTAGTCAGCATGTAAATTAGCAACACTGTGGGGAAGGAAGAAAAAACACAATCTCAGTCCTACATAGGAGGCGTCTAATCTTTTAACCGTGTTCTCAAGTTCTGGACTTGCCTAGAAAGGAAAATCTGCCCATAAATCCCTTCATAGTCTTATATGCAGAAATGAGATCACCTCTTATTCTTCTTAAACTCCAATCAGTATCATCCTAAATAGCTCAACCTTTCCTCATAAGATAAGCTCTTCATTCCAAGAATTAATCAAGAGAACCTTCTCTGAGCAGTTTCTGATCTCATTGTATTATTTCTTAAGTATGGAGATCAAACTGTACACAATGCTCCACATGTGGTCTACCTAAGGCCCTATACAGCATACGTTTATATGCGATTCCCCTTCCAAGAACAGTTAGCACTCCATTTTTCCTTCAATCATTTTCTACATCACTTTTATGGTTCATTCACTGAAACACTGAGCTTCTGTATTATTAAGTAAAACATCTTCTCTACATTCAAATAATTTATTTTTTCCAATGCTATTCTTGCTGCTGAAGTGTACAGATTCAAACCTTTCCATATTGCACTTGGTCTTCCAAATTTTTGCCCACTCCCTTTGTAGACTTTTTAAGTCCTCTTGACAACTTATTCTCCCATCTATCTTTGTGTCATCAGCAAATTTAACTTTCATACAGTTGATCCTTCTTCCAATTCATTGAAGTAGTTTGTAAATAAATGAAATGCAACATTGCTCTCTCCAACATTCCACGAGTAACAAACTGCCAACTCGAAAATGACCTATTTATCCATGTACCCTGTTAGCAACCAAACCAAGCTGAAATGTTACCTCCAACACCATGAACTCTTATTTTATGCAGTGACCCTTAATGAGATACCTCTTTAGATATGTTTTGGAAATCCAAGTACATGAAATCTGTAGGCTCTGCATTATTCACCTTGTTTGGTACTTCCTCAAAGAACTCCAATAAATTAGTCAAATGCAATTTCCCTTCCACAAAACCACTTGCATGATAATAATAGCAAAGTGAGGGATGTGACTTGTTATGATGTTACTTGTAGTTGTACAATACTACTGCTGCTGCTGTTGAAAGCTGACAGTGCCTCATGGATGCCCAATCTTGAGCTTCCAAGTCTGTTTAAATCTATCTACTTCAGCACAATGATAGTGCCATGCATTGGAATGGAGAACGTCATTCAAAGTGCAGATAGAACTTTTATAATTCTTTTACAAATGTTATGAAGTTGAAGGCATGTACTGTACCTTTAAGACAGAGTGAATAATGTTCTGCACTGAGAGCTTACAAGCACCTGTCATATGACTAACTAGCAGTCTCAGAGTGTACTGGAAAATTGAAAATATGTAACATTTGGCTGTGAAATGGACACCTGAGTTGGTTGCTGTTTTGACAACAATTCAAATTTAACCAATCAGTTTAAATTATGCCTCAAAATACTAAAACTCAATCAAGTTTGAATTTATTGTTGTGCCAATGTCAAACCAATGAGACAATCTGATGTTGGGATACAAGAAAAACAGGCATTTTGAAAGTCAGACAGAGTTACAGTCATGGGAACACTCTCCAGCAAAGGTACCTTTTTATATGAAATATATTTGCAATAAAAAAAATGACCCAGGGAGATCTTCAGCTGAAAGAAGAAAGACACTGATGATGACAGCTGCTGTATGGTTTTGAAATTAAGTTGATGTAATTTTAATAAGTGTTTCATTGGAACAGTTTATTCTTATAGAGTTGGAGGAAGATAATAAGCAGTTAAGAGAAAGGGGGCTTCAAGTTGTGAATAGCTGATGTTTAATGTTCACTTTAAGTGTTAAAGAATAAATTGATATTATTTTCTTTAAATAGTGGAACTTGGCAGTTCTCTGTCACTCATATTTTAACAGATTACGAGGTGAAGTGTGCTTTTCTGGTTTTTGGTTCAATTAACAGAAGAGTTCACAAACATGTCATAACACAAGGAAAATGTACTGCTGATTCTTATCAATAATGTCAGGAACTGATGCAATTGATACAGATTGATGTTTTGGTTCTCTCACCACCTGTTGCAGGTTCTGTCTGGCAGATGCGTCCTTCACGCTTAACCAGTTTAGTCATTAGTGGTGCTACCAAACCTTTATTGGTATATAGATATTCAAGTTCCCTCCCTGGGCAGATTCCATATTCTTTAAATGTCCCAGGAAATTGAGAAATTGCTAATGTAACATCTCTATTCAAGAAAAGATGAAAACAGAAGGTAATGGAAGGATATTTAGAAAATCACAACACAATTAGGTGGAGCCTCAGGTATCACAGGAAAGGAGATTTTACCCAGAACAACAGTGTCAGTTGTGCACCAACACAGTTACCTTCCATGAACCAATGCAGAGTCATGCAACAAACCTTGACAGCCTATCCATCTCATGCATGCCACCATAGCACTGGGTTTTTAAAAAAATGTACATTTATATGGGATGTGGGGGTCCCTCGTAAACCGGGTATTTGTAGTTCATCCCTAAATGTGCTTGACGTGAATGGCTTAGTAGACCATTTCAGAGGATATTTCGTGAGTAAAACACATTACTTTGGATCTGTAGTCACATTTAAGCCAGCTGCAGTAAACATGGCACATTTCTTCCAGTGAAGGACATTTAAGAAATAGATGGAATTTTCTAATAATTGATAATGGTCACCATTGCTGAGACTAGTTTTCAATTCCAATTTTTTTTTTAATTAATTGAATTTAAATTCCACCCACTTCTATGGTGGGATCTGAACCTCATGTTCCCAGAGTATTACCTTGATCTTCAGGATTACTGTCTAACATCAAACCAGTTTCTAACAAAATTCATAAAGGAGAGTTGTTTGACATTGACTATTTAGAGTTTTGGAAGACTTTTGAGAAAGAAAGCTGGTTAGGAATGTTAAATCAAGTGTGCATCCCGTGCATTGTATCATGGAGGCTTTATATTGTACGCATGGTGCTTGTGGCACAGTAGCTAGATGGCATGTGAAATTTACCCCGGTCAGTGTTCCAATCCAGGCATCTGGAGTGTCTGCCAAAGCTGAGAAAGTCACTGAGGATGATGAAGGTGCCACCCTTTACATGTTGCTGTTGGCATCTACAGCCTTTGTGGCTTTTCTGGCAGTCATTGTAACTGCACACAGCTGTTGCACCCTCTCTAGAGATTCAAAAGTCTCAACTTCCTCACTAACAAGCTCTGAAAGAATTCTTCAAATATTTTAATAGCTGATCATACTAGTACCATCTCCCTGACTGCTGAAGATGATTATCTTCAGGTATTATTTAATCTCATTCACTTCAATTCTACTCCTGCTAGGACATGTACTTTGAGATCCCATATTGCCCAGTTGGTGGCGAGCAGTGAGTTCTCCCCGCTTTTCTCTCTGAACAAACATTATGAAATTAGACAAGCAGATATTTCCTTCCCTTCTGGATTTTTAAAAATAAGATCTTACTTTTTTCAAAACAGTAGCATGATTAATTCTTTATACATTGTTTTGCGAAGTGAAAGGTATTAAATAATTTGAATTTTGCTTTCTTTCTTCATTTTGTATACTTTTACAATGCCAATAAGGTTTGATGGTTTTCATAAACTTGAACCCTTGCAATTTTGTACTGTTCAGTTTTTTCTTTCCATATACTTGTCTATTTTTGGTGGTCCCTTTTTTTGTTTTATTGGCTGGAGCTTTCAGTTTCTATCATTTCTGTTTGTTGATGCATGTGTCTCAGAGTGTCATCACTCACTAGTAGGTAGCTATATTTTTGTTATGTTTGTTAAATTCTTATACTATTTCTTGTTCATGCTTGTTTCTGTCATTTTCAATGGCACTGTTTCTGTTCTGTATCACCTGTGTATTCTGTATTGTCTAAAATGCAATTTGATCTAAAACTGAAAATGATCTTTTATTCTCCCAGCAACCTATTGCTATGTTTTGTAATCCCATTGCTTTCTGCTTAATGCAGTATTTTTGGTTCTTCAATTTCATCATTAACTAATTAATTATGTTCTTTGGATACTGACAGGACACAAGCAATTGAAGTTTTGATGAAGACATCCTAAAATGCATTGAGTGCTACAAAGATTGAAAAACAAGACTTTTCAAAGTAGTCTTTCAAGTGGCATGTGTATTTTGATGTGTGGCTGATTACTGGCAAAACCTATTTAAGCCAAAGTAAATTATTCTATATTTAGCACAGGAGTTGTGTGTCGATTTGGCAAACGATAAACATGAAGGGTAGAAAGTCTTGAGGCTGAAATGAATATAAGCGTGTAAGGAAATGATTGTATGATAACTTCTTTTTAATTTTAAAGGTAAAACATCTTCTTTCCAAGTATGTTCTTGCACATTTCCATATGTTTTTCCATTTGTATCATGGAAAAGAATGAAGGTGTGCAGTGAAATGTCATTGGTGATGAGAAGACCACTTTATTTATTACTTAGCAAATGCAAATCCCTGGAGCCAACCAATTGCCTCCACAGTTGTTTAAGATGATTGGTCCCTCTCTTAATATGTAGAGGGAACATCAGTTGGTAATGTGCAGCACATTTTGTACATCCCACAAATGCATAAGGGGTTTGTACTGAGACCATTGATTGAATCAAAAGTCCAAGACTGGAGAACCAAATAAACATCATCATATTTGAACTCAATCTCACTTGGAATTAAGGACAAAATTGAAAAATATTCAGGAAAGGATAAATGGAGCGTTTGAGTTGGTTGGGATAATTAGATGAAACCTCAGGGTCCAGCAATCCGAATTAAGTCTGATCTCATTCTTGCACATTCAAGTTTTTACAAATGCATATCAGACCATCAAGAAGTTCCTTCAAAAGCCTAGTGAATGTCTGTTTAACATCAAATTAAGTTATATCAATAAAATGGGGAATGTTACAAAGAGATATGAAAAGAAAGGAAGGGAATTTTGAAATTATAGAGTTCTACACTTACCCAAAGTGGATTGGTGAGTGGAGAGATGATGGGTGCTGGTGCTAGATGGATATAGGAAGTGGAGTTTTGGAACAGCTTAAACCTGGAGACGTGCCATGAATGCACTTGGATAGGTACCTCAAGAGAAAACAGACGCAATATTTGATGGTCCCAGCATTTGATCAGCTGAGATGAATGGCAGGTCAGGGATGAAAATCATCCTAGCAGCTAATCATTAAAGTTAGCGAACATTGCAAGCTGTATTTAATATTTCCATGGTGTATACCTGATATCACTGCAATCCAATGACATTCCCTCTTGGAGTAAAAGGGTTAAAATTGAAATTTCAACTTGCTATTACACAACCAGTCACAGATCTAATGCTACTATGGTGGAATGGTAATGATAGGAAACATTCTAAAATCTTGGATTGAATCTGACCATTTATAATGGGTTGATGTATTAATTGACTACTGTCAAATCCAATAACAACCTCATTTTTTAAATTATTAATTTATAGGATGAGGGCACTGCTGGCTAGGCAACACTTATTGCCATCCTTAATTGCACAGAGGGCAGTTAAAAGTCAACTACTTTGCTGTGGGTCAGGAGTCACATGTAGCCCAGACCAGGTGGGAGGGCATTTTCTTTCTCTATAGGGCATTAGTGACTTAGATGGGTTTTTCTAACAATCGATTCCTAATTCCAGATATTTATTGAATTCAAATTTCACAAGTTGCCATGGTGGGATTTGAACCAGAACATTATCCGGGTCTCTGAATTAACAGTCCAGCGATAATATCATAAGACCATTGCCTCCCCCTTGTATTGATATATGATCTCTAACTAAGGTAAAGGCAAAACAGTTGGCATGCAGTTAAAAACAATATGTATATAGCTGAAGACAAAACAATTCCACATGAAAATGTCATGCTATTAAATATTCTAAAGAACGTGACTAGATGATTGTGTATATATTAATATGGATTTAATGCATACCTACATCATACTTAAAGGAATTTTACTAATGTGGAGAGACAACAATGAAATATCAGTCAGTAAAGGCAAAGAAAAGATAAATTATAAGTCAGTCAATTTGTTTAAAAATAAAACAGCTTAGCTTTGTATGTTGTTGTATGGAAAACCTAAATTAATTTTCATTTCAATAAATCTGCAATGTACAATTGTTCAAGAGATTTGAATCAGACCAGATAAAAAAAAATTCCCAGTATCTTGAATGAAAGATTGGGTCCCAAAACCAGGCAGAACAACACATGAAGAAATTGAAGAACTAGATGCAACCACTTGAAGATATTTCCTCAGTAAGTTCACTCAATTGCATACCTGATGAATTTAGCAAGTCAAGAAATGGCTCAAGGCACTGGATACCTCTAAGGCAATGGAGCTGACAATATTTGGACAACAGTGCTGAAGCATTCCAAAACTAGCCACATCTCTACCAAGTTGTAGTACTCTCATCTACCAGACTATGTGGAAAATTGTCATTAACAGTACCATCAAGCAGCACTTAGATGGTGATAACCTGCTCACTGATGCTCAGTCTGAGCTCTGCCAGGGACACTTTGATTCTGACTTCTTTCCAGCCCTAGTCCTAACATGGATAAAAGAACTGAACTCAAGTGGTGAGTTCAGAGTGACTGTCCTTGTCATTAAGGCAGCATTTCACTTAGAGTGGCATCAAAAATACCATGCAAAACAAAAATCATAGTTTGATCAGGTTTAGGTTGTTGATAGAATGTAGTTCACACTTTGTCAATAAATATTTTTTAAAACTATTAAATATTAATTATAATCAAAATATAATAAGAATGTTACTGGAATCGAATATACTCAGATACTGTTCCACATGATTTGACTCCATCATTGCATAGTGCTATGACAAGCTGGGGTGGGGTGATTAGCTCCTCTCCTCCTCAGTTGATTACAACAGTTTCTTTTTTTCATTTCTTTTTGAGCATGTAGCTATCATATTTCAATTACAATTATTTGACCAGCTCAAAAGTGGAGAGTTGTGTCTCAGATTTCCTTGAGTTAAAGAGAGTATAATTGTATTACCTATGATATCCCCAAAAAATAATAAAATACAGCATCAAACACAAATAAAAAAACAGGTAATAACTATTTGTGGTGGTGATGGGGAGCTGGAATAATAAAAGCAAACGCAATCCATATCTCAAGAATATTTTTCATACATATCTTAAGATTGTCTTAGATGCAAGAATGAAAACATTTGGATCCATTGCTCAATTGCTGTCTTGTTTCCTTTGGATTGGCAGGGGGGTAGATGTTCTGGAATTCTCAGAGAATAGCTGATATTGTTCCAAACTGTTTTCCAATGTGCAATTTTTGATCTTCAAGGGAAGATTTATAAAGAGAGATAAATGTGCTTTCAGTATCCTTCCTGCTACCAGACCATGTTGCTTTCTCCTTTGTTCCTCAAAGGTTATTGTTGTTATACGGTGCCTTTGAAGATTCTGGTGCCCATCATTGTTTCATTCCACACGTGTTAGTTATAGATAATCTTTCGTCTTTAAATATGTTATTTTGACATGCAAGTGTGAGTATAAAAAGAAATGTTAATTTCTTGATGCCTCATTGCTTTTCATTGCTTCTTGGTTAAAATAGTAATTCTGATGTTACTGGTTTCATATATTCCATGTCTGTTGACTGAGCTTGTCAGATAACCGTAACAGAAATTTTAGGTCAGTAATATTCTTTGCAAAAAACATTTTTGGTCCATGAAGTCTTAGATATTAAAGTCAAATGATGAAGGTTGAACGTTGATTGTCCATTTTCACCACAATCATAACATATAGTTCCCGGTGTACATGCTCATTTGCTATTATCGAATGTGTAAGCAAGCTTTACTTCACATCACCCATCAAATTCACTCTTCTCAAATTGTTAACTGCATGAGCCACTTGCAATTTTCATTCAACTCCTACTTTGGGGCAAACCAAGAGATGAGAGGCATGTTTGAATTTTCAATGAAATAGCAAAGAATTTTGATAAAAGGAGTACAATGGATGCCATCCATTTGGATTTTAAGAAAACATTCAAAAAAGCACCAAAAAAATTCTGGCTCATAGAATATGAGGATCAGTGTCATATTGAATAAATAAATGTTTAGATGGCAGATGTTTGTGTTTTCCAAGGATTAATGCTCAGTTCTCTGCTTTTTGATGTTTTAAATAACTTGGAAATTGAAATTTGGTATAAAATTTCAAATTGTACCAATGTTAGCCCAAACTTGGAGGAATGGCAACAGTGAGGATAAGAGTCAAGAGTGTGGTGCTGAAGAAGCACGGCTGGTCAGGCAGCATCCGAGGAGCAGGAGAACTGACATTTCGGGCAAGAGCTGCCCAAAATGTCAATTCCCCTGTTCCTCGGATGTGCCTGGCTTGCTGTGCTTTTCCAACACCACACTCTCTACTTTGATTTCCAGCATCTGCAGTCCTCACTTTTTCCCCAACAGTGAGGATAACACTAATCAACTGCAAATGGACATAGATGGGTTAGCAGAATGGACAGATATGTAGCAGATGTAATTTAGCAGTGAGAATCATGATGTGATGCATTTTAACAGAAAATTTATGGAGACACATTCCTAAATTAATGCCACAAAGAGTGTGCAGCAACAGAGTGACAGAGAGTGCACGGACATTGAGCTTTGAATTTGGCAGGATGTATCGAGAGATTAGTCAGCAGTGTATATATAGGATATAGGGCTTCAAAATAGAGACATCGATGACAAAAGTATGGATAATACACTGGAAATCTATAAAGCTCTGGTTAGACCACAACTAAAGTACTGTATCCAGTCATTGTTGCCTCACTTTCTATTTGCTCTCATTACTTAATTGTATGAAGATCAGGTTCTACGTCAAGAGATGATTTTGGGGATGTGAGGCAGAATGTTCTTACAGACGTGTGGTAATAAAGTGGAACTTATTGTACACAAGCATGATGGAACTACAGATGATGAATGATTTCAAAATGATGTGCTGCTCACCTTCTGTAATAATGTCAAGCACCTGACTAATGTCATCTTCCCAAATTTTACAGTGCAGTAGGAGAAACATCAGCCCACTGCACAAATGTAAAATTCTGCTCATGGGGTCATATATGGCACCAAAGGGAGTATTGCATCTCTCTGCATCTGTGTCGACTCTTGACAAGACAATGTCATCAGTCCTTTAGATAGATACTCAAATTGTAGAGCCTTCCAACATTATTTTCTTTGAGTATCTATCTAAAGGACTGATGACATTGTCTTGTCAAGAGTCAACACAGATGCAGAATGCACAAGCAGCATTCAAATTACCCTCAGTTGAAAGAATGGCAGCATAAAAAGGAAGACTGTGTCTCTTCAGAGAAGCATCACATCCGTTAGTGAGATGGTTAGAGAGGCAATGCTAAGTGGCACTATTGCTGGATTGTTAATCCAGAGACCCAAGTAATGTTCTGAGAATCTGGATTTGAATCCTGCTCATGCAGATGGTGGGACTTTAACATGTTTTAAAGATGAAAATTCTGAAATTAAGACCATGAATCCCCAATTGATTAATAGAAAAACCATCTGGTTCACTAATGTTCTTTAGGGAAGAAAACTGCCATCATTATCTGGTCAAGCGTGTAAATCCAAATCCACAACAATCTGTTTGACTCTTAACTGACCTTTGTGCAATTAGGAATAGACAATAAATGCTGGCCTAGCCAGTGATGCCCTCATCCGACAAATAAATAAACAAAAAAAAATGTTCTTAACAGATTTATAGCCGCCTGATTCCCTGCCATTGGAGGTTATGGTTGTCTTAATTTTACTTTGTCTGCCATATCTTTCTTGGTATCCTTTTAAAGATCAGCTGGAGATACCTTTAGCATATCACTTTCATTAGTCATCATTATAACAAAATAATAGCCAATGGATTGTTCAGGACAGCGGACAACTTCATAATATTTACCAGTGACAATGACAGCCAGATCAAGTGAGCAAAGGTATTTGATCCATTTCAGGTTTCCCCTAAGTACATGCTGTCATCAACTGCATGCATGTGGCCATTGAGCTAACTGTGGGCTAGCCACTGTCATTTGTAAACTGGAGAGTGTTTCATTCATTGAATGGGCAGATAATATATGATCACTGCCTATGTGTTCCAGAAGTGTGCACATCATACCATGGAGAAGTAACCATGATGCCTATATCCTCAAGCACCTCCAGGTGCTTAAGCTGTTTGTATCCCAAGCACAATTAGATGGCTGATTGATTGCGCAATGGAGAGACCTGCAACCCTACTAACATTATGTACTTGCTCTGCCACCCTGTCACTGCAAAGGGAAAAGGGAATATAACTGTTTCTCAGCAGATAGTCTGAATGACCTTTCTGATGCAAAATATAAGGTATTTTAGGAGGAAGGTCTAAAACCAAAAAGTGCTAGAAAAACTCAGTCAGTCTGGCCATGTCTTTGGAGAGGGAAAACAGAGTTATTGTTTTGAGTTGAATATGATTCTTCAGATTCTTACCCATTGTGGGGCAAATTGATATTCTCACAGATTTGTCTCAAAAGTACAGAAAAAAATCTCTGGTACAATCTGCAGGAAAAGCTGGAAAATAAATCTTACATTTGCTGGTTAGGTGCTGTTGAAGAAAAGCCAGTCACCCACTCATTTATTGGGAAAAAGGCCCTGAGTATGAACTTTATTTTTGAGTGTTATAACTGAAATTTATTCATATTTCCGATTGATACTGCAGCGATAAAACAAGCTTATTTTGGAAAGCTGAAGGTCATTTTACAAGGAAAGAATAATATCCATCACATATTCAGAGAATAAATTCAAGAAGTAAACTGAAGGCTAAATGTATAAGACTGATGTGGGTAAGATGTGGAAAGGTGATGTGAAAATTACAGAAAATATATATTAAGAATATAAACATCACCAAAGGTGCACTTACCTGAGTTAACTGACCATGTTGTTTTAGATGTTCAGTGTTTCTTACAAGTAGGAATTAACTGATATGAGGGCATGTTTATCAATTAAAGACTATTTTTATTTGAGTGACTGAGTGAAGGCTAAGGTTGGGCACTTCCTGGAATATTTGGGGTGTAATTTCTTCAAGCTTGATATTTCTCTGCGCTAACTTATTCTAGACAATTATAAATTGCAAGAAAGAAGCAAATGTTGCAAATGTCACTATATACAACTGTAGTTAGTCACCCAAAAAGGTGCAACTGTTGTTAATGATTGATTAGACTGGTTGCATTATATTGCAGTAAACTGCAGCAAAAAATCAGTACAAAAGTGCTGATATCTTGTCACTAAGGTCATGTGTAGACTTCAAGCACTGCCAAAGATCAGGCAGAAGTAACAAGATAATGACTCTTTGCATCTTCAGAAGATAATAAGATTGATAGCTTGAATCTAAAACCATGCATTAAGAATTAACAATTTGAAACTAATAAAAGATGCCTGATTTTGGAGATTTTATCAATTTCCAACCTATATAAAGCCAAAAGAAAAAAAATGCATTCAGAAAATGTCTAAACCAAAAAAAAACTTATACATGCGGGCATAAGGGTGAGAAACTGTCTAAGCTGGAAATTAATATTTGTAAGCACCATATATATGAGATCGGTTTTAAATTGTCATTGCACAATTTGCTCAAAATAGCTATCTCACATATCTTGTGGATGTGTAAGTAGCATTGACTGACTGAAGTGGGTAAGATGTGGAAAGGTGATGTGAAAATTACAGAAAATATATATTAAGAATATAAACATCACCAAAGGTGCACTTACCTGAGTTAACTGACCATGTTGTTTTAGATGTTCAGTGTTTCTTACAAGTAGGAATTAACTGATATGAGGGCATGTTTATCAATTAAAGACTATTTTTATTTGAGTGACTGAGCACATTTCAACAGGATAGGAGGCAATATATTAGAACATGCTCTCATGCAGATTTTCAGAGTCATCCTAATTGTTTCACAACTATGGAATTGCTTTTGTAACAACTGTTTTAAGGAAATATATGCAATGTATGTAATTATGTTTAGATGCTCTGTGTCAGGCAGTTTGGTTATAAATTTCAACCAAATTTGAAACATTCTGCCTAAGTTTGCACCAAAAAACTCAAACAGAATAAATCTATACCTTGCTTCTATACACCTATCCAATTGATCTCAAAATCATGGAACGACTAATCAAAATGAAAAGAGATTTTGTTTGGGTGGACATATTATCAGTGGCAAGAGGGCTACAAAATGCCAGAAATGTGAAATCTAATTTAAAAAAAAGGAGTAATTAAGGAAATGACATGATGTTATTCGTAAGGATGTTTGTTTTAAACTTATTGGGACCGTGGGAAGAAAACATATCCTAAAGTTTTCAGCTAAACACTAAAGCACAAAGCAAATACACATTCTGCCATTAATTTTAACAATCATCACCTTTTTCTAATTTCAGTTAAGTCACATAATACGCATTAATTCAAACTGACAATGTATTTCGAGAGGTTAAGGCTGTTTGGAGAGGATGTAATCTGAGGTTGTATTCCCTCACATTTTCTTTTGCTTTTCTGGCATTTCTCTAACCATTTGTCCAATTGATGATCAATATTTGCCTTCTCTCCATATCACTGAGATATTCTACACCTTACTGAACAGAATCACTGAATCACTGTGCACATTCTAACCTTGCCAGTCATGAATTACTTGTGCAATTCTTAAATTCAAATTGACCTTGCCTTTCCCCTATCTAAGGCTCCACCTCAACTAAGCACTTACCCTCACACACATCTGGCTTCTTCCCAACATCACTGCGAAGGTATATTAAGAATATTTTAAAGAATTCAGGTGGATGTGGTGGCTGTGGTGAAACGGTATGTGCAGATAGAAACCTTTCTTTACTTAGAATATAAAAGTTGCTGAAAAAATTAAAATTGTATTAGTTTCTTGAAAAAAAGAGGAATATTGAAAGCTATGGGATATTGCACAGAACAGTATGATTAGGTTTTAATGGCCTCATGAAGAAAAGCACGAACACAGACTTGGTGGACTGAAATGATGCGTTGAAGCTGCACATAGAACATTTCCAGATGTGAAGACCATTTTGGGTCTTGAACCCATTCATTGCAGCAGCTGAAGATTAGGTGTGATCTTAAGAGCAGCCAATTAAGAACCTGACTCCACCATAACAATCCAATTTGGGATAGCAGGCAGTCCACGAAAGCAAACAGTCCAATGAGGATCTGGTATACTCGTGAAGCAGGCAGTTTTCACTATGATGCATCCAGTGACCAGGTCACATGATTGAGCAACAAGCAGGGATGAAGATGAGGTCAAAGGTCTCTTTAACCTTCAGTGTCAATGGTTCCAATGACAGATTTATGCCTGGAGATGGTTGCTGTTTTAACAGTTGAGGCAAGTAGGTCCGTCTGCATGTAAATGCCAAGTGCTGGGTCCTCTGCCATGACGAGATGAGAAGCAGTGAACTGGGTCCCAAATTTTCAACATTTTAAATTAGTCATGCCAAACATTTATGTTATTTTAAGATGTAATATCAAGCATTTGGCTTTTGTGCAGTCACTTCACCCTCACTCAAAGTTAAAAGTGGATAATGTTCGTAAAAAAGGAAGGTACAAAAATATAATCTGTTGGGTGTCCTTGAGATATGGTTTTAATCTTAGGCCATGGTTGACAGTTTGGTTTATTGGACCATCAGCAGTGACACGAATTACAGTTATTTCTTAGGTTATTCCGTCTCTGACGTTCCTTTCCGGACAGTGCTGTTGGAGAAGAAGTGGAATTGATTTCAGCCGAAGGAAATGTTTTTTCTACAATGAAAATACATAACGCGTTTAGTAATGTATCTATAATGTTGTATACTTATTAACTCGAGGGGAGAATTTATATGGACCCCCATTAACTCAATATAACAATAATTATGCACAGCGCATGTTTGTTCGCTAAAAGAACATGCCGTATAGAATTAACGACTCTTAGTGGAATGAAGTGCAGTAGCGTTAGAAACAATACGGGTAGGTAGGCATATGTCGAATGGCCATCTTCATATGCGGCTTGAAACAGGGGCACGAGTGTTAGTAAAATACAGGCTCACTGCTCGATCGACTGGCAGCAACTTCAGGTGCTATTACGCGGCTCTATCGCTGTCCTGCAGCAGGTGCGGCTGAGTGCGGGGCGCGACTCTGTCGGCCGGCGGCGGCAGCAGGTGCGGCTGAGTGCGGGGCGCGACTCTGTCGGCTGGCAGCAGCAGGTGCGGCTCGCGACTCTGTCGGCTGGCAGCAGCAGGTGCGGCTGAGTGCGGGGCGCGACTCTGTCGGCTGGCGGCGGCGGCGGCGGCGGCAGCAGCAGGTGCGGGGCGCAGCTCCCTCCCGGGAGAGCAGCAGCAGGTGCGACTCTCCACTGCTCAGGTTTGTAATGATTTATTGAACGGAGAATCACAAGTTTGGATCTACCGAATCCGCATCCTGCTAAAAAGGTATGAGCTTCCAAATATACCGACCCCTTCCACTCTCCAATTCCCTTTCAGCCCCAGAGAGGGCGACTGTGTAAACGTAGATTTTCTCCAACCCAGATTGAAGCGAAATAAGGGAAAATAAACTTTCCAATTAGGAATCGCCTAACGGGCTTTCGGACCAGAGCTATAAGTGAACCGCATTACGCCTCTCAGAGGTAGTGTTTTTGCTGGCTATGTGATCCGGTGCGTTCGAGATAAGAAAGCGAAGGTGCATCTACCAAGTGAAAAATAAGGGGAATGTGTCAGTCTGGCGGTTTCTCGTGTGCATTTGGGTTGAAAATTAATGTTTACATTTAGCAATTATTGACGTGAGTGTCTGGCCAAAATAAAAGTGATAAAATTACAGGCGGAATAGACAGCGGTGTCGAGCTGGCGTTCGGTCGTACGAACACACTTCATTGAGATTCGCGTCGCTGAGTGGCGTTGTTGCGCGGGAGCCCCAGTGTTTGTAAAAAATCTCACTTGTCTGGCTGGAGCGGGGAGAGACGCATTGAGGAATCGGGATAGCAGCCTAACACTCTTGTCCATTGCATACACAGAGACTGGCAATCGCAGGATTCCAACCTTGTCGGGATTGCTTTACCAAGAAACATACACGATGCATTTCTACGTGGTTTACGGCATCTGGATTCTGGGGTTCTTCTTTGCATTTCAAGGTAGGGAACTTGTTTAAAAAAAATAAATATATTATCTGCGGAGCCATATAAACAAGGAATGGTTACTTGTACACTATAATCGCCCGAGTAGGGAGAGAGAAAAAAACAACTGCCTTTTGTAAGACTGCAGCAAAACACTTGTGATCTGAGTCGGAATCATCTGTACGTGTTTTGAACAAGAATTTAAGTCCAATCCTTTTGCGGAAAGCTAAGAGAATATGCATATTGTATAGTTCTTTCCCTTATTTACAATGGATGACAAGTTCAAATTATGTGATTCCGTAAATGTTAAATGCTGCGCTGCATTTTAAAAAAAAACACGCAAGGAAGACTGTAGCAAACCCATGGCTTGCCACAACCAGGGCGATAAGAAATCCACGTTGGCGAAATGATTTGCAAATTCAGTAATACCATCTAAAATGTACAACATTATACCCCATTTCTGGTCTTGCCAAAATTGCCCTGTTGGAAAGAACGATGTTTCAGTCTTGAGAAAGATAGACTGTCAAGTTAATAAAAGGTTCCCGATTCTTAGTTTGGGTACTTGTTTCGTAACACCTTCGTACCTTGAACGTTGAAAATCCATAATCCAGTCAAAATGTGCAGTATTGAGCTTGGAATATCTATTGCCCGCTTGTGTGTATTGGGTACGAGTATAGGCTGCTACAATGCGTCGCTGTGAACATCGCGGCTACTTTGTAGCCGATCTGAAGTTAGAATGTGCACCACTTCATCTGATCCCAGTAGGCTAATCCAGAAATTGAACACATTGCTGTAGGATGCCGTTGTTAGAGGCTCCTGAAGCTGAGTGATTCTAAAATTGCATTCACCGTTTTCACATTTCGCGTGGCAACGTCGGTAATTTCAGTGCGGCAACGAAAAGAAAGAAACAAACCCTTCCTTGCCGCGACTTCAATCCTCGTTTGAACGGCACGCCCCAGAATTTGAAGAGATGGTTTAATCCGCTGGGAGGGAATGCAGCATCGTTGTAAAGTATCAAAGCATGATCATGTCGTGGGATTAGGTTTTTGTGATCGAGAGAGAATGCACCTTTATTGCATTTATTTGGTGCTCGCTGCGTTACGTTCACTGAGAAGGACCGGGATGAACATCTGCCTGGTTTGGGAGACGATTAGATAGTGATATGATGTTGTTATTGTTACATTGGATGGAATTAACTCGCTGATTTCCATACATATATATCGTACATTTTTTCATTGGTACCCACTTCTTTATTCTACTGTAATTTTTAATTAAGTAAAGATCTGGGATTATGATACCCATTTCATTATTTTCTCCAGGATACAGAATATAGATGGACGGGACGGGAGGGTGTATTGGGGAATGGGGCAAGGCAGATCTCTATCCATTTGTTCTATTGCATGTGACTGCAGTTTTTTTTTTAGGTTTGCAAGATTTTTTTTGTTTGCAATTAATCTGTGGGTTTGTGGTGAACAGTGTGCCCTGGGTGCTGTGCAACGGCAATATCCGTTGTTGACCTGTAGGGGGATATGTGACCAAGGAAGTTACACGAAAGTCTAAAGTACACATACTGTATACGGTACTGTGTATACTTTATCGTCTATTCGTTTCTCAATGTTTTATTAGTTATGATTCGTTTCTCCCCCCTCTTCTTATCAGTTTTCATTAACATGTATCACAATACCAACACAAGCAGCAGAAAGCGCACGTTTTAGTTGCTTTAATACCAGACTGTCAATTAAATTCTAATTTACTAGTTCTCTTGTTTGGCATCCGGCGATTTGCTAGTAAAGACAGGTGAAAGTTTGGCTATTGCAGATTAATGTCTCAAGGGCTTGAATGTACAGTTTCAGATATTTAAACCATGATAATCTAAATTACATATTTAATACTTGATGGTTATGTCTGCAGAATTTTGATATCTGATCAACATGGGTGAACATGTCAAATAAATGCAAATGTGCAATTCTAAGGAAATTGAACAAATAAAGATAATTTAATGAGCAGTGTCATTTCGTATTATCTGGTAATTTGTTATATGTTAAACATCAAGAACGATGTTGTAGCCTTTGTCAATTCTTTAGCCCTGGTCAATTCTTTAGCCCTGGCCATTACCATACCTGGATTGTTCCGAGCTGTCTATGTCCTGCCTGTGGGAATTGGAGTGAAATTGAAAGGCTGCTGAAACAAACAAAATAAGGAATTAATCAGCACAATAGAGATCCCTGTGAAAGAACAGTGAATCAAATTTTAATATTTCACCAAATTACATTTTCTTTCAACGAAAACCATGTTTTTGATCAACTCTAATCTGTTGATGAATATAGATATCAACTATGTTCAATTGTTGTAGCCATATTCTGAATATTTCTGATTCCATCATATGATTCCATCATATTTCTGATTCCATCACAAAGATGATGTGGTTGTAGGCCTTTATATTAGAGTCATGTGTATAAATAAGAATTGGTTTCCTTGGCATTCTATTCAACTGCTCCAAATCTGCAATATGGTAGATTAGAGTCTAATTGCTGACAAACTAGAGATCCCACTGAATTTGCTTAGATTTGAAAGTTCAATAACATTGTTTTTTAATATGTTTTATAAACTGGAAGGTTCCGTTTCAGACATTTTGTCACCATACTAGATAACATCTTCAGTGAGCCTCCGGATGAAGCACTGGTGGTATGGCCCACTTTTTATTTATGTGTTTAGGTTCGTGATATCACATCCTGTGCTGATGTCATTTTCTTTTCTTTTTCTCAGGGGGTGGTAAATGGGATCCAAGTTAATGTGTTTGTTGGTAGAGTTCTGGTTGGAATGCCCTGCTTCTAGGAATTCTCGTGCATGTCTCTGTTTGGCTTGTCCCAGGGTGAATGTGTTGCCCCAGTCAAAGTGGTGTCCTTCCTTCTCTGTATGTGAAGATACAAATGGGAGTGGGTCACGTCTTTTTGTGGCTAGTTAATGTTCATGTATCCTGGTGGCTAGTTTTATGCCTGTTTGTCCAATGTCATGTTTGTTACAGTTCTTGCAAGGTATTTTGTAAATGACATTAGTTATTTAGACTACCGAGACCTCTTGGCATCATGGTAGCCAACAAACCCAGTAACACAATGAAACAGCAGCCAATGAACTTGAAGGACCCTATACAGCCAACAAGCAAAACTAATGCCATTTACAAAATACCTTGCAAGAACTATAACAAGTACGACATTGGACAAACAAGCAGAAAACTAGCCAACAGGACACATGAACGTCAACTAGCCCAAAAGGACGTGACCCACTCTCACTAGCATTTTTTAATACAGATGAGGAAGGACACCACTTCAAATGGACAATACACATTCATCCTAGGATAAGTCAAATAGAGACATGCACAAGAAGCATGGCATTCCAACTGGAATTCTGTCAACAAATACATTGACTTGCATCCCATTTGTCAGACCCTGAGAAAAAAACAGGAAATGGCATCACCAACCCAAGGAAACTTAAACACATAAATAAAAAGCTGGCCATACCACCAGTGCTTCACCTGGAGGCTCACTGATGTTACCTAGTATGGTGATGAAATGTCTGAAACTGAACCTTCCAGCTCAGCAAGCAAACCTACATCCAGAACCTCAACTTGAGCTACAAATCTTCTCAAAACTCTATAAGGCTTTATAAAGTATTTTTTTCAGTGACACAGAGGTGAGTGTTGCTGTAGAGACCATCATTTATTGTCAATTCCAAATCTCACTGGAGGACATAGTCATGAGCTGCCTTCTTGAACCACTGCAGTTCTTGGGGTACAACAACACTTACAATTTGGTTGGTAAAGGCATCCTATGATTCTGATTCAGAGGTAATAATGGAACAACATCTTGTTACAGGTCATGTTGGTGTGCAGCTTGAAGGGGAACTTGTCGGTGGTGGGATGCCCCAGGCTCTTTGGTAGTTTGTGGGTCTCATGCCAAAATCAACAAGCAGTCCATGAGATAATTTCAAAATCTACCATCCATAAGAACTGAGAACCACTTTTTTAACAAAAAAATACAAAATAGTAGTACTCAGGTTAAAAATGGAGGAAGCTTTGTATATAAAAATGTAACATTCTCAGCTTAAAACCTGGAAACATCAAGTTTGCTCTTAAACCTTTTAGGTGGATGATAGTTGTAGTAAAGTCTGCCAAATCTGCATTCAACAATTGTGTCTGAAATTTTTTGAAAATCTTGGAGGTCTCAGTAGGTTAAGGAGATGCTGCTCAGTTGTTTTCCTAATTCTCATTTCTTGCATTTTGTATGCAAAGTTTATTTTCAACAAAGTTAGCCTTACGTTGCATCAGATGTGGGAACAACTAAACTCAGCTTTTGTTTGGCTGAATAGTGAAGCGATAATTCCAGATGAAAAGATTTGTTATGGATCCAGACCAAACTTGCTTCAAACATATCAAGGAGATAGCCTAGACTCTGACTTTTATCTTATTTAAAGGCAAGTGTAATGTGCTGTGCCCTAGATGTAATTCAATTGGTCACATATTCAGCTTTAAGTAAAGCATACTTTATTCTTACCCCTGTTAAAATACAGACAAAAATATAGAAGAATTGGAATAATTTTAATCTATTGGAAAACTTAAAAGAACGATAGATTATTTAAGTACTAAACTGCAAACTTTCCAATATAGTAACGTTCCATAAACACACGCTTGGCAAAGGCAAAGTCAGTAAAATGGATTGTGTGACATACAATTTTGGCAGTAGAAAGAGAATCCAAGCTTTTCGATATAACAGAGAGAGAAATATATCAGGTTCCACAATCGGCTTCAAAACCTTAGCAACTACTGAAAACTGAATTAAAACCCTACTTCTGGAAAAGTCTAAGTACATCCATACATGCTGCATCTTTTGTTCTAACTTAAAAATTACCCCAAGGCTTCAGAAGCTATTCACTCTATTAAATTCAATAGGTTGACACCTATGCTTCAAACCTCTCTGCATTTTCTTTTTAAAAAATGGACAAAATATACCTCTTGAAGCCATAGTATTATCAGAGCTCATGGGAAAGATTTGGAGTATGGTGCATTGGACATGTCTCCAGAGCATCCCCTGAATGTAATTCTCTATCAATTATTCCAGACTATTTTAAAGACTGTTTGTTTGTTTTTCATAATAGAAACCCTTCAGTTGATAGTTAGATAAGAACAAAAGTAAGCTATTCAGCATCCTTCGATCATTGATGATCAGTACTTTAATTCTATTTACCTATGTTACTTTGTATCCAATATGGCTCTTATTCAATGAAAATGTACCTTAGATGATCCAGCATCTGCAGGCTTTTTGAAAATAAGTGCTTTTTGATCTCACTTCTAAATTGAACAGTTTTAATTTTAAGGTTATGTCTTCCTTTTTGAAATTCTTCCAGATTGTTTCTTTTCTTCATGTTTCATTTTTCCACCTTTCTTGTTACTTTGGTTTCCGTATATTGATTTTTATAGTCCTCTCAGTTTTCTGGCTTTGTGTTGTGATCACATTGATGTAAGCTTCTTTCTTAATTTAGTGATATATTGTGTCTTTGTTTTTGACTAAGATTGTTCAGATATACTCTCAAACAAGTGGAGCTTTAGCCTTTTTTAAGTGTTTGTGTTTAGTGTTGTACTCAATATTATTAGGATAGTATCCAAGATATATCTGTGGATATAACCGTTAAAAGATCAATCCATTTAATGGAAACAGTTTATTTTTCAATGCACCATTTACCTTACTTAAATTTTGATGTCTCAGTTTGTGCCTTTCCTTCTCATCAAAGTATTGTCAAATTCTACCATTTGGTTACATTACAAGATGTTCTCTTGTCAGATTGATGAATAATTCTGGATCATTGTTCATCATTAAGTTAAATATGCTTTGTCATTCTGAAGTATAGTTCTAGAAACCTGGACTTAGTGCCTAACACATTTAGTATGTGAGTAGTTGTTTGTTTGTTCTGTCAAAATTAAAATGTATCTTTTAGTTATTCTAGTGTTTTGATATTCACTGTTTGCAGTTTTAACTAATACCCCTTGAAACACACTGCTTTGTACGTTATCTAGCAGCAAGACTGCAATTTCTCTGAGAATGCAGAATTAATTATCCTGCAAGTTTAAGGTAATCCATCATTTTATCTCTATTACATTCTTAATATTAATCAGAAAATAATGTTAAAAGCAAACAGGAACTAAATGACATTCAATATATTAGTCAAAAATGGACTAACACAATAGCTTGTGCAAAATTTATAACTGTGTTCCCATGAGTGGCATATTGATGTGTTTCATTGCTTCTTTTAAGTGTTTAGAATTATTAGGACATCCCATGTTTGAATTACAGAATACTGTCTAGTTTTCATTCGTTGACATTTGTTGAACATATTCACAGTTAATAAATTGTTTTTTCTCTGATACTAGTACATTATCCTTATAACATTACTTCACTATATTCTATTCAGAAAATCTAAGTATTATCTTAATAATATACCATAACATCAAACTTCCTGTAAAAGCATTTTCACCATCCCTGAATATAAAATCAGTGTTCTGTTTTATTGAGATCTGGATCCAATGCTCTGAAACACAAGCAATATTTCAAAGCTATAATAAAGCAACTGCAGATGTTGAAGATTTGACATCAAAACAGAAATTGCTGGAGAAACTCAGCAGGTCTAGCAACAGCTTTGGAGAGAACACAGTTAATGTTTCGAGTCCAGTGACCCTTTACAATCTTTCTTCAGAACTGTTCTGAAGAAGCGTCACTGGACTCAAACAGTTTACTCTGTGGTCTCTCCAAAGATGTCAGACTTGCTGAGCTTCTCCAGCAATTTCTGTTTTGATTTCAGTATTTCAAAGGGAATAGTATATTCAGGAGACCCATCTGTTCAATTACATTCCAAACTGCTGGGGCAGGTAAGGACCAGAGTGAGCAGAGAACAGTGTGAGGGACAGGAAACACTCTCTTGCAGATGATGGATTGCCATTTTGTTGCTGCTTTTCCTGTTCTTCATCTTACCTTAAGCACTTAATGTGTTCAAGTAGTAATTCAGTTCAAATTTTATGTTAGCTGGTTTGTTAATAAAATTTAAGTCCAATGGAGCTTCCTGGAAATTAACTAGACATTCATTGGTAACACACACAGTTGTGGTAATGAAGTGCTTCTCTCGAAGCTGCAAAAAAATCGACAAGAGTGACAAATGTGCTAATGCTAATGATTTACTTGTCTTTCAGCAGGAAAGTATGCACCCTCTTAGTTGGCAAGCCAAGCTTCCCAGCCAGATGTATGCAATTATTTCTCTTCTGGATGCACAAATGGTGTATATAATATGGCTGGATTATTTTTGAATGATGGTAAAGTTATTGGTGCTCAAGAAGGTGACATTGCTGTACAATGCCAGCTGCATTGAAAGGGATTTATGAGGTCATATACTCTTTTGAGAACAATCTCTGATGGTAGAGTGTAGAAATACCCTGGTCTTAGACCTAACACAGTTGTTTCTCTTATCTCCAATTATTTTCTGAATATTTGCCACTTTGGGAAAAGAATAAGTGAAGGCTTTGTGTGCAATGTCTTGGAAAAATAATTTGCTCCATCATAGAATCTGCAGCATCTCTCTCTCTCTCTCTCTCTCTCTCTCTCACACACACACACACACACACCTGAAGAAGGGCACACTTGAAGAAGTGTTATACCTGAAACATCGACTTCTTCACCTCCTGATGCTGCTTGGCTTGCTGTGTTCTTCCAGCCTCCTGCCTGCCTACTTTGGATTCCAGCATCTGCAGTTTTTGTCTCTCTAGATTCCCTACATTGTGGAAACTGGCCCTTTGGCCCAACAAGTCCACACCCACCCTCCAAAGAGTAACCCACCTCCCTCTGACTAATGGACCTAACAACTACAGACAGTTTAGCATGGCCAATTCCCCTGACCTGTACATCTTTGGAATGTGGGAGGAAACCGGAGTACTGGAAGGAAACCCACACAGACACAGGGAGAGTGATGTTCAGTCGCCCAAGGCTGGAATTGAACCTGGGACCATGACGCTGTGAGGCAGCAGTGCTAACCGCTGAGCCACCGTGCCGCCCCATAGAATCTGCCAACTGATATTCCCTGACGTTTGCAACCTGTTCGTTGCATATTGGTCTGTTGAATCAGATGGCATTTTCTTTACAAAACTTTCTAAAGTACAATTAAATAGATCTGTCGGTGCCTGACCTAGATATACCTGAGTAATGCAAATTAATGCTTATAATGGATTGAAATGAAATTGCTAACATTTAAAATATCACAATCCTGTTTAGAGTTTGAACTGACTTTTATAGAACAGAAGGTTTGTTGTGTGAAGTGAGAATCAAACGAATTCGGAATAGCATGAGGGCTTTGAGATTTGACTTGCAGATTTGTATTCGAGCTCTTTGATATTAGACATGGCTCTAATAGCAGTAGGTTAAGGTGAGTGAGATGTTTGGCTCCAGGTAAATAAATTGTTTAGTTTGTTGTTTCTGAACAAATAATGGATTTCTGTATGAAGTAGGCACAGAGCTGACCACGACAAAAATGAACTGAATCTATCATTACTGTCACTAATTAGATTGCACTAATTAACTTTAGCTTTTAGGATATGTAAGATGCAGTTTTTAATGTGAAACAAAAATTAATTTGATAAACTGAAAATAAGCCACAAGAAACATTGTCAATTAGTGTTTAGTAAATGAGTAATGGTTACATTGAGTTCATGATATTATTTACTTTCTAAGATTGGTCTTTTTCTATTTCTGCATTCATTCTGATAGTGAGTTCATTGTTATTCATGTCCTGGATAGAGGAAGTGAATGAAGGCCAGTTATGACCAGAAAAAGAAGAGGAGGGAGTATCTGGTGCCATTAAGCCAGATTGAGAAATTATTCCAAATGTTAAAGAAACTTTGAGTGTGGCAATGTTTCAGAAATTATGATTGTAATGGATAACTATTACTGAGAAATTAATTTCTTTTTGTTTACTAAAACAGAAAACACTGGAAATACTCATTTTTATGAGGGTTACATTTGAAGAGAGAAATAGAGCTCAAGTCTTCAGTCTGTTGACCATTCATTGGAGCTGGAAGATAATAGATATGAGCACGTTTTTAAACAAATAAACTTCAGGGAGAGGATAACAACAGGAAGAGAATTTTTTTGAAGAATGTAGAGGTCAGTCATAATTAAACATCAAAGATGATGGTGTAAGAATAAAAGGTGGTTAGAATTAAGCAAATATGAAAGTAAAAGATGGGCCCAATGGGGATGTGAATTCTTGTCGCACAGAAAAAGCACAAAATCTGGCAAGCTGGAATAGAACCACACTGCCAACAATGCATTAATAGAAGTAGTATACTCAAACACAATTTTTTTTCATTTCTAGTAACCCTGAATCATTCCAATTCCAGAATCCATCTTAAAATGGATAGAACAGAGGTTCAGATTTTGCCAGATACAATATTTGACTTACTAACATATCTTTGGTTGTATCTGATAATGTGATGGGATTTTGAGTAAAAAAGCTGCCCTGACCTTCCCCACCAGGTGAAAGACTGAGACAAGTTAAAAGAAAATGGAAGAGATGATCCAGGTAAATTCTTGAATTTTCTTTTTGTGGGGTCAAGAAAACAGGAAAACTGAAATAAACCTATAGATGGTTTATTGGCTTTCCTTGACTTTTTAAAAAAATGATTTGTTCATTAACAGGATGTAGATGTCGCAGGCTAGGCTAGGCTAGGCTAGTCTTCAGTGTCTGGGGAGACTTATTATGCCTTTGGGAATGGAGTTCCAGGATTTTAACTCGAGCAACAGTGAAGGAATGGTGGCATAGTTCCAAGTCCAAGTGATGTGTGCTTTGGAAGGAGCTTGCAGACTATAATAGAATAGAATAGCCTTCGCTGTCATATATACTCAATGAGTAGAGTGAAAAGTTAATGTAATTGCCGATCATAATGCCGACTTTGATATAAATGTTCCTAGGCACAGCTTATTTTGTTATAAGATTTTACACAATAGAGAAATAAAATGTCCAGCATTGCAGAAATAAAAGTTCAGTACAACAGACCATGTTGGCACCTAGCTTCCAGTCCACACCGGGCCCTGTCAGAGAGGTCTTTACACATATCTGTTGATCTTGTCATTCTAGGTGTTGTCCAAGGAGCTTTGGTGAGTTGTTTCAGTGCATCCTTTAGATGATGCATACTGCTACCACTATCCATTGGTAGTGGAGGAGGTTAATCTTCAAATGAATTAGATCATGTGCCAATCAAACAGGTTATTTTATCTGGGATTGTGCTAAGCTTCTTGAGTGTTGTAAGAGTTTGCACTCATTCAGGCAAGTGGAAAGTACTTGATTACACTCCTGACTCATTCTTTGAAGATTGTGTACAGCTTTGAGACGATTTATGATGCTTCTGTTCAGTTTAGTTGAGTTTCTCATGAGTGGTAATCCCCAGGATGTTAATGGTAATGCCATTGAAAGTCAATGGGTGATGATTAGATTTTCTCTTTTTGGAAGTCGTCATTGCATAGCACTTGTGAGACATGAATATTACTTGTCACTTTTCAGCCCAGCATAAATGTTGTCCAGGTCCTGCTACTTTTGAGCACAAACAGTTTCAGTATTTGAGAAGATGTGAATGGTGCTCAAAACTGTTTAATCATTTGCAAATGTTCACACATTTGGAGCTGTGATGACCAACTTTTAGCAACCACACTTTCTTTTTGTGCTTTGGTAGGCCTCCAACTAATGGAAAGTTTCTCTGTGACTCTCAATGACTTCCAGTTTTGCTGAGGTTCTTTGATACCATTCTCAGTCAAATGCTGCCTTAAAATCAAGAACAGGCAGCTTTATTTCAAATCTGAAGTCTGAAGCTGAGTGGCCCTGGTGGAACCCAAACTGAATGTGAGTGAGCAGGTTACTGCAAAGTAAGTGTAGTTTGCTGGCATTGCTGATAATATTTTCCATCCTTTGCTGAAGATTGAGAGCAAACTGATGAGCAATAATAAACTGATTTGGATTGGTCCTGCTTTTTGTGTGCAGAATATTTCTGGGACGTTTCTGTAAAGTTGGGTTGTCACAGATGTTGTACTGGAGCAGCTTAATTTTAGATGGAGCTAGTTAGAGAGTTAATGTTCACAAGTCTTCAGTGCTATTGCTGGAATGTTATCAAAGCCAAAAGATTTTTTATTACATTATATTTATCCATATTATAGAACTTGCAAGGTCATGTATAAACTTTAAAATTGAGTGCTATGATTCTTTTATGAAGGCACAGCTCAAAATAAGAAATCTCAATCTTGACCTTTCCTCATAATGTTCACTTCAAGTACTTCCAGCAGAGGTCTATTCTGAAATTTGATTAAGCGGGTTCCTGAGAGTTTTCCTCTTCTAAGAGTCCTGAGACCAGTTGTAATAACAATGACACTGTCTTGGCTAATGAACACAAACCAAGATAAAACATTGGCAAACTCTAAAATTATCATGCTGGCTTTAATTCTCAAGCCTGGAAACAGCCTTAGCAAGGAGAATTACTATTATTACAGTATGTTAGAGCAACTATCTGAGGTTACCATGAATGTCCCACCTTATTGACCCTGCCCCTTGCATGAGTTATGGTGACCTTCAGGTTAGACTCACCACCAGTCATCTCTCTCTATTGAGACATCAGCCCCATGGTGCTCTGGGACTTTGCAACATTATCTTTAGTTGCCCATGTTAGAATATACAGACTTTAGTTGGGAAAGTGGTGTGTGTATGGAAAATAATTGACATAATTGCTTAATGTCAAATGCACATTTTGGAATTTCCATCTTCATGATTTGTAATGGTTATCCTTAAAAATACATGCCTCATTGGAAATATGTGGGAATATAACAAGAATACAGCTGTGTCTTTTGTAGCAATAAGTGGGAAAGGAGTATCAGTTTGGGTATGAATGGTATACCATATGGGCTAGTGTTAATAAGCATGCATAAGAGCAGCTAACATTCCTGGCTGCCTTTCCCCTCATGGTATTAAGTACATGGTTTGAATGTCTCTTTGCTCTATGACCAGATTTGATACAGTAGAGTATTGTAAACCTAAGTAACAACAGGGTAATGAAAATAGAATTTCATGCCTTCATCAATGTCTCATGTTAAATTTACATTGACAACAGCATAAATATTTAGTTGAAAAATATATTTTTCTTTTTGCTTTCAATTGCACCTCTAACTTTGAGTTGTTCACTTTTTACATGCTGAAAGCAAAAGAATTGAATGCAAATTGCAAATGCCTTCTGAAATTAAAGATATTGCATTCTTTCAGGTCTGAAGGGATTGGTTCAAATGTGTAACCTGCAATTCATTTGTTACTGCCACATTGAAGGTAGTGATGCTCAATCCTATTTAGGTTCTAGTTATCACTGTATTGGTTTTGTATGCTGGCTTGTTAGACCAAAATCAAACTGCTATAAAACTGTGAAATCTAACACAAAGGAGTGGCATCTTATTGACCTGCATAATTGATCGATGCTTAGGATTGTTTCCTTGCAATAATGGAGTTCTACATAATGAAAAGCAACACTCTGGTCCAGCCCTTGTAAAAATAAACAGATTAGATTTAACATGTTGTGTTGATCTTTTGACCATTCAGATAAATAGCATCCACTGAAAATCTAATGTGTAAAATGCCATATTTGGGCTACTTGTCGTAGTTGTATAAATAGTTGCCAGCCATAAAATTAAAGAAATGGCTGTGCACAGAGCACTGCTAAAGCCTTTTGAAAATACAAAGAAGAATTGCCTACATAACAGTTAATATAAATATAAACAATGAACACAAGCATAGAATTTATGTGCAGTAGTATGAGAATGCTCATCATACTCCTATTGAATTCCTCCCAAACATTTAACCGAATTGAAAATTCATCCTAATCTGTCAATACCATCATTAAAAGAAAAAAAGATACACTGTTAGTATTCATAAAAGTGATAACAATCAGACTATGTCTTAAATTTCATTTTGTTACTATGGATATTTAGAAAACAATGTATTATGTAACAGAAGTGCTATCATTCATCGATGGAATGACTTCCTCCAGTGACTGTGCAGGATTGTAAGAATTAAACTGTTTGTTAAAATGTACTGAAAAATAATGCTCATATGAGACACTTGTTTTCAGCTATAAACCTTTTTGTGTTGCATCTTTGAGCTATGTTTATTAGGCTCATAGCAGTATCAAGGGATTAGAACTTGCGATGGAAAGTGAGGGAAAAATATAATATGGCAGCACTAAAAAGGTCAGTCAGTCCATCAAATTTGGATTGTTTTTCCATTTGTAAACCAGGGTACCTTTTCTCTTTTTGTGATTTGTAAAATAAAATGGTGGAACACTCAGTCAGTCAGGTTGCATCTCTGCAGAGAAAAACAGTCCATGTTTCAGGTCAATGACCTTTCATCAAACTAAAAGACTTAAGACTGTAACAATCTCTTGTACTTGGTCAACATGGCAGAAAGCGACAGAAGCATTACATAACCAATAGATCACATAGCCAAAAATGGAACCAATCCTATCTAATTTCAGTTCACTGTTGGAGTTTTTTTTGGTCTGCGTATTGTCGAGGGGACAGTTATTCAGTGCTCAAACATGAGGAAAATTTCCAACACAAAATTAAATGGCAATTTATTTCCCCACATTCTTTGCATTTGTATTATGATTTTGGAAATATTGTTTTTATCCTTTCAGTATATTATTCAAGTATTTCCCACCACCTATCTTCAATTCTATTTTGTAAACATTTCCTGTTTAGGCATTTTTCCTTCTTGCTTGGTCCTGCTTTTCAATTAGTATTTCTGAATTTTATTTCTCTTTTCCTCTACTTTTCAACTAAAGTAACATTGTGGTCACTGTTTCCCCATATGTCTTTGTTTTTTTTTCTTTTTAAAAAAAATCTTGTTTGAACAGCAAAATGATCTGAGAAAACAGTTTCAAATGCAATTTAAAGTAAAATGTTATAATTACAATATTAGGTCTTGCCTCGAATCCCTTATTAAACTCTGGGCTTGAGTATTTTGGGATAAAGGAAAAGCTGTGTTGGAACAAAGTTGGCTCAGGGGTGGCAAAGATTTGAGAATAGTTTTTATTTTGCACCGAGGAAGGTGATCCCCATCAGATCAGGAACATTGAGCCCATGAAAGGACCAGTGTAGTCAACATGCAACCGAGTCCAGGGTTTTCCTGGCCATTCCCACAAGTGTCAGGGCCCTGCTATGGCAATATGTTGTCTTGGTTGACACTCCAGGCACTACCCCACCAATGCAGCTATGTCAGCATCCAACCCTGGCTTCTTGTCAACATTTTCATCTTGGAAATCCCTGGAAGACCATAGAGTTCAGCCAGTGTCTGATGGTGGCCTTTATTTGGGACAATCACCTTTGCTCCCCATAGTAATATGCCATCCTCTACAGTGATCTGATTCAGCCAAGTCCATATAGGTTTCAATTGGCTTGCAATGGCCCTTCTATTTTCCCCATTAACATGAACTGTTTTAGTTTAGATAGGCCAGGATCTTTGTGTCCACAGTTCGATATTGTCAGCAGTAACCAGAAGGGTATCCAGGAAGTTCAAAACCAAAACAAACAGACTGGTGCCTCCCTGGAACAGAGTATCTACCAGTGAGAGGTGGCTCAAGGCATCCGCATTAGCCACTTAGCTTCCTGGATGGTATTCTAAACTTGTACACGTTGAGAATAAAGGGCCTAACACTGAATTCTACTAGAAGCTATGGGCAACACTGCCTTTTCTTCCTTCAATACTCCGAGCAGAGGTTTATGATCTGTTACTATGACAAACTCCCATCTGTAAAAAGATACTGGTGACTGCCAAACCTTCCTTCTCTATCTGGTCATATTTGCATTGGCATCAGCCAAAGCTGACAGTAATGGGGGTTCTTCATGGGACCACCAATGAGCCAACACTAACCTGACAATTTACGGGGTGCATGTCAGCACTACTTCTGACTTTAGTGGGCCAATATCTTAGATGTTGATAGCCTTTAGGGAAGTGAAAAAGGCAGCTACTTCTTGGCTATTTGACTTTGTAATGCTGAGCCTCTCTCAAGAGAGCGTGTGAGGGTGCCCACTTGGAGGCCAGGTTAAGTGAATTTTCCATAGTAATTCATGAACCCAAGGAAAGACCTTAGCTCCAGTACAGACATGGGAACCGGGCTCCTTCAGTCACCCTCACTATCTTCCAACGGGTGTAAACCAGTTGTCGACTCTAACCCAATTAGGTGACTTGCAGTGCCTGGAACACTTCACTTCTAAGGCATACACTCACCTGGGAGAAACACTTAAGCACTATTTCCAAGTTCTCCCATGCTATTATTGGTCTTCCCAGTTATTAGTCCTTCGACCAGATAAATAGCAACCTGGAATAGCACTTGCAAAATGTTCTCCATGGTCTGTTGGAAAAGAGGGCAGGCTGATGATATGATGGTATATACCCTTAATGGGTATATAATGGTATAAACCCTTAAGTGTACTTCTGGGACTCCTCATACAGTCAAAATTGTAAGTAGTTGTGACTTATGTCCAGCTTTGTAAAGAATAGGCCCCTACTAAGTTTGCATACAAATGCTCTATGCAAGGGATTGGGTATTTATCCAATGCAGGAAGTGGTTTATGTTTGCTTGAAATTTCCACAAACGTGACCTGAGCCATCAGGCTTCACCATTGGTAAAACTGGTACTGCCCATTGTAAAGGTGCAGTCAACTCACAAGGGTTGGGTCCACTCCCAAACTTCAGGACACAGCAAATGCTCACCACCCAGCACACACAGGTGTTCAGTCTTTACAGAGGCCTAGTCCACCAAAGGGCCAGTCTTACCCATAGGAACAGCTTATCTAGAAAGATGTATTTTCTCACAAGGGCTCAGTTCAAACACCCAAAGAGAGTGAGAAAACGTACAAAAAGCAAAGAAAACCAGAGTGCGCAGGCTAAGCCCTGCCACAAAAATCAGTATAGTCTTTTCTCAAAAGTAAAAGGAAAAAAAGTAACACACAGGCTGTAGCCAGCTAGTGAAATAACAACAGTTCCCTAATAAGTGCTGAAATACACTGATTGTGTAAATCACAAAGCACAGAGTTCACAAATCTGTTCTTAATTAAAAAAAAGTTAACAAAACTGGCTTTGTAAACCAGTCATTTTAAGAACAAGGTTCTCCCCCAAAAAAGGTAGAAACCAACAGCAGCAATACACTAACTGTGGCTTAGCTCACACAGAGTCAGTCCCCTAAACTGAGGAGATTATAAATCTCTTGGTTTCATTGATCAGCCAGGGTTTTCTTGATTGGCCAAGGTTAGCAACCCCAGTCAATGACCTCATAGTCAATGAGGTCAACCTGGTTCCAATCATGACAGTTATAAAGACTATTAGGTTAAACCTACAGAGAATACTAGCTTGGCAACAGTTTGAGCAATGTAATGAATTCTTGGAAACAAACCAAAAGGATTTGGAGTGAGTTCAGAAGTGATTAAATAGAATGGTTCCAGAGATGAGGGAATTTCCAATTATGTGGGTTGACTGGAGAATAGGAGTTTTCCACATTTACAGTACAACTGAAAAGGCTGAGGAAGCTTGGTCAATAATTTTGGAAGTTAAGCAAAATAAGTAAAAAGGACAGTTTCCAATAGCTGAAATGCCAATAATGAGAAGGCACAGATTTGAAGGAATTGTCAAAAGAACCAGAGGTGACATGGAAAATATTTTATCCAACAAACGGTTAAGATTTGGAATGGGGTCAACAGTGTGGTGCTGGAAAAGCATAGCAGGTCAGACAGCATCCGAGGAGTAGGCGAACCTATGTTTGGGTATCTGACGAGTTCCAAATGGTGTTGAATATTGTGCAGTCATCAGTCCATGTTCCCGCTTCGAGGTCATGATGGAAGTAAGGTAGGTGATGAAGTAGCTGATGATGGTTGGGCCTAAGAACTCCTGCACTGAAATCCTGGGACAGAGATGATTGAACCCAATAGCCACAATCATCTTCCTTTGTCCTCGGTTTGACTTCAGGCAATGGAGGGGTTTTCACACAATGCTGTTGACAGCAGTTGTGCTAGGCTGCTTGATGCAGCACTTGGTTAAATGTTACTTTGACAGCCAGGACAGGCACTATCATCTCACTATCAGTTCAGCTCTTTTGCCCATGAGTTCAGGAGCTGAGTGACTCAAACTGAACATTAGTGAAGAAGTTATTGCTTTGCAAATACTGCTTGATAATACTGTCATCAACTTCATCCATCACTTTTATGATTGGCTGGAATGGAATAATTGGCTGAATATACAAACAAAACAGCAGCAGGAATAGGACACTTGGTCCCTTTGCCCATGTTATTGATATGACTAATGAGATTGTGATCACAACTTCACATTCCTACCTTGTCTTAATATAACCAACAACTTCCTTGTTAGTCAAAAATCTGTCTCTTTTTATAAATTGTTAATGAACCATCCTACACCACTCTAGGAAAGACGGTTCCAAAGACTGGACTCCCTACACTGTGGAAACAGGCACTTCAACCCAACAAATCCACACTGACCCTCCAAAGAGTAACCCACCCAGACACATTTCCCTCTGACTAATGCACCTAACACTATGGGCAATTTAGCATAGCCAATTCACCTGACCTGCACATCTTTGGACTGTGGGAGGAAATGGGAGCACCTGAAGGAAACCCACGCAGACACTGGGAGAATGTGCAAACTCCACACAGACATTGTCCGAGGCTTGAATTGAACCTGGGACCCTGGTACTGTGAGGCAGCAGTGCTAACCACTGAACCACCGTGCCACTCGACTCTCAACCATCTGAGAGAAAGTAATTCAGCTCATCTGTCTTATATTTTTTAAGTTGTATCCTCTATTTCTACTGTCACACAATGGGAAAAATATTTCAACATTCACCATGTCAACTAGGTGAAAGTGAGGACTGCAGATGCTGGTGATTAGAGTCAAGATTAGAGTGGTGCTGGAAATGCACAGCAGGTCAGACAGCATTTAGCAGTAGGAAAATCGATGCTTGAGCCTGGAGCCCTTCATCAGGAATCTCCTCGGATGCTGCCTGACCTGCTGTGCATTTCCAGCACCACTCGAATCTTGATTTACCATGTCATGTCTCCTCAACATATTTAGATGTTTCAAATAGATTTATGTCATAATCTTCTAAAATCCAATGGATAGAGATTCAGTCATTCTAAATATCTTCAAAAGATGACCACTCTTTTCCCATTCCAAGTATCAATCATGTTAACATGCTTTGAACTGGCTTTAATATGTATACATATCCTTTCTTCAATAATATAAAGAGACTGCACATTTTTCAGTTATGGGAACTAAAAATCAAAATGGATGTTGGACTTCTGTAACTAGAATAACAAAATTTTTGCAACTTAGAAATTAGTTGTTGCCTATTGGTCAACTGTGCAATAAAATGTTGCTTTTTGAAAGAAAAAGGAAGAGAATTCAAGTGGAACTGGGAATCATTCAAATAAAGAAAATTCTATCTGATTTAAACCCTCTAATTGATCGTCAGAGCATTAAAAAGTTGGTGTACATGCTAAAATCAGCAGAGCAAAACCAAATTCCTGAGCCAACAGAGAGAAAGCATCTCGCCCTGCGCGCTCTCTCTTGCACTCGCTCTCGAAATGTAAATATCCAAGAGGAACTCAGTGAAGGTTGGAAAAAGCTGAATTTTATACCAATATTGACTGCTGAGCATAGCACATGTGAACTCAATTATATGAAAACACAGTAGTTCCTGAAGGTGAAAATGTCTTAATCTTATGAATCCTACTGTTAATGCACAATTAAATCCACTGGATAAGGCTCTTGAGATCAACTACATACTACAGGCAGCAGTTAGCTGCTGTCATTACTCTAATCCATAAAGACATGGCAGCTTTTTCTAGGATAACTCTGTACCTTTGCCCAGGATTGGCTTATTTGTCTGATTAGTTTCAATCTCTGATTATAAATTTTATCATTTTTCCTTCTGTCTCTACAGTTTTTAAGAAGGCAACTATAATTTTCCATGCTCCTGATGTTGTGACTTTCACTGTTTTTCATTATTTTACTCATAAAGTCAAATAATCATAGAGATGTACAGGATGATCCAACTCGTCCAATCCAACCAGATATCTGAAATTAATCTTGTCCCATTTGCCAGCATTTGGTGGATATCCCTCCCAACCCTTCCTATTCAGATGATCATCCAGGTGCCTTTTAAATGTTATAAGTATGTTAGCCTCCACCACCTGCTCTGGCAGATCATTCCATACGTGCACCACCCTCTGCGTGAAAATGTTAGGTCCCTTTGTATTTCCGTGGTTTACTTTTGTTTGGGAACTGAGAGCTAAAGTTGAGAATAAAACTTTCAACTTAAACAACAGTTTGTTGGTGATGGTCATGTCCTGGCACTTGCATTGCATGTTACTTGTCACTTGTTAGTCTATGTCTGGATGTTGTCCAGATCTAACTGCATTTTTACATGGACTGCTTCAGTATCTGGGGAGTGACAAAGGGCTCTAAACGTTTTGCAATTAACAGTGAGTATCCCCACTTTTGACATCTACATTGGAAGGAAAATCATTGGTGAACAGTTGAAGATGGTTGGGTCTAGTTCACTATCCTGAGGGGGTTATGCACAGGTTCTGGACCTGAGGTGACTACCTTTCAATAACCACACCCATTTTCATTGTACTAAGTATGACTCAAACCAATGGAGTATTTCCCCCTGATTTGCATTGATATTAGTTTTGCTAGGGTTCATTAATACCATATTCTGTCAAATGTGGCCTTGATGTCCAGAGCAGTTACTTTTACTTGAACTCTGGAATTCAACTCTTTTGCTCATGTTTGAACTAAGGTTGCTGGAGTTGCTGGATGTGTTCAAAATCTATCCCAGTTTTCACTGAATTGGACCACATAACATGATGGAGAGTATCCTTAGTGCGACAACACAACCTTGTCTCTGTAATGACTGTATAGTGATCTCTCTAACACTGTAGTGGACATTTGCATCTGCTGCAGTCTGTTGGATGAGGTCAAGTATGATTTCTCTCATTGAGGACATTGTCCTCAAGGTGGGTGATTTCATTCTGTGTCCTTGCCACCTTAAGCATTTCCTTCAAGTGGTGTTCAACACGGAGGACTACTGACTCATCAGCTTTGGGGGACAGAGTTGACATGTGGTAATCAACAGGAGTTTGCCTTGCCGACATTTGGCATGACACAATGACACTTTGTAGGCAACTCTCTCCTGACTGTACACCCTGTACTACCACCTCTGCCGAGTCTGTCCTGTCAGTAGACAGGACATAGACAGGGATGGTGATTGTGACAGGGGTGTCTCTAAGTTACCCTTCCTTGAGTTTTACTATGTTAGGCTTTTGTTCAATGAGTCTGTGAGATAACCTTCCCAATTTTGGTACTAGCCCTGAGATGTTAAGGAGGGTTTTGGTAAACTGCACCCAATTGCTCTTTTGACCCTACATTGTTGTTTCAGGTAGCTAGTTCAATACCTGTTCTGTTCAATCTCATTCTTTTTTGAGATTTTGATTAGGTTTGATACAACTGATTGGTTTGACTTGTTATGCCATTTTATTGGGTAGTTAAGAGCTAATCATGTTGCTTTGGCTCTGGAAACTCATTTTTGCCAGACCACATAAGGACAACAGATTTCCTTTCCTAAAGGATGTTAATAAGCATCCTTCTAAACAACAAACAACAATAATTTAATGATCATTCATGGATATTTAAGTCTGGACTGTCTTTTTTTTCTTTTTGATATTCCTTGGTCTCTGGAACACTAGCCCTGTCACATTCACCTGCTTTCACTTGACAAATATCTAAGTACCTCCATCCAGATTGGATTACAAAGAACAATGGTTGCCCCAATAAAGAGGGAAAATTATGAATCATTCCATTCTCTGTGCAGTTTCATCTGATTTTGTCTGAAATTGTAACACAGGGTCCTAATCATGATGTCAATAACATACAGTCAAGATTTTCTTTTCTTATCACTAATGTTATTAGCTTATTTGTGCTACTACAAAGAAAGTAGAAACTTTGTACAATCTAATTGAATCATAGGTTCCAATGCAAAATGAGCTGTTTTCCAGATTTTATTGCCAATCTTCATTCTGCCTCTTCAAGCAAGATAATGGGGTACCAGACAAGAAAATTAAAATGAATTAACTTTGAACTTAATATTTGAATTAGTACTATGAAACTGCTTTTGGTAAAGGGCTTTGGCACAGAGCTAAACAAAGTCTACATTCCATAGAAGTGCTGCAGCCCTGTAAAAGTTCCCACCTATATAGAAGGGACTCCTATCAGTAATGAACCTTGCAGGGTTCACGAAATTTGAATGCAACCTTCCATGTTGTAAGTATTGCAAATTGGAAGAATTGGTTTTGTGATTTTATACATTTCAATTCCTCAAAACAATAGTACTATTAGGAGCTCAAGTCCTCACCACTGTATATTTATAAAGAGGTTGATTATAAAGTGTCTATTTGCTTTTGATTGCCAGTAGATTGCTTTTTGTTGTAGCAAAATGAAAACACCAAGTGAAATTTAGTTCTGATTGTTCATTTTATACTATGTAATTGGATTAGCTGAATACTTTATTTGAAAAGTGGATGTTTGCCAGGAAGGGAGATTGTTCATGGCTGTTCTTTTCTTATGGCATTGAATTTTGTAGACTTTAATAATCGTGAAAAGTGAAGTCTCATTAATCAGAAAGTGGTGTCTTATCTAGCAAATTCACAGCAATGTTCTGGCATTCTATCAGAATTAGAGAGCAACTATCTTATTGGTCCTTTTTAATTTAATAAATATTATGTCTGATTGCATAACTGTTCACTTCAACTAACACACTTGGAGAGAACAATAATGAAATTTACTTGACAAGTTAATTTGTGTTTATAAAACATAAGGACATTGCTAAAGCAAGCCACCAATTCCATTGTAACAATTGAAAACTGACAGATTTAAACAATAGAAGACAAGCAATCAAGTATCTGTTTTGTGTTATTTGTAGTTAAATGTTTCATTTGTGATTTGACAAAGTAACTGTCTTTTCTATTGATTTCTATAGAATAATTTGGTATGGCCAAATTACCTTACAGTCTTGTAGATAGTCTCATTGTCTTCCATTTTTGTGGTGATCTGGCCAAATTTTATTGGGTCACCAAGCTGACTGTAATGAACTTTGGTGTCAATTATTTTTTCTTCATTATGGAACTTGAGCCATCAACCAAGGTTTAAAAAAAAATCAGGATGAGAAATGAGAAGATGGAAAGGAACTCTTGAATGTTTGCTGTTTTGTGAAATAACTACAAAGAGGAAGTATCCTCACCAATTTATCAAATCCCATTCGGATTTGCTTTTAACCTGTTTTTCAGCAATTATAATTTTATTTTCTTTCTAGATAAAAACAATAGAAGTAACAACAAGAAATCAAGTCTGAAAATGCATCCAAGCATCAAAAAAGTAGATCAGCGGTAGTGTGCAATTATAATCAAGCTCCAAAACAATTGTGCAGACCTTAGAAATGGAAAAAAAAACTCTCCTTTGGTTAAAATATTATTGAAATGAGATATGTGGGCAAATTATGGTGTATTTTAAGGTATACATTTAACAAAAATGTATTGACTGAGGAATTATCTAGCATTACAGATGATCCCCATCAGAGACTTGTAATTGCAGATTCACTGATCAGAACACAAACACACAATCCCATGTTAAATCCATTATAAGCTGCAAATTAAATTGTGAATGACAGGGAATTTCTACGTGGTCCGGAATGCAATCAATAAATTCTTCGACAAATTGCAATCCAATCGCCAATCTTCTATGGCTATGGCTACGGTTATGTTTGGTAAAACAAGGAAAATTATACTTTTTTTTTAGCTGCATTAGTCACACTTGAATATGTAAGTTGTCAACTAGTAACAGGCGGTTGTATAATTTTGGATGTATAACATGAATATGTGTCATTGACCTTTTTCCATTATAGTATGTAATCATGACCTCAATTGTGGCAAACCAAAGCAAAACAAAACTTGTATTAACCTATGCATAGGTGCCTTGCTATGTCTGCTTTAGCTTGGAAACAGTACTGCATATTGGGCAGTGTTTCACAGCTTACGCTGTGATCAAAGCTTATTGTGTTCAAGATGTATTAGATCCATTTGTTACTTCCTTACTTTGTTAACCTCCTTACTTAATTTTGCAGAAAACACATTACCAGAATGTAATTTGCTGTGACCTCTGATTTTATTTACATGGAATACCTTGTAATTAATTGAAGTATTTCAGTAAAATGTAACTGTGTGCCAGTTTTCTTGGAGGAAGCCATCTTCAAGTGTGTTATGAGATGCCAGCATAAGAGGAGCAACTGAATGTTTGTTAAAGCTTCTGAGTTATGGTGCCCATTTCAGTGTCAATAGTGTGTAGGATATCTTGTCTTCTAGTATCCCTTTCATATGACAATAAGACATTGTGCAGAAGTAGGCCATCCAACTCACTGATATTGCTCCATTGTACAGTGAGATCATGGTAGACCTAATAATCCTCAACTCAATGTTCTTTTCTTTTCCTATAACACTTGATTTTTTAATCAGTAAGAGAATCAATCACTTTATGACCCAGCCTTAACAGCCCTCGACAGTAAAGAATTCCACAAATTCACTACCCACTAAAAGACGAAGTTCCTCCCCATCTTGTCCCAATGTGTGGTCCTGTATTCTGAGATTATGCCCTCTGATGTGGAGGCTCCCACAGGGGAAACAACCTCTCTGTATCTACCCTGTCAAGTCACCTAAGAATCTATATGTTTCAACACGGTCTCCTCTCATGCTTCTATATTCCAATGAACACAGGCCAACCAGTCAACCTTTCCTCATAAGATGGCCTTATCCAATGTTGCCTATTGAACCTTATCTGAACTGTTTCCAATCCAGTAAATATTTCTTCAAAAAAAGGTGCCAAAAGCTATGGTCTGACTAAGGCCTTATATAGTTTTAACAGAATCTTTTGAAATGTTCAAATTTTAACTTTACACATGTTATGGACCAGACCAGACCCCTGATATATTATGGAAATAGCTGAGATCCTTACTTTTTTTTTAGAAGGTAAATGTAAGATGCGGTGCTCCAGATATGATTTGATGGATCCCCCTTTAATCAAAATGCATTTTATTCTTACAACACAGTTAAAACTGAATAAAAAGAAGAATTGCCATAACTTAACTCTGGTGAAATACTTAATATTCCAATATATTATTTAATCACTAATCATCAACTGTTTAAATATAGGCAGCATCCAAGAAACAATCCTCGGCAAAGGAGTTCAGCAACACCATGATTATTCTCACATGCTGTCTTTCTGCAGTCCAGTAGAAAGAAATAATCTGCCCCCTTTTGATTTTTAAGAGGGAGTCTCTCAGTCCAAGACTTTGGTCTAACAGCAGAGAACTCAAGCTTTCAACTCCAGTACCTTGCAAAAACAGTTGACTAACTGAAAACAAAGCTAAAGTCTTCTGGAGGTCCTGGGCCGCTTTTACCGCCACTCCCTCCCACCAGATGCCTGGAGGAAGAACGCCTCATCTTCTGCCTCGGAACACTTCAACCTCAGGGCATCAATGTGGACTTCAACAGTTTCCTCATTTCCCCCTTTCCCCCACCTCACCCCAGTTCCAAACTTCCAGCTCAGCACTGTCTCCATGACTTGTCCTACCTGCCTATCTTCTTTTCCACCCATCCACTCCCCCTCCCCCCAACCTATCACCTTCATCCCCTCCCCCACTCACCTATTGTACTCCATGCTACTTTCTCCCCACCCTCACCCTCCTCTCACTTATCACTTGACCCTTCAGGCTCTCTTCAGGCCTGTATTCCTGATGAAGGGCTTTTGCCCGAAACGTCAATTTTTCTGCTCCTCGGATGCTGCCTGAACTGCTGTGCTTTTCCAGCACCACTCTAATCTCGACTCTGGTTTCCAGCACCTGCAGTCATTGTTTTTACCCTGGATTTGTCTGAGCCTAACCTTGCCCACTCAGGATTCTTTTGTCTTAAGTATAAAAAGATTAAACACCCAGAGAGAACTCAAAGCTGTTCACCAACTGCCTGCCTGAAGGAGATATCTTTTCATCACTGTGACAAAACCCCTCTGCAAGAGAAACAGAATTTAACATGTCTCTTCAAGGCACAGTATCATCACTTGCAACACCAACTAGTCAGATCAGCTCGAGCCAACTGGTCACTGTACCTTTTGATAAGTTTCAACAAGTTTATTTCCAGATCCACAACACACATCTAAGCTATCTCTTCAAATTGAGTTATTTTATTACATAAAATGTGCAGCCGTACGACTTCATACTTTAGTTACATTGCACGATTTACATCAACCAAAAACTGATACTATTTCACCTCAAATTAACGTGCAGAATAACTTATCAACTAATGCCTCCTAATGAAGTAACTAGCTAAGTCTTAATTTATTTGAGGGAAAGTATTGTTGACAGCTACACATGTATATGGATTAACATGATCAGTTTTTTAACTGTAAAAATATGCTTTAAGTTATTGCAAAGGTACAGTGGAAAGTTACAATTTTTGGAATATGTGGCTTGAAGAGCTTTTATTTATTTGATATTCATAGGCCAAGGGGAGAAAAAAATGTTGTTCATTGTTTGTCATAGGTTAAACATGTCAGGAAAAGGAGGAAAAATTGTTAAGAATATTATAGACTAATGTTCCGTTTGATCTAGACTGATCATTTTTCCAAGAAGCTAGTTGAGCAGATGAACATGTGATATGGAGGCAGTTGTTCGAGAAAAGGATGAAAGTCAAGACTAAACCCTTCATTGGAACAGTGTCACTGGGGCGACCAGATTGGGGATCCCCTTGTCAGATTAGATCCAGTTGAACGGTAGTCAACCTGGACTGAATGCCTTAGGATACCTGTATGCTTTGAAATTGCTTTATTGTGACTCTAAGTTGAAAACTTCTCCATTTCGTTTAAAGCTTTTTTTTTGACTTTTAACAAAAACAGTTGGATTGGCAGTGAAGTTGAGATTTACATCTGATGCAATCTCTTGGATATTAACATACCTTGTTCAGATGCTTCCTCTCTTTTGCCTCTATATCTTTTGTCATCTTTCTTTCATATTTTGTTCAGGTGGTTTTATTTTACTGGTGGCTCTTATTATTGAGGAAACAATTTTAAATAAGGAGCAGAAATTCTGTAATTTTATTTTCAAAATCAAGGGAAACCAAATTGAACAATGAAAAATAATGCTGAAAATACACTTACTTTTCAATTTGTAAAGTTCATTTTGCTGTAAGATTTTCTTTCAAAGGTTTTTTCTTACATATATGTTAATTTTCTACCATTTCTGACTAATTAAATACATGGCAACTTGTTGCTTCATTGTTTTGCGACTTGACTGTATTAAGTATTTGAATAATATGGATTTTTGGTGAACACAACTTATGATGAATGTAATGCTGACATTCTGTCCATGGCAATGTTGTTTGTGTTTTTTGCAGATGTCAAATTAAAATGTTTCTTTGCAATTTAAATCGAATTAGTTGTGAATTACGATATGTTCTGTGTGGTAGTTTGGATCCAGTCCAGTTTAATTACCAGAGAAGTATTGTATTACAACAAATGTGAGTGTGTCGAGCTAATGAGTATTGATTGAATAAATAGATGAGTTGTTTCACAATCTTGCTTAATAGGAATGTCAACTCTTCATTCCTTTCTTCCAAAATATACATAACTGAACTCACTTTTAAATTAATTTCACTCTTTTAGCATCTATTCCTTCTGTCATTCTCTCCTGTATTTTGACATATTTGCACAAGTAAAAGAAAAATACTTAAATTTCTGAAATGGTCTTAGCAATCTCTGAGCATCACAAATTGGTTCATAGCGAAATAGATTAATTTGAAACATGGCTGTTATACTTGTAATGCAGTATATACTGGACTGTGGGTTGTTAATGCATTAATTCTAATCATATATGACAGGAAGTGATGCATTGTAACATGATTTAGTCTCTCCTACATCCATAAGGAAAATGTAAGCCAGAACAGTATGATATGTTCCAAAAAAGTTGTTTTATATTTTTGCAGATTCATTAAATACAATGAATTAGTTTAATAATACTTGGTATGGTGGCAGTATATGAAAAAAATAACAGGAAAGTGTCTACTAATGCTGGAAAGCTTTAAGAAGGTTATAACATTTGAGAAAGTAGAGACATGACTGAAATGGTTTTGGAGATTTGCTAGATTTTACACTGCATAAGACCAACATAAGAGCAGAATTAGGCCATTCGACTTATTGAGTCTAATCTGCCATTTGATTGTGGCTAATATGTTTCTCAAACCCATTCTACTGCATTCTCCCATAAACTTTAAATGCCTTACTAATCAAGAACCTATTTGTCTCTGCTTAAATATATTCAATGCCTTGATCTCTGCAGCAATGAATTCCACAGATTAACCAGCTTCTGGCTGAAGAAATTCCTCCTCATCTCAATTATAGAGTCATAAAGTCAGAGAGATGTACAGCACGGAAACAGACCCTTCGATCCAACTCGTCCATGCCAACCAGATATCCCAACCCAATCAACCAGCTTCTGGCTGAAGAAATTCCTCCTCATCTCAATTATAGTCATAAAGTCAGAGAGATGTGCAGCACGGAAACAGACCCTTCGATCCAACTCGTCCATGCCAACCAGATATCCCAACCCAATCTAGTCCCACCTGCCAGCACCCGGCCATCTAATTTTATAAACCTCTATAAAGTCACTCCTCAGACTCCAATGCTCCAGGGAAAACAGCTCCAGCCTGTTTAGCCTCTTCCTGTAGCTCAAATCCTCCAACCCTAGCAACATGCTTGTAAATCTTTTCTGAACCCTTTCAAGATTCACAACATCTTTCCTATAGGAAGGAGACCAGAATTGCACGCAATATTCCAACAGTGTCCTAACCAATGTACTGTACAGCTGCAACATGATCTCCCAACTCCTGTTCTCAATACTCTGACCAATAAAAGAAAGCATGCCAAATGCCTTCTTCACAATCCTATCTATCTGCGACTCTACTTTCATGGAGTTATGAACCTGCACTCCAAGGTCTTGTTGTTCATCAACACTCTTGAGGACCTTATCATTAAGTTTATAAGCCCTGCTAAGATTTGCTTTCCCAAAATGCAGCACCTCGCATTTATCTGAATTAAACTCCATCTGCAACTTCTCAGACCATTTGGCCCATTTGGTCAAGATCCTGTTGTATACTGAGTTAACCTTCTTTGCTGTCCACGACACCTCCAATTTTGGTGTCATCTGCACACTTGCTAACTGTCCCTCTTATGCTTGCATCCAAATCATTTATGTAAATGACAAACGTAGAGGGCCCAGCACCGATCCTTGTGGTACTCCACTGGTCACAGGCCTCCAGTCTGAAAAACAACCCTCCACCACCACCCTCTGTCTTCTACCTTTGAGCCAGTTCTGTATCCAAATGGCTAGTTCTCCCCATATTCCATGAGATTTAACCTTGCTAACCAGTCTCCCACATCCATCGCTCTGCCCTCATCAATCCTCTTTGTTACTTCTTCAAAAAAACTCAATCAAGTTTGTGAGACATGATTTCCCACACATGTTGGCCATGTTGACTTTCCCTAATCAGTCCTTGCCTTTCCTAATACATGTACATCCTGTCCCTCAGGATTCCCTCCAACAACTTGCCCACCACCGCCGTCAGGCTCAGTAGTCTGTAGTTCCCTGGCTTGTCCTTACCACCTTTCTTAGACAGTGGCACCACGTTAGCTAATCTCCAGTCTTCCGGCACCTCACCTGTGACTATTATACAAATATCTCAGCAAGAGGCCCAGCAAGCACTTCTCAGGTACACCTGATCAGGTCCTGGGGATTTATCCATCTTTAACCATTTCAAAACATCCAGCACTTCCTCTTCTGTAATCTGGACATTTTGCAAGGTGTCACCATCTATTTCCCTACATTCTATATGTTCCATATCCTTTTCCACAGTAAATACTCATGCAAAATACTCATTTATATCTCCCCCATTTTCTGCAGCTCCACACAAAGGCCTCCTTGCTGATCTTTGAGGGGCCCTATTCTCTCCCTAGTTACCTTTTTGTCCTTAATGGATTTGTAAAAACTCTTTGGGTTCTCCTGAATTCTATTTGCCAAAGCTATCTCATGTCCCCGTTTTGCCCTCCTGATTTCCCTCTTAAGTATACTCTCACTGCCTTTATACTCTTCTAGGTATTCACTCAATCTCTGCTGTCGATACCTGACATATGCTTCCTTCTTTTTCTTGACTAAAACCTTCTCATTATCTCATTTCTGAAGGCTTCCCATTTTCCAGCTGTCACTTTACCTGCGAACATCTGCCCCCAATCAGCTTCTGAAAGTTCTTGCCTAATACGATCAAAATTGGCCTTTCTCCAATTTAGAACTTCAACTTTTAGATCTGATCTATCCTTTTCCATCACTATTTTGAATCTAATAGAATTATGGTCACTGGCCTCAAAGTGCTTCTCCGCTGACACCTCAGTCACCTGCCGTGCCTTATTTCCCAAGAGTTGGTCAGGTTTTGCACCTTCTCTAGTATCAGAAAATTTTCTTTACACACTTAACAAATTCCTCTCCATCTAAACGCTTAACACGATGGCACTCCCAGTCTAAATGTGGATAGTTAAAATCCCCTACCATAACCATCGTATTATTCTTACAGATAGCTGAGATCTCCTTTCAAATTTGTTTCTCAATTTCCCTCTGACTATTAGGGAGTCTATAATAAAATCCCAATAAGATGACCATCCCTTTCTTATTTCTCAGTTACACCCAAATAACTTCTCTGGATGTATTTCCAGGAATATCCTCCCTCAGCACAGCTGTAATGCTATCCCGTATGAAAAACATCACTCCCCCTCCTGTCTTGCCTCCCTTTCTATCCTTCCTGTAGCATTTGTATCCTGGAACATTTAAGCTGCCAGTCCTGTCCATCCCTGAACCATGTTTCTGTAATTGCTATGATATCCATGTTCCATTTTCCTTCCCATGCCCTGAGTTCCTCTGCCTTCCCTGTTAGACGCCTTGCATTGAAATAAATGGAATTTAATTTATTAGTCCTACCTTATCCCTGCCTGCCCTGACTGTTTGACTCACTTCTGTTCACAACTGTACCAATCATAGATTGATCTCTTTCTTACCAACTCGCTGGGTCCCACCTCCACTTTACTAGTTTAAGTCCTCACGAGCAGCTCTAGCAAATTTCCCTGCCAGTATATTAGTCCCCTTCCAATTTAGGTGCAATCCATCCTTCCTGTAGAGGTTACTTTTACTCCAAAAGAGATTCCAACGAGCAAAAATGTGAATCCTTCTCCCATACACCAGTTCCTCAACCATGCATTCATCTGCTCTATCCTCCTATTCCTGCCCTAACTAACTTGTAGCTCCAGGAGGATTCCAGATATTACTACTCTCGAGGACCTCATTTTTAAATTCCTGTCTAATTCTCTGCAATCACTCTTCGAAATCTCAACTTTTTCCCTTTCTACGTCATTGGCTCCAGTGTGGACAATGACCTCCTCCTGGCCCCTCTCCCCCTTGAGAACATTCTGCACCCTCTCTTGAGACATCCTTGATCCTAGCACCAGGGAAGCAACACACCATTCTGATTTTTCTCAGCTGACCACAGAAATGTCTGTCTGTTCCTCGGACTAGAGAATCCCGTCACACAATTGATCTCTTGGAACCCGACATACCCCTCATTGCATTCGAGCCAGTCTCAATACCAGAAAATTGGCTGTTCGTGCTACGTTCCCCTGAGAATCCTTCACCCCCGACGTTTTCCAAAACAGCATACTTGTTTGAAATGGTTAAAGGCACAGAACACACCTGTACTAGATGCCTACCTCTCTTACCTTTCCTGGAGTTAACCCATCTATGTGACTGTATCTGAGACTTTTCCCCTTCCTATAACTGCCATCTATCTCATTCTGTTGCTGTTGCAAATTCCTCATTGCTTCTAACTGTCTCTCCAACCGATCCATTCAATCTGATAATCTGCAGTAAACCTTAAACTCTCTTTAATCTCACACATCTGACAAGAAGCACATATCACTCTACTAAAGGCCATTTTTTTATCCTTCACAATCTACAGACCCAGAAAAAAACACTGTCTTATTCCTCTACAAAACACTGCCCCAGGTTAGATTAATAGTTACGGCTTATATTTTAAGGTTAATCAAGAGACATATCTCAAAAAAAGATATAATCAACAAAGAACCCACTCTACTCACTACTGCAGATTTTCTGTAGGCCACTTAAAACAATTAATTTAAATGATTCTGTGCTGTGAACTTCACCCAAGATCAGCTGTGAATTTCACTGTTTGTTAATTTGCCCAGACGCACTCCGATGTCCAGCAATACAGGAGTTCAAACAGCAAAGGTAGTACAGTGCAGGTTCTCTCTGGTGTCAGTTTTTTTCCCTCTGTCTCTCTGTCCTGCACTGACCTCTCTCTAATCTCCCTTTTTCTTACTGTTTCCTCCATCTGTCTTTTTTTTTCTCTCTCTCCTCTGTTTTCTCTCTCTCACTTTCCTGTCAGTATGTCTCTCCTCTTTCCCTTTCTCTTTATACTTTTTGTCTCTCATGCTATCTTTTACTCTGTCTTGTACTTTTTTTCTCTCTCGTTCTGTCTTTTCTCTGTATCTTTATTCTTTCTCACTCTTTTTCACCTCTTGAGTTTTGTCTCAGGTTTTCTCGTGGTGTGCACGCTATT
>NC_057721.1:30821347-30846508 GCF_004010195.1 Chiloscyllium plagiosum
TTTGTCTCTCTCTCTCTCTTCTATCTCTTTCTTTTTTTTCCTTTTCTCGTTCACTCTCTTTTCTTGTGCTCTGCCTTCGGTCTGTCTTGCTTTCTCGGTCTGTCTTGCTTTCTCTTCCCTTTCTCCTCCTCCCTGTCCCTTTTCTCTCTTTGTCCTCTCTCTTTTGTCTCTCCTCTCTTGGTCTTATTCTCTGTTTTCTCGCCCCCTCCTTGCGTGTATTTTGATCACTGATGCCTTGACTGACCATTTGCAGTGAAGAGGTAATCTAACCTGAACAAAAACAAATCAAATAAGTAGACAAGCGGAGGTCAGGAAACCGAATCAATCTGTGATTTGATGTGACAGTGAGTACACTACCACAAGAACAGCTAACAGTACAGTACATCAAATGTATGTCATAAAAATGCATGGGAGGGCAGAAGAGCATCAATAATCTAATCTAACAGTAATGTTGTGGCATGGAAAAACACTGATGAATAACAATCTACCAAAGGCACTGAATGCCCATTTATGCAGAAAGGAGATCCACTTCTATGATGTGTGCTATAGCAAGAAACCTCTGCAGAATGTATACGAAGGAGGAAGTGAGGAATGCATTCCTGAAGAAGGGCTCATGCCCAAAACGTCGATTCTCCTGCTCCTTGGATGCTGCCTGACCTGCTGCACTTTTCCAGCAACACATTTTCAGAATGTATACGAAGGCGATATTTGAAGGTAGCGAGAACTATGGATTATATTATTCCATGATATTGAGATGCTTTTCCTTGGAGCAATCAATAAACCAAGCAGAGACTAATGGAGTGATAATAATCTAATACAAAGAAACAGATTTTAGTTGAAAATGAACATTTTGATTCTTTCTAATGCTGAATAATGTTGGATGGAACTCTCTTCAGTCATAGGAGAAGTGAAGATAAAACCCTAATAGAGAGTGAAAAGTCATGGAAGCATTATGTGATTTTGAAATGGAGTTACTTGTGTTTGAGCTGCAAGTCCTGGACTTAACTGATTGGCAGAGCAGAGGAACACGATGAAGCTAATCTCAAGAGTTCCCACAGGTGGTTGCAAGACAGGAAGGCTGACATCAGCAATTACTCCTTGGTATCTTGTTATGATCACTCTACTTTAATTAGTTTGTCCAGTTTTGGATTACTTGTTTCTTTGGTTCGACCCTCAGCAAGTGCCTCTCATACCTATGTTATTCCAGCCATTTGGTTTGTTTCCAGCACTACCTTGCAATTATCTCTCTGCCTCAATTAAATCAGATTATAGGTCATTCTTACACTTGCTATCCAGCTGTTAACACTTTACTTACTTTTGATCACCTGCAAAGACTTATTGTTCAGCCTGTCACTGCTCCACTTACACCATTTGTACAATTTTTGATCTCTCTGCCTATAAATTTTGTGCCTGTGTACTTCTCTTCACTCCACCTGATGAAGGAGCAGCTTTCTGAAAGTTTATGATTTCTAATAAACCATGTTGGGCTATAACCTGGTATTGTGTGATTTCTGATTATGTCAAGCAATCTGTTCTTGGATAGTAACATGTCTCAATGATGATTTACTCATCTAAGAGAGGTGATCATTGTGAGAGTTCCAATATTTTGACACAGTCCAAAAATGAAACCAATGGCTGCCTTCCTATCATGTGGATGAGTAGGAATCACTTCCACTTTTACCCCGTGCTGTTGGCTTGATTTGATAGGATATGCACATTGATAATCAAACTGCATGGCCACACTTGCATCTTTATTGACTGGTAAATCCACGAATGAAATTTGAGTTATAGCTTTTGAGTTCAAGTCAGCATGCCACCTCCTAGCCTACAAGCCAATGTTTATTATGTATGGCAACTTCCATCTGCAAAATATTCCATTAAAATGCAAAAAAAAGGTTTTCTCAAATACAGTATGATTGAAAGTGATGATCTGAGTCCATGATGAGGTGTAGAAATCCTTCAGTAAGTACTGGATTAACAAAATACACAAGTATTATGAAATGAAACACATGTTTCTACTTTTTAATCAATGGTTTGGTGCTGCAAATCAATTTGGTCCCATGCCTTGTCTGTCCATAAAATCAGTAACACCATCTCATGTCAGAGTGTTTTAATATATAGGTAATCAGAAATGATTTGTTGAAGCAAGTTTCTGCATTCAAAATAAAAACAGAAATAGAAAATTAAATTTTAATTTACAGATTAGTACATAACTGTTGGGTCTGATCTTCTGACACAATTTTGAATATCTTACATTGACACATTTTGAGTTTTAATATTTTTGCCTGCAGTTACATTTTATTAAACGTAATAATGTGTAAAGTCGAAACAAAGACTGAAGTTGCTGGAAAAGCTCAGAGCAGGTCTGGCAGCATCTGTGAAGAGAAATCAAAGTTAGCCTTTCAGGTCAGGTGACCCTTCCTTAGCACCTGACCCAAACATTAGCTTTGATTTCTCTGCTTAGATGCTTCCAGACCAGCTGAGCTTTTCCAGTAACTTCTGTCTTTGTTTCTGATTTGCAGCACCTGTACTTATTTTGGTTTTTAAATGTATGAAGTTGTTTCCTTCTGGTCTCATGCACTATTTCTGTAGCAATAAGCTGGTATTAATTAGGAGTTCAGTTATATATTACGTGACTAGCATATATCAAAATATTTTGTGATCTGCTAACTATTTTTGAAATGCTGTCATTATTGGCTTGGGAGTGACTGGGGTCACACATTTGATCAGAGAGTTATGACTTCAGACTTCATTTCCGGCACGGACATTGAAGTTTAGCTGCATTCTGAGGTGCTACGTGTGATACAATTCAGTGTGTTTGTCTTGGATAGAAATACCTGAAGCCATGAAACTATCCAAAGAAGGTTGCGAGACTTTCCCTCCATCTTGGTCAACATTCTTTTCTCGAACATTAAAATGAAAGTTTGTTAGTGACAGTGTTCAAACAGAGGTGGAAGAATAACAGTAAAATATTGTGGTTGCTGAAAATCTAACATGATAGGAATACTTGGCAGCACTTGTGAAGAGAGAGACAACTTAATGCCTGATGTGACTCTTTTGAACTGCAGGGGGAATAAAATTCCTTTTTGTCATCAGAGGGGGGAGAGGTGCAGCAACAAACTGTGTGAGGGCACCTTGAATAAAAGACGAAAGGAGAACGGTGAAGGAGAGGTGGAGTTGTAAATGGAACTGTAAATAGGGGAAAAGTTGTATGCTCTGCTCAAAACACAAACAAAACATAGAGCGTGTTGCAGGGATGTAAGAAGGAAAATGGACAACAATTATTATGATTACTTACAGTGTGGAAACAGGCCCTTCGGCCCAACAAGTCCACACCGATCCTTTGAAGAGCAACTCACCCAGACCCACTCCCCTACATTTATCCCTTCACCTAACACTACGGGCAATTTAACATGGCCAATTCACCCAACCTGCACATTTTCGATTGTGGGAGGAAACCGGATGAAACCCACGCAGACACTGGGAGAATGTGCAAACTCCACACAGACAGTTGCCTGAGGCAGGAATTGAACCCGGGTCTGTGGTGCTGTGAGGCAGCAGTGCTAACCACTGTGCCGCCCACAATTACTTTATGTCACCTATCAGGAAAGATCCAGTGAAAAACGTTTTGTCACCCCAATTTGGCACTATTTTGAATTAGAAAAGGATAAACATGAATAGAGTTCACCTTCTATACAAGGGGTCTTCACAAACACCTATAGCATTTTTACAAGGGTATCCTGGGTGTTAAGGAGTCCTTACACTTCAGGCCTACTGCAGCCAGGAGTCCCCCACTCCAGGCACTGCCTCCACCCGTTAACTGCTGCCGTAGCACCTCCAGGTACCACCAGTGCCACAACTGATGACTCACCGAGCACTACCACAGACAATGACCCCCTCCTGAGTCCATGCTTCAGGTCTACTGTAACCAGGAATCCTTGCTCCTTATACTACTAATGCCATAGCCATTGATCTGCTGAGCGCCACTACAGCTTCCCAAAGCTGTCAGAAAATGAAGAAAGGAGAAAAAGACAAGACAGGAGAGAAGGAGAAGGATGTGGCTGGCCTGGTGTGGACGAGCTCAGGAATCGGGCACTCCTACCATGCCAATGCTGCCATCTTGGCGAATGTCCCCTTTATCACTCAGACGTCTATATAAAACAGTGAGCATCAACCCCAGAATTGTGGTACTTTGACCCCAATAAATATAGTAATGTGGGGCTCCTCATTGTCTGAGACCCACAGCCCTTTTCATGTTTGCTGCAAAATGTGGACCTGGAATTTCAAATTCGGATCTATAGTTATACACCAGTTGTTTTTGAAATCTCCTGGTCCATGCTGGCTCCATTTCCCTTCCGCTCTTGACTGTCTCTGCTCATTTACTGGCTCCTGTAGTCCCTGCACTCGCCCAGACACCTCAATCACATCAACGCTGTGTCTGTGCCCAAACTCTGAAGTTGTAGACCAAGCATTGTGACCAAGAGATTGTAATATGCCAAAGCAGAAAATGAAATGTTGTTCCTCCAGCTTGTGTTAGGCTTTGTTGCAACATTGCAGTTGGCCCAGGATGAAAAATGTTGGTATGAGAGCATGGGATGATTTACTGAAATGGTAAGCAACTAGAAAGTAAGGGTCATTTCTACAGAGAATGGAAACCAGTTACCCATTTCACATTTTGTCTTACCAATATAAAAGAGTATATTGAAGCAGAGAATTAAATTGAAAGAAGTACAAGTAAAATGCTACTTTGCTTGGAAGGTGTGTTTTGGCCTTGGACAGAGGAGAAAGGAGATAAATGAGGAATTGATACTCTTGCAATTACACTGGAATGTATTGTGGTGGGGTGTGGAAGTATGAGGAGTGATGGAGGAATGGACCAGGATGTTGTGGAATGAATGCTTCCTTCAGAACATTGACATGGAAGGGGAGAGGAAGATGCAGGAAGACTGCTGGAGGCAGAGTATGATCTGTTGAATGTGGAGGCTGTTGGAGTGGAAAGTCAGGATAAAGGGAAGTCTGTCATTGTTCTGGGAAAGAATGAGTGAGGGCAGAGTGAGGTTTGGACATGGTTGAGGGCTCTGCTAACCATGGTTGGAGAGGAGGGTGGAGCCTTCAGTTGAGGAGAAAGGAAGACCTGGAGATGGGTGGAAAGTAGCAGCGTCGGAACAGAGACAAAGCAACTGGAAGAATGAAATGGAATCCTTGTAGGAATCCGGGTAAGAGGAGATGTAGTCAATGTAACAATGGGAGCCAATAGGTTTGTTGTGGATATTGGTGGACAGCTGGTACTTAAAAATGTAAATTGTGGAGTCAAGGAAAAGAAATTAGATGAATAGGGTGAGGATGAGAGAAAGGGGTAAAATGGAAGCAAAATTGATTTATTTTTCCAATTCCAAATGAGAGCCGGAAACATCACTGATCGCATTGGATGTATCTGCAAAAGAGTTGTGGGTGGTTTCCTGAGTAGGTCTGGAACAAGGAATGTTTCACCCTCCCTACACAGAGACAGGCATAGCTGAATCCAGGAGGAATGTTGGTGCAACTACTCAAGTATTGATCAATCAATCATAACATCTATCCCAGAGTCTTGCATCACCTTTGGAGCATTGTTTCTACACTTAATGTTTCTGCTTGCCATAGACGAAACAAACTCCAATCATTAGCTTTAATTGATGTAGTATTCTAATTGAGCAAAATGCATGTTTAGAATATATATCGGTAAAATACAATGTTGTTTATTTAATAGTTGCAGTTATTTGTCAATGCATCTGTGTGCTTTACAATACTCGTTATACATATGAGGTTAAAACAACTATTGTATAAACGTACACTATTTATGTCTATGTTCTGATTAAATATTTTAAATAAATGAATTCAATCATAATAGCAGTTAGGTTGGGAGAGCTACCATGTCCTGGAACTAATCACGAAATTGCAATAACCTACCCCAGTCTGTCAGATAACAAAACTATTTCAAAAGTATGTAGGAAAATTAGATTGCTTTAAACTTAATTCAATTTATTACCAGTGGCTGTCAGTTTTGACCTCCCAAACCTGAGCCATTTGCTTGTTGATATACTTGGATATATAATATAAATTCATTCATATTTTTTGTTGTAACAGATCTGATTTATAAACTTTACAATTTTTAAAGAATTTTTTCTCTCTCTTTTTCTGTCTCTGTTTTCCCATCACTCTCCACCCCTTCCCCCAACTCCCACCAGAAAAGTTCAGTGTAACAGTTTTGGATCATTGTTTAAACAATTCAGATAAATGTGTTGGGATGGAGCTGTGAATGAAATATCATTGGTTATTGTGAACCTTGTTTCTAGATATTTTATCTTCTCTATAGACAACATTTTGTTGTTCCAATAAAGTCTGAACTTGCATAAAAGTTACAGTGATACTTGTTGTTTTTGTTTGCTTTGGAACAGCGAATTTGTTTCATGTTTGATGACCTGTGCCATTTTTCAAGTTTTTGTTCTTTTCAATGTAAAATTGGAAGCAAGTTTACTTATGTGGAGCACTATTCAGGGATCAGTTTTCTGAACTGTTCACGAACCAATACGCATTTCCTGCTGAGATTGAAGTATTAATTGTCACACTTATTGTTAATTTCTTGGTCTGTAGTCAGAGTCTACAGTCAGTCTGCAGTTAGAGTTTAGCTCATTGTGAAGGGAATGATTGCATCCTGCAGCTGTCGGAAACCTTGTTCTGACAGTGAAAAGACTTCAGTGTACCTTTTTACTTGTTAACATTAGAATATTAAATGTCATAGACATTCTAGTTATAGACTTGTAGCTAGTGGGAATGATAGCCCGCTGACAGAAATGAGTATTGACAGAGTTTAAAAAAAAAACACCACTTTGCATTCTCTTCCTCTCCCTTCCATTATCATTGTTTAAATCAAGATTTGTTACAGTCTCTAATCTTGATTTTTGTTTTCTATCTCAATTTAAAAAAAAGTTGTGGATGCCCTAGCTTTCTTTTCACTAATAAAATCATGTTACTCTTTTCAATCATTCTGACTTGATTTTCAGTAAGGCATTACCTTTTACTCCATAATCTTGGTGCTGCTCTACGTTTAGTCTTGGCACTTCACCACCTTGATTTGATTATTAAAACAATGTATTCATTTTTGTTCCTTGTCAATTTGCAGACACTATATTTGAATAATCCAAAATACCCACCATGCGTTTTTCCAATTTGCCTTGTTTGGACTTCTATTTCTCAATCATTTGATTTATTTATTTACTTTTCTAGATTTGGATGTCTACAGGTTTGAAAATAGGTTATTCTCCTGTAGATTTTAAAAAGTATTTATAATTCATATAGGTTGGTTTGTCTCAGTCAAAATGCATATTCAAATTAATGAAGGTATGAATTGAGTCACCATGCAATTCACCTGTGCAGCCAAAAAACTTTGCATCACTGTTGTGGGATTTTGCATAGTCTGGGTTTCTAAATTACCCATAAATTGTACAAATAATTTATTTGAGAATTGATCCATGCAGTCAGTTTAATTGAGGATTTTAAGGTTTCTCGCTCCTTAAAAATAATTCCATCTGAAGTGATATTACTTCTGATTTATACTATCTAGTACAATAGGGACGACTTAAAAACTGTGGCAAATCAATTCGTAATGGTGTGAAATTTATAAAATTTGAAGAGCAGCATGATGTGTGAATAATAAATTGGTACTAATCTAATTAGCAGGACTTGATGTACAGAAGAAGCCATTGCAGTGAGAACATTTTATAACACTTTAGGGAGCAGCAAGACATTTAAACTATACAGCAGTGTGATGGTCAGAAAGTGAGATTATTAGTTGTGCTTGAATTATTCCACAAACGCTAAAATAATGCAACTCTAATTAATCTTTATTTCCAGGTTGAAGTGAAATCAGATGGAGGGTACAGGGGTTAGTCGGAAACGATGGAGGAGAGATGAGACATTCGAGCTAGGTGACCTGAAACTATCATTATGCTGCCAACCATAGCTGCTGTATACTTAGATGATTATGCCAAAGGCAAAATCTCTTCACAGGCACTGGATTAGTAAGGAAAGGCTTTGCAGAGTTATGCCTGCAGTCAACCAATATCTTTTAGTTTAGCCTGTCATTATGGCCAGAGAGTTAATGAAGTTATTGATGAGGATTATAGATTTTGTTATGTGGTCTGAAGACAATGGCTTTGCTTATTAGTGTTAAGCTGGAGGCAGATGAAGGTCATCCAGGGCCTAACAAAGGAGTAGATAAGCAGGTTAAAGTACATAAGCACTGGAGGTAGAATTGAGTGTTGCCGGTACTATTTCAGAAGCAGACACCATAAAATCACGAAGAATGGATTTTTGGACGATCCCCAAGACATCAAAAACGTGACAACTCATTGAACAGCTGCTCTGTATGCAAAAATGATAAGTGAACCAAAGTGAGAAAATCTCAAAAAGCCAAAAAAACTGCAGATGCTGGAAATCTGAAACAACTCCGTTTACTGGAAAATCTCAGCAGGTCTGGCAGCATCTGTGGAGAAAAATCAGATTTAATGTCTCTGGTCCTGTGACCATTCTTCAGAAAACAGAACGTCCCAAAAGTGAAGAGATAGTGTACTTCAGTTAAAAAATGGAATTTGTTATTTTGGTTGGTAACAAAGAATGGATGGAATCATAATTTGACTTACATATACAGTCAGTTCTGATATAATGTGGTAGTCCCATTCTTGTGCGATCTCATGTTATGAGAAAATCGTGCAACACCTTCACCATTTAAAGTAATGGGGCTGAAACTGCATTATAGCCAGTACAGGTAAGGAAAGTTTGTGTTCTACTATTAATAGTCTAAATTCTTCAATCACATTAAAGCCAATTCACATTGAAGAAACATGCGTTATAGCAGAACCAACTGTAGTTTTATAAGAAAATTTGTGACCGTGACTGCTCAAATAATTTGAGAAAAGGATGACTGAAAACAGAGCAATTGCTTATTGGGTAATTTTGAAGATGTGGGTGATGATATTTTTGAAAGTGAGGGGACAGTGCTGAAGTAGTGTATAGTATTCATAATATCTGCTGACAAAAGTGGTGGGAATGCAAGTTGATTGATTACGGTATTTTGAGGTAATCTAGACAAGGGTGATGGAATTATATGTGGTGAAAATATTAAGTTCATGGAAATTCAGATGAAATTAAAGAGACGAATTCTGGGCAAAATTGAGACGGACAAATGTTTACCTGTCTTGGCAAGTAAAACGCAACAAATGGAAATGTGATCTCTGCCACGGTGCTGAATAAATCTTTGAACTCCTCACACACACCAAAAGTCAGTTTTGAAGGTAAAGGGGAGCTGGGTGTGAGCATGTACCCATTCCATAACAGATGAACATGAGTCCTAACAGTCTGACAGGGTCTGATATGGGCACTCTGGTTCTAGCATGAAATGGTTTGCCTTTTTCTGAATGAAATGAAAACCCTTGAACTTGAGGTCACAAAGGTGACAGTTGTACCAAGCAAAGCAATAGAGGGAAGTGATAATGAGGTTTGTAATGGATACAAGTAATAGATAAGACTTGATGATGAATGGAAAAAAATTATATTCTGGTAAATAATGGTCTGAAGGACCATTTATACCCAACTGGAAAGATTGTATTTCTGGAGCAGATGCAGATGGAACAGGATGTGAAGGATATGGATATGGGTTATGATGATTGAAGAGATATTTTGGTTGAGGGTGAAGTTATGGAGCAATGTGGATAAAAGAAGGTAAGCTAACATGGTGGAGGAGTTCAGAGAAGACAGGAGAGTATTAATTCAATTGGGAGAGGCCAAGTAACTTGAAATGAAAAGTGAAATTTGAACACAAGGGCTATCTTGAGTTAGATTGCAGTGGAACAGCAGTAGATAAGGTAATTGGAAAGATGATTAAAAATGTTAGCTCCCCAGTCACCCACTCAATGCTATGAGTAGTAGTGTTGATCTAGTAGTGGAATAGGGAATCTCCTGAAGGAACTCATGAGTACCGAAATAGATCTAAAAAGCCATGGAGAGAAGTACAAACAATAGCTGTGTGTATATTCAAGATGGAGTCAGATTTTTATCATTTATAGAATTCTGTAACTTGTCTTTCTACAACCATATAGTCAAAGATTTTGCACAACAGATTCCTTCTTTTGCTCAACCTCTACATTTTTCTCATTGTTTTGTTCATGGTTCTGTTCCTTACTATACAACCTATTATCAGTATTTTATTGCAAACCTCTCTTACCCCATTTCCTCAACCCACACCATCCCCATAATCCTTTTCTAATTATTTGGTTAGCTTTATTCTCACCAGTGTCAGTTTTATGGTCCTGTCACCCAAGCTGATCCCAACCATTGCATTTTAGGTCTACTATTTTTCATCGTACTCTGGGTACATGTTACAGCTGTGAAGTTGAAGATTATTACATTCTTGTTAGCTTTGAATGCATATGAAGGGGTTCATGGGCTTATTCTATAGTCTTCCTGACAATAAATGTGGATAAAAATCAAAGGAACTTTAGAGTTGCTTTACAGAGAAGGATATGGAAACAATAGCACAATCCATAGATAAATGAATTTTCCACAACTCCAGAATGGATACAGATATGATGTAAGAAGTGCATGGTTGTAAGCAGCTATGCTGTAAGCTGGTTGCTGCTAAATCAGCAATCAAGGATAGCTAATTAGCGTTGCCATCTAGATATCAGGTGCTTTTCATTGTTAATGTTTGACATGAAGTTACAGGTTTTGTTATAAATCAGTTAATATGACAGTCAGACAGCTGATGTTCTGTTGTCAACAAGAGGAAAATGCTGCTTGACATTGTGAGCTGCCACATCTGGATGCAGAAGAGATGCTTCCTGTAGCCTTCAGGAAGATTTGTCCTACTGTGACCAGGGAGAGAAGAAGCATTAAAAAGACTTTAATCTTGCTGAATACTGAGGAAAGAGCTTGGAAATGATCAGTTGTTGAAGTTAGATATGAGAATCCATTGGAAGCTACCGTGGACGTTTTGGTATACGACCTGTAATTCCATGGAGAATGTGATGTGGTAAGTACAAAAGGAGAATGCTCCTCCTGAGTAGTTTAAAACAAAAGTTGCCAACAAAAAGCAATAATGTTTCTTCAATTGTTTTGCTGGCCTTTCTTCCAAGAAATGTTTTGACATATGAAATCTTGTCATTTTTGTTCAGCAGATATCTGAAATTTGAACCTCTTTAAAATTATTGGTATCTATGAAATTAAGCATATAAATACAGATGCACATGTTTGGAAGGGCATTAGATCAAACAAATAAATCAAGTATTGCATTCATTTCTAGAAAGGTATCATTGAAAAACAGTGATAAACATGCAGTACTGGAAATAGTTTTCATCTCCATATTATGAAAAGTAAATAGAGACATTGAAGCAATGCAGAAATGATACCACCTTTGAGGACGTTGAGCCTAGTAGAAAGGAAGTGTTTTTCTTTAGCAGGTAACCACATCGAGGTCTTCAAGATTATGGAAAGCTTTGCAGAGCAGCCAGTGAAAATGTTCCCAAATACAGCCATAAATTTTACATCCAATAAGTAGTTAAAGAGAAAATCCTTGACTCAGAGTGGTTAGAATGTGAACACACTATCATCAGCAATAATTAAGATAAATAAAAAAAAGGGTAAGTTAAATGAGAATGAGGGATAAAGAAATTGTTGGATGAGATTTCTCATGGTTTAACAGGTTAATGGTTAGTTGTGGGAGATGGTCTGCGTGCACTCTGTGGATCTGTTGGAATCAATAGCCTGTTTCTGGACTCTAAAAGCTACACTTGGTAGCCTTTGCAATACTTTTGTTCTGTATTTACCTCAATAGTCTAATGAATTTGCTTTGCTGATAATTTATTAGGACAAACTGGTTATGGCACTAATGTTTATGACACTTTTTTGTTGCAATTCTTTCTTTGATCTTTACATTTTTCGTTATCCTTAGCAGGTTCTGCATTTGGTTACATTTAAAACAAAGTTTAAAACATACAGATAATACAAAATTCAAAAAAAATTGTGTGTTTGTTAATGTCTTGTGCAGCTTGATTTAAAAATTCCTCACTACTCCACAAAATATGTCTTTAGCTGATTTGTCTTGTGATCCTTCAAGTCTTCCTAATTTATAATTTCTGGGTACCTTCCTGACAATAACAATCCAATCCATGAATAATACATATGTAGTACATGCAATGTTGCTAAACAGTGTTATGTGAAACACAGCTTATATGTAAAGGAAAAATGTTCAAACTGCTATTTCAAGTTGACTGCCACATTTTGTCTGAAGGCTATCTTATGCTGGTGTGCTGGAATTGTTAGTGTTGTTAATAAGTTACACATGTGAAGATGGCTGAATAAAGACTGAAGAATAATTGTTTCAAGCTCAGTTTAAATAAAAAAATGTGTAACAGAAAATATTCCTGACAAATAGGATCTGGCTATTGCTGACTTCATACATTTTGCATCTTGCAAATACTCTTAAGTCTGTTTCTTTGTTGAAAATCAACCAGACAAATCAATCTTAACCCAATCATGCCCTCATGTCTCAGCTGAATACCATTAATTTAATTCAGAAGCAGTTGATCAATAAAAGGAACATTTTCAAAGGGTTATGACCCTCGATCAGCAAGGTTTCCAGATAGCTTGTTTGGACTGATTGCTAGGTGAGTGGAAGAAGACAATTGTGTTGTTGAACTGATTTTTTTTCCTGGTATGAAACTTATACAAATTATAACCTCTATATACGTTAGGATATAATTTCAATATGGATAGCAAATTGTTGACTCAACATGCTAAATATGTACTTGACGTTACTTTCATTCTCTTCTATTTCCTCAATCAATGGCAACAAATGGTGGGAGTTGTGTGGAAGTTGGTGTGACAGTTCCACAAATCTAAAATTGGTGCATTTTCTGAAATTAATATCATCACTATTTATTCACATGGGTTAAATGGGAACATTGTTCCTTTAGGTGAAGTGTGGTAATTGGCTGGTTCTAGATTATGCACAATTCTCATTTTCATCAATTAAACCTATTTTTCATTTTACTTCAGTCATTTGTCAAAGAATGACTTGCACATGGATAGGTGAAGTGTATTTTTTTAACCCTCCCCCTTCATAAACTTTCCATTGTTAAGCTTGTCTCAATGTAAAGTGCAACAATACTTTCAACTGCCTGGCTAATTGCTCCAAAAATACTCAGCTCTCTGCTTTACATTTCTTCTTTTGTAAAGACCCTTTATAAAAACCATCTCTCTTGTAACAAGAAAAGTTATTGTTCACCCCTCCTAATCTTTCTCCCATTGACACAAAAACAGAAATTGCTGAAAAAGCTCAGTAGGAGAAAGTGTTGAGTGCAGTAGGTCTCGCCCCATCTGTGGAGAGAAATCAGAGTTAATGTTTCAGGTTGAATGACGCTTCTTCAGAACTCTTTCTTCCTTTGACTTGGTATTCAAATTTGCACCTCTTATGAATGACCTTGATTTATTCTTTGATATTTGGGAGATACGATGAAAAATGCATCTTTTGAATAAAATGCTTTAGATTAATTTTGAAAGGAGAGTAAAATTGTCAAAACTTTTTATCATATACTAAACAGGAAAAATGGAACATTGTCAAACGTCATGACAAATGATATTTGCTTGGTGATACAGAATTGAAACATTCCTAAAGCAGACATGAAATCAAAGATTTTCATCTCATACTCATCTGGACCGAAAACAAAACCAGACTTATAAATTAAGCAACAATATGTACTGAATGAGAAGAGGTTACTAACATGTTGGCATGGAAATGCAGCAGAAATAGTTAACTGCTGAATGTGGTAAACTGATTAAATTCAAATAGGCCAGTTGACTGAGGATATAGCAGTGTTTTGCTGTCTCGATCTTGCTTTTTTTTTGTTGGAAAATATTGTTATGAAATCTTTCATTTCCATGTATGTGAATAAATGTACTTTTGAGCAACAACAATACAGTTTGGAAAGTTACTTTGACCAAAGCATTACCATGAAGAAAGCAGTGAGTACCTTAATGGTCTTGTTATTTTGTCCTGTAGTAGAAAGGAGTTGCAATAATTTGAACTTTGGTTGTCTTGTACTCGTTTCAATGAAAAGTTGTGACATCATGTCTCCCTTTAGGCAATAATAAGTTTAAAAAATAACGAACATATTTTTAATGTTTAAAGCAGGTGATAATTTATCTAACTTAGTGATTATTTGTCAAATAAGAATAGAGCAATTTTTAACCACTTGAACCAGAAAATATTATATTAGTAGTGTGCAGCAATTGTGAATCTGCTAATCTGAATTTAGGCATATCATTTGTGCCTGAACACACTCAGACCGTGTAGACATAGACTTTACAACTGCAGCAATTTTGCAATATGTTTTCCAAGCAGTAAAGTAGTTAGTGGTTGTGTCTTGATGTTTTGTTATGGATGAAGAATATATTTAATGTAAAGTGAAACGTAAGACATTGGCTTAGCACTGATTTTGATTAAGTATGCAGTTTGAATGCTTGTGAAATGTGTTATCTCAAATTTTGATTTAAAATGAATTTGGTTGTGTATATTTATATAATGTATTTATTATATTTAACATGATGACAGCCTTTTCTGCCTTTGCATTCGCAACACAGTAAAATTTTAAAGCCTTCAAAGCCTTATTAACAATGCAGTAACTTCAGCAGAGCAGAGCTAGACAAAATAATGTAATTGTCTATGTTTAAATCAAATAAACTTTGTTTTCAGCCTCACTCGCACAAAAGATAGATAAGTAAACCTAGTTGAGGAATGAATAAAAGGAAATAACAAAACTGGCCAGAATGCTTTCGTGGCTTTCACAGTGCATTGTTCTACAGGTGTATATATAATTGTTTCTTGGCTGATTTTCTGAAGATGCCAATCAGGGCGACCTTTTCAGTTCCTCCAAAGAAGTCAGTGAGACTTATGGTTTAGTTTCCATTCTCTGAACTACCAAGAATGGATGATGGGAGACTAGGCAGGGAGGGGTTTTCAAATCCAAAAGCCACAGCATTAACACACACAACACAGTCCAAAACCCAATTCAAAAATCTGGCCTTTTCTTTCTCAGATTGACAGTCTCCCCACAAGGTCACAGCTACCTTTCAATATCTGACATCTACTCGAGTGTATGGTTACTAGCAGATATGCTGGAACTAATCCTCAGGTACCAACTCTGTTAATGGCCAACATCTGCTGTTGGTACCTGTTTAAACACACTGATCTCCCTTGGTGTTGAAGCACCAGAAGAACATTTTGATCACATTCCAACTTCCAGACCTGTCCTCAAAAACAAACCACGGCTTGTGTTTTTTTAACAAAAAGCTGCTGCCCACGGTGCAAAGGTTATCTTCACCTCACAGTTCACAGTTCCAAAACAAAATTAATAAAAGATTAATGTAAAAATTTTGAAATAAGATACAGTTCTAATTTTTGTTTATATTTCTCTTGGAACTGACATTGTTTCTAGTAGATAAAATGTTGCATTGGTGAAGGACCGGAAACTATTTTTAGGCAGACGCAGAGTCCATGGAGCTCTATTAGTCACATGACAGAGCTTTTTTTTTAAAAACTACTAGATTTGACTGAACAGTGAAAAGAGACTCCCAGGGGTCAAAAAGAACCTTACCCTTTCCTTTCTTTGAAATCTCTCTCAAAGCTGAACTGTTTGTACAAAAATCAAAACCAAAAGAACTGAACTGTTTGTACTTTGGAGGCGCACCAGAAAATATTATTGCTGAGAACCAAGAATTTGAAAGAGAATTCCAAATCCACAGCACTGTCTAAGAGAACAAGGGAATCACTACTATGACTACAGAGTGACTGATCAAGTGATAAACAGAAGCACCTGCAGATACTGTGGAAAATGGATTTTCATGAACTTGTTTGCAGTGGACAGTTGGTGAACACATTTCTTAACTAGCTTGCTCTTTCGAGATAAAATAATCTTTTGAATGCTTAGCAAGGAGAAGGGGACTTTTTTACATTATTTGGTAGTTTGACATTTATACATTTTAATCCTTTTATTTAATTTGTACCTACATTTTTGGCTGAGTATGTTTTAGTATGAATTGCTGTCAGTTCATATATATATTTAACCCAACAGTGAAGTGTGAATTTTTGAATTTGCAATTCAGATTTTCTTTTAATCTCTGCCTCTTGTTACCAACTAAGGAGTCGGGAGAAAAGGAGTGTTCAACTCACCCCGCCCTCCCAAACATGTGATCATAGCACATGTTAAGAAGGAATAATTTTGGAATACTGTTGGTGTACTGATAAGTAATACTTTACTGCCTTTTCAACAGCCCGAAAACCTCCTCTATCATTGCCATCAGAATTGAATAACTATCCTCCTGATCTAGTCATGCTATCAATTCATAGCAAGCAGTTACAGGTCTTGACTTGGCAATGCAAGTATTTTCAGGAAAATTATTTTGTGGCATATTAGGAAATCTAACCTTTGTAAAACTCCACCTGGTTATGATGAAAATTTGTAACATTATATGGGAACTGGGATCCTAAAGTAAAGGGATTTTCTTTTGGTTTCCTGCACTGTGAAGGTCTGATTTTTTTTAAAAAAAGGATCAAAATAATTTGGAGCAGTAAGCCAAGGGCAGCTTTTCCATAAAATCGCATGACTTGCATGAAATGACTCAATATGCTACCTGGTGAGATAATTGCTGCTAGTTGTTAACTTGAGTTTTTGCAGCCTGCAACAAGAAAGGTGACCAGGGGAAACAAGCAGGTTTTGAGTTCAGAAGTAAAGATCCTTACAACCAGGATGGCACTTTTTACTTTTACGCAGACTCCCGACCAGCAGACTTATAGAGAAGACTTAAACTGTTTTAACAGTCCAAGTGGACACTGCTGAAAAAGGCACTTTTTTTTAAAGAGATTGGTGTGAGAAGGTCAGTGATTTACTGTCCGAGGAGAGAATTCAGCTACTGGAGTGTACAGAGAGTCATCAGCACGAAACACTTAAAATCTCATCAGTTGAATAAAACATTTTCAAAGTTCAGATAGTAGTGATACTACTTAATTGTATGTAAAGGGAATTGCTTGGGGGAGAACAGGTTCTTTCTTCTAATTAAATCTTTCCAAAGTAGCTTAGTTTTTTTCCACATTTTCTTCTGTGTAATAATGTTTGCTCTTTTGTTGGAAGTATATTAGCAGACATAACTGAATAGTTCAATTGACCACCATAGTAACTAAATTACAAATAGTAAAATTTACTTTCTCAAAGAGTGGCACGGTGGTACAGTGGTTAGCACTGCTGCCTCACAGCACCAGAGACCTGGGTTCAATTCCCGCCTCAGGAGACTGACTGTGGAGTTTGCACATTCTCCCCGTGTCTACGTGGGTTTACTCCAGATGCTCCGGTTTCCTCCCACAGTCCAAAAATGTGCAGGTTAGGTGAATTGGCCATGCTAAATTGCCCGTAGTGTTAGGTGCAGGGGTAAACGTAGGGGAATGGGACTGGGTGGGTTGTGCTTTGGCGGGTCGTTGTGGATTTGTTGGGCCGAAGGGCCTGTTTCCACACAGTAAGTAATCTAATCTAATATCATCATCGGAGCAAATTACTGAAGATGCTGAAATCTGAACTGAAAACAAAAGATGCTTGAAATGACAGTCGGTCAGGCAGCATCCATGGAGAGAGAGAAGGCTATTGTTTTGAGTCCTGATGACTCTTCAGAATTTGAATAATAATAAAATTGAATTTTTAGGGAATGTATAAGAAAGAAAGAAATATGAAACAAAATTATTTTTGTCCCAAAGTGTATTGGTGAGGTAGTTTTGTGTTCCTTATTACTCAATTGAGTGTTGAACTATATTAAGTCTCTTGCATAGTAATTTGTATTTTAGCTTTTTTTTGTTTCCTGTGCAACCTTTCCCCAGTTCACAATTCTCGAATAAGCTTTCATTATTTCAATAGACATTCCACATCAATTAAATTATACTGATTAGGTTGATATGTATGAATTGATTTTATTTGTTTACAGATCCCAAAATGAAATCTGCCTTGATAGATTATTTCTTCTTTCAACCTCATGCGCAATCTTTCACTGAAACATTTGCACAAAGCACCAGATTTGTTTCTAACAATAAAACAAGTTTATTGCATAAATGTAATAAATATAAAATGTATCAAATTAAATGTTCTAAATATAGCACAGTTTGAACGATTTCAGCACACATAGCAAAACAAAATACCATCTACTCCCCAAAAGCACTATAGAGATTGACATTATTTTCTTTTCTTTTCTCATTTTTGTTTGACTTGGATCTGTAAATTGAAGTTAACAATTAAACTTTGATAAGCAGCTTTCTTTTTTAAAAAAACAAAGAGATGGTTTCTTTTAGAAACTGGCCTGGAAAATAATACCACTTAGCTACTGATCTAAGGACACTGTAGATGAATTGACCTAAGTTGCTGTGCTGCGGCGAGCAGCTGGTTGCATGTTGAATTGGTCAATCAAAGGCGGAGCTGTGCCAACCATTCAACCATGGAGAGAAGAAAAACAGAATTAGTTCTGACAAAGTTTGGTCAGGAAGCAGTGTGATTATTGGATGCTTCTGAAGACTGTTGTTTTGTGTTGCTATCTGTCCAGTTTCTCTCCAGTTATTAAGTTGTTGAAAGTTCTGAGAAAATAATCTGTCTGTAAGAAATAAGTAAGTATGCCAAAAAGTATTCTGGATCAGTGGTGCTGGAAGAGCACAGCAATTCAGGCAGCATCCAACGAGCAGCAAAATCGAAGTTTCGGGCAAAAGCCCTTCATCAGGAATAAAGGCAGAGAGCCTGAAGCGTGGAGAGATAAGCTGGTGGGGGTGGGGAGAAAGTAGCATAGAGTGCAATAGGTGAGTGGGGGAGGAGATGAAGGTGAAAGGTCAGGGAGGAGAGGGTGGAGTGGATAGGTGGAAAAGGAGCTAGGCAGGTCGGACAAGTCCGGACAGTGGGAGGGGGGGTTGAAATGTTGGGCCACGGGGCGGTTTGGTTGATTGGTGTGGGTGTCTCGGAGATGTTCCCTAAAGCGCTCTGCTAGGAGGCGCCCAGTCTCCCCAGTGTAGAGGAGACCGCATCGGGAGCAACGGATACAATAAATGATATTAGTGGATGTGCAGGTAAAATTTTGATGGATGTGGAAGGCTCCTTTAGGGCCTTGGATAGAGGTGAGGGAGGAGGTGTGGGCACAGGTTTTACAGTTCCTGCGGTGGCAGGGGAAAGTGCCAGGATGGGAGGGTGGGTTGTAGGGGGCGAAATATTCTGAATCTACTTGCATTCCTGGTGACTTTGGAATTCAAGCAAGATATCCCATTCTACTTGCTGTGAACAACCCATTGTCCAATAATTTCCTGAAGGCCTGGCATCCATCAATCGAAAGTATTTATTGAACTAGCAAGTTACCATTATTTTATTTTAAATTTATCCATTAACTGTCTGCCAATGCATGGATATGGTGGCAATAATCAAAGAAGGTTGGGCTTCAGATCACAAACATTAATGAAATTGTTTTAATAATGTAACCATAGCAGAACACAGTAAATATATATTATGGTAATTCATGTTTAAGTTATAAATTTGTTGCATAAGATCTGTTATTCGTAAAGTTTAGTTAGGAACAATTGGCTGTTTGGAGGATCTTTGAATGTTTTAATTTCATTGTGTTCTGAATTCAGTGACTTGGTTTGCTACCTCTGACTTAACACATCACAGTTACTCAAGTAATATGCTGGAACACAGATAATTTACTTCCATAAACCATAAAGACCGACCTTTTGTAATTTTTGGCTCCAAACAATAGAGGGGTTTCCCCTGATTTACATTGGCTCCTGTTACCTGGAGTGCCCTGATAGCATATGCTATTAATTGCTGCCATAGTGTCAAGGGCAGTCACACCCACTTCTGGTGTTCTGCAGTTTTGTTCATGGTTGTTTAGACCAAGGCTCTAAAGAGGGTAGGAGCCCAGTGGTTCTTGCAGAACCCGTGCTGAGAGTCTGGGACAAAGTTATTCCTGTGTAAGCCCCACTTGATAGTAGAATCAGAGGCACTTTCCAAAACATTATTTTTTCATTAGTAGATTGAAGGTATGGAAATTACATGGAGTGAATTAAATTGGCTAAGTGGCTTCTTGATGCTGGGCGACCTCAGGACAAGGTGGAAATTGACCATTCGCTTCAGACTGTGGCTGAAGATGCTTAGCCTGGTCTTTTTACATTGTCCAAGACTCTGAATTCATTGAGGATGGGAATATTTGTGAACTATCCTCCTTCAGTTTAATTGTCCACCATTATTCATAACTGGATGTGGCACGTCTACAGTACTTAGATCTGTTGGTTGTTGGATCATTTATCTCTGTTGCATGCTCCTTTAATGGCTCGGCATTTCAGTAGTCCATGATATGACTTCACCCATTTCACGCCTCATTTTTGGTATGCCTTGTGCTGCCTCACTCTCCACACTGCTGCATTTTTGTTAAAGTCAGCATCGATCCAAGGTATTGTGAAGGATGTACTGCACTAGGTTTTACAGATTGTAGTTGAATATAACTTTTTTGATGACCTACAGCACAGTACCTAACATTCACTTGATAAATTTACTCACTGTCACCATTGTCCTGCTACAATGGAATGATGAAAAGTATTTTCAATGTGAAGATCAGGCTTTGTCTTAACAAGGACTCTATAGTCGTTATTCCGAGAGTGCTGTTACAGAGAGTAGCAGCTTTGACCGGTAGATTGGGAAATACGGTCATGTAAGTTCCTTCCCCTCCGACTAGTTTCTTCACCATCTGCCACAGATCAAGGTTACCATCTATGTTTAAGGCTCAGTGACAAGTGGCATTATTGAGCTATATTTGATGGAGTTGGGTTACAATCCCAGAGCTGACCTCCAACCTTGGCTATAATCTAGCTATGAACAATAATTTTGTTTGAAGTGTATGAAATTGAAATCTCAGTTCTTCATCATAAGCAAAATACAGCCACAAGATTCCTGTTTTTATCAACTTGAAGCAGAGCAATTTTTGCAATGTAAAATTCAATAAAGCTAACTATCTCCAACACCTATGTTGTATTTTCATATCGTGCATGAATTAACTCACAAATGTTGGTCAAACACAGTACAATTTGTACATTAAAAATTAAGCACAACCAAGGTGCATTCCATGAATCCCTCAGTGATCAAACGAAATGAGGTGCTCATTGAGTCAGCGAAAGTCTTTAAACTTCTACTTGCCTTTCAAGGGACTTCGGCGTGCCCTTCAAAGATATAGCCTCTGGCTGTCCATATAAATTACTTTTAAGTCAGATTACCTGAAGAACTGCTCAACTTAAATTATTTAATGTCTTCTCTGGTGCCCCATTAGATTCAGAAGGCTTCACCTTTAGCATCTAATCATCAACCAAACTCCAGAAGTATAGGTTGTCTGCTCAGAAGCTCATTGTTTTTAACCATTCTTATGTCCCAAGTGCCAGCTTACCTCACAAAGTACTTACTTTTTTTCCCCTCTTTGTCTATGAGAGAAATGGAAGGAGAACAATCTCCTTTCAGTTCTACTAAGTCAATTCAGATCTTTTCTGAGGCACAACTGCCCATCTGCACAGGGGTAGCAACCTTCAAACACCACCTCTGCTCTCAATAGGCTTCTTTGAGCTTCAACTGTGCAGAGCTACTAATCAGTTCCTGGGACTTTTCTGAGGCTCCACCTCATAGAACACAGAAAAGTACAGCACAGAACAGGCCCTTAAGCCCATGATGTTGTGCCGAGACTTAATCCAAATGTAAAATATAGTAACCTAACCTACGCACCCCTCAACTCCCTGCTATCCATGTGCATGTGCAGCAGTTGCTTAAATGTCCCCAATAACTTCGCTTCCACCACCTCAGCTAGCAACACATTCCATGCATTCGCAACTCTGTGTAAATAACCTCCTCCAAGTTAATGGCAGCACTTTACTGTATCGAGCTTACCACCTGCTTCGATTTACTTCTCAGTAACTTCACTGACCTTTGATCCAATTTAGATATTTTTAATAAACCTGTTAATGCTTATTACAGCACATGTCTTGTGTAGGTGGAACTTGAACCTAGGTCTTCTGGACACATGACCCCTGCACCACAACACCCCCTGAAATGGATCTAAGTAATGTATTAAAACTCCCCAATTTGGGCTCGTACCTGCTATTGAAGAGAATTGATTTTTATCAGCCCTCAGAATATTTAGTGCTTTAGGATTCTGGGTAATCCAAGATGGAGGACAGGAAAAATTTCTGGCTGTAAGAGCTGCTCCTTTTTTTTTAAGGTGTTTTGGAGGTGATTTCCTCAAATTCCAGGAGCAGAAATTACTGTCTTATATGCTGTTGCATTGTTTTGGAACTTTGGGAAAAAAAAAGTCAAAACAACAGCAGTTTTAAAAAGAAGAAGAGCAGACAAAGGAAGCACATGGTGAGGACCGTGCAGGAGAGAGAGAACCTGCACCGTTACCACCTTTTGCTGTTTGAATTCATGTATCGCTGAACATCGGAGTGCATCTGGGAAAATTAACAAACAGTTGTGAATTTCAGTAATCTTAAAAGAACTGTTGGGCGAAGTTCACAGCACAGAATCAGATAAGTTAATTGTTGTTTTAAGTCTGTCCAAGAGAGAGACTGCAGTAGTGAGCATAGTGGATTCTCTCTGGATTATATGTTTTTGGAGATAAGTCTCTTGATTAAACTTAAAATATAAGCCTTTGCTATTAATTTAACCCGGGGCAGTGTTTGTAGAGGAACAAGACTGTGTTATTTTCTGGGTCTGTAAATTGTGAAGGAGCAAAAATGGCATTTGCAGTGATATGTACTTCTTGCCAGATGTGGGAGTTTAAAGAGAGTTTAAGGGTTACTGTAGATTATATCTGCCATAAATGCTGTCGGATGTGAATCTTATCAGATCGAGTGGATTGGTTGGAGAGACAGATAGAAGCGATGAGGAATTTGCAACAGCAACAGTATGTGATGGATGGCAGTTATAGGAAGGGGAGAAAGTCACAGATACAATCACATAGATGGGTTAACTCCAGGAAGGGTGAGAGAGCTCGGCACCTTGGGCAGGAGTCTTTTCTGGATATACCCGTTTCAAACAGGTATGCTGTTTTGGAAAATATAGGGGGTGATGGATTCTCAGGGGAACGTAGCATGAACATCCAAGTTTCTGGTGTTGAGACTAGCTCTAATGCAATGAGGGGTATGTCGGCTTCCAAGCGATCAGTTGTGTTTGGGGATTCTATAGTCCGAGGTCCGAGGTGTCAGTGGGGGAGCACTTTAGGGCCAGCGACCATAATTCTTTTTGTTTCTGTGGCCAGCAGAGAACCAGCAGAATGGTGTGTTGTTTCCCTGGTGCCATGATCAAGGATGTCTGAGAGTGCAGAATGTTCATACGGGGGAGAGGGGCCAGCAAGAGGTCATTGTCCACATTGGAATGAATGACATAGGAAGGGAAAAGGTTGAGATTCTGAAGGGAGATGACAGTGAGTTAGACAGAAATTTAAAAAGGAGGTCCTCAAGGGTAGTAATATCTGGATTACTCCCAGTGCTACGAGCTAGTGAGGGCAGGAATAGGAGGATAAAGCAGATGAATGCATGGCTGAGGAGCTGGTGTAAGGGAGAAGGATTCACATTTTTGGATCATTGGAATCTCTTTTGGGGTAGAAGTGACCTGTACAAGAAGGATGGATTGCACCTAAATTGGAAGGGGACTAATATACTGGCAGGGAAATTTGCTCGAACTGCTTGGGAGGATTTAAACTAGTAAGGTTGGAGGGTGGCACCCAGGGAAATAGTGAGGAAAGAGATCGATCTGAGATGGGTACAGCTGAGATCAGAAGAGTCGAACAGTCAGGGCAGTCAGAGACAAGGTAGGACTAATAAATTAAACTGCATTTATTTCAATGCAAGAGGCCTAACAGGGAAGGCCAATGAACTCCGGGCATGGTTAGGAACATGGGACTGGAATATCATAGCAATTACGGAAACATGGCTCAGGGATGGGCAGGACTGGCAGCTTAATGTTCCAGGATACAAATGCTACCGGAAGGATAGAAAGGAAGGCAAGAGAGGAGGGGGAGTGGCATTTTTGATAAGGGATAGCATTACAGCTGTGCTGAGGGAAGATATTTCTGGAAATACATCCAGGGAAGTTATTTGGGTGGAACTGAGAAATAAGAAAGGGATGATCACCTTATTGGGATTGTATTATAGACCCCCTAATAGTCAGCAGGAAATTGAGAAACAAACTTGCAAGGAGATCTCAGCTATCTGGAGAATAACAAGGTAGCTATGGTAGGGGATTTTAACTTTCCAAACATCGACTGGGACTGCCACAGTGTTAAAGGTTTAGATGGAGAGGAATTTCTTAAATGTGTACAAAGTTTTTTGATTCAGTATGTGGATGTACCTCATAGAGAAGTTGCAAAACTTGACCTACTCTTGGGAACTAACGCAGGGCAGGTGACTGAGGTGTCAGTGGGGGAGCACTTTGGGGCCAGCGACCATAATTCTTTTTGTTTTAAAATAGTGATGGAAAAGGATAGACCAGATCTAAAAGTTGAAGTTCTAAATTGGAGAAAGGCCAATTTTGACTGTATTAGGCAAGAACTTTCGAAAGCTGATTGGAGGCAGATGTTCGCAGGTAAAGGGACAGCTGGAAAATGGGAAGCCTTCAGAAATGAGATAACTAATCCAGAGAAAGTATATTCCTGTCAGGATGAAAGGGAAGACTGGTAGGTATAGGGAATGCTGGGTGACTAAAGAAATTGAGGGTTTGGTTAAGAAAAAGAAGGAAGCATATGTCCATCACCAGACCATGGCAACACGACGCCTGGAATCATCTGCCTAGGAACCCTCCAACCATAATGAATGAATGCAGATTTCTCCAGCTTTCTCATTTCCCTTCCCCCCACCATATCTCAGTACCAACCCTCAGACTCAGCACCGCCTTCTTGACCTGCAATCTTCTTCCTGACCTCTCCGGCCTATCACCCTCACCTTAACCTCCTTCCACCTATCACATTCCCAATGCCCGTCCCCAAGTCCCTCCTCCCTACCTTTTATCTTAGCCTGCTTGGCACATC
>NC_057721.1:30847200-30871962 GCF_004010195.1 Chiloscyllium plagiosum
AAAGATTTACAAGGATGTTGCCAGGGTTGGAGGATTTGAGCTATAGGGAGAGGCTGAACAGGCTGGGGTTGTTTTCCCTGGAGCATCGGAGGCTAAGAGGTGACCTTATAGAGGTTTACAAAATTGAGGGGCATGGATAAGGTAAATAGGCAAAGTCTTTTCCCTGGGGTCAGGAGTCCAGAACTAGAGGGCATAGGTTTAGGGTGAGAGGGGAAAGATATAAAAGAGACCTTAGGGGCAACCTTTTCATGCAGAGAGTGGTACATGTATGGAATGAGCTGTCAGAGGAAGTGGTAGAGGCTGGTACAATTACAACATTTAAATGGCATTTGGATGGGATATGAATAGGAAGGGTTTGGAGGGATATGGGCCAGGTGCTGACAGGTGGGACTAGATTGGGTTGGGATATTTGGTTGGCATGGACGGGTTGGACCGAAGGGTCTGTTTCCATGCTGTACATCTTTATGACTCTAAATATTACAAACCCCACTTGATTAAGTTACTCCACCTGCAAGCTACAGAACACGTATTTTAAAAATATCAATTTCATTGCAATTGAAAAATTCAACATGACTGATGCAAAATTTGCAAATGTAACTTGCAGAAATGAATGTTCAAGGAAACCTTAATTTCTGCTAAATGGAAGAATATTGTACTGAAATATGTGAATTAATCTAATCTGCATGCAAGAATTAAGTTAATTAGTAAATTGATGACAATTGGAATCTCTGACCTGCATCATATATTTGTTGTGCTGGAAGGAAGGATAAAGTAAAAGCTGTTAATTGCAAATAACTTATACATTAGATCAGTTGTAAAATAGACTTCGCAAGCTCAAATTTTGTAAATATTTATAAAATGTAATATCAATTTTAATATTTTCAGCTTGATTGATACGAACGCTCATCAAGTTGAACTGAGGTACAAAATTAATACTTCATTCTTCCCTATCACACAAGTTCAGCACCTTGAACAGCTTATTAACTATTTCCAGACCATAAAAACTATTGAAGCAATCAATAGTTAGAATATATTCATACTTTTGAGTGAGCTACATTTTAACCAAATGGACAGTGGAATTAAATATGTGACCACACAATCAAAAAGGTTTCTATATCTCTGGAAAATAGCATAATTGATTTATTTCTGTTGTAAAAAAGTAATCAATGCCTTCAAATTGGAACCTGGAGTCTCCAGAAAAACCTATGCTTTTTGTACAATGTTGGCCATATCCTAAACTAGGTTTGTTTCAAATTACATGATTTTTTTTTCATTCATTCTGTCTCCAAATTTTCTGATGCAATTTTTAGCAATTCTCTGCAAAATTAACAATCAAGTCCTTTTTTTCACATTTTGAGTCACAGGAAGAACTTGCCTCCATTAAAATAAGGAGGCTCGTGCCAAAGAAGAGAACAGTTTGCCATTTTAGGCACACTGTACCAATAAGTGCATATCAAATACAACAAACACATAAATATTCCAGTAATATTTTAGCTTCACCAACTGGAGAACATTCCTTTTATCTCCCTGTGCATGAGATTTTCAATTTAATGTGCACTTGCACCAAATTAGGAATCAATTTGTATTATGGTCCCAACTCAATGAGAGATTAGCTTGAGATATCATGCCAAATTCAGTCCTGCCAACTTGACACAATTTACAGCCAGCAGGCAGATTAAACTTTTATGTTGGACTTTATTTGCTCCTGGGTGTGATGCTTGAAGTATAGAAATAGGAAGCTAACCGGTTACATTGCTCAGTTGATCTTCAGATTTTTCTTATTTCTGCTTCATGCAATTGTTCTAAGCGAGTAAAACACTAATTTGTTAAAGCATTTTTTTTCAATATTGAGTTAAATAGAACGTAGAACAGTACAGCACAGAACAGGCCCTTCAGCCCACGATGTAATTTCATATGGCTGAAATTGGGCCGTCAATGCACAGTTGTCTTGATGTAGTGTGCGCATCATTAATGATTTAAATTTTTAAGTAAAATTCTGAACATTTATATTAATAAACATGACTACACTTAACTTATATTGGTGTCAAATATATGTCTGAAATTCATTGATTGGCTACACTTGTTCGACCTGTGTTACCCCATTACCTTCCAAATCAATTTGTCTCAAATCAAGTTACAAGTGGCTTTTTTTTTAATGCTAAGTTAAATAATAACAGGGAGTGATAGCATATTTGAGTAATATTTGGCTTAGCAATTTGAGACCAATTGTGCTACCAGACTCATGGCAGTAACGAACTTAAGCATGTTTGTAACTAATAATTGAAATTATTGAAATTTCTGTCTTTCTTTAATTTACAGCATTCAGAATGTTAATCCTATAACCAGAAAAATGTACAGTACAGATTAACATGTTCAGCTTGCTGAGCTGTTTCCCCGTATCACCACAACTTCCAGTATATCATTTATCTCTTGCTTCATTTCTTTTGTCGTAGACCCATTCCATGTTTCAATAATCATTAAAGAAATAGCAATTTTGCTACTTTTATCATTATTTTAGATCAATAATCCCTTATCATTGATTTCACCATTGCAGGACATTGTATTTTTCTATTGAGTATTAAAATCTTAGAATTTTAAAAATCAAATTCAATCTTCTCTGCATGGTAGAGAGAGGAGAGTAGATAGATGGAGCCCAGAGGTCAAAGCTGTGGTCATGGGGACCCACACAGGTTGCAATTATGCCTGCCTCTTTGTAGGATCTGTGGATCATTGCTCGTTCCAAACTGACTTAGATCCTTCCCCACAACTTTCCTCTGATACACCAATGACATCATGGTTCCAGCCTCCCCCTCATATTCAGAATTGGAAAATAATATCAATTTTGCTTCCAATTTCAACCCTGTCCTCACCTTCACCTGGTCCATCTCAGACTCTCCTCTTCCCTTCTTCGGCATCTATTGCCTTTTCTTGGATAGGTTGCCCACCGATATATAGGGCTGCATGGTGGTTCAGTGATTAGCATTGCTGCCTTACAGTGCCAGGGACCCAGTACAATTCCATCCTCTGGCACCTATCTGTGTAGAGTTTGAGCATTCTCTCTGTGGCTGTGTGGGTTTCCTCTGGATGTTCCAGTTTCCTCCCACAGTCCAAAGTTGTGCAGGTTCGGCGGATTCATTATTAAATTTCCTGTAGTGCCTAGGGATGCACAGATTAGGTGGGTGACCATGGAAAATGTGGAGTACAGGGATAGGGTTGGGACTGCTTGGGATGCTTTTTGGAGAGTCGGTGTGGACTTGATGGACCAAAAGGAGAAAAGTGTGGCACTGAAAAGCACAGCTGGTCAGGCAACATTCAAGGTGCAGGAGAGTCGATGTTTTAAGCATGAGTTCTTCATCAGGAAGAGCTCAGGGTCGAATCATCAATTTTCCTGCTCCTCTGATGCTGCCTGACCAGCTGTGCTTTTCCAATACCACACATTTTGACTCTGATCTTAAGCATCTCCAGTCCTCACTTTTTCTCCTCCTTGGTGGGCCAAATGGCCTGTTTCCACACTGTAGGGATTATGACATATTAGAAACCCATCAATTTGCACAGCTGCCTTGACTACACATCCTCACCACCTACTTTCTGGAGGGAGTCTACCTCATTCTCCAAGTCTCCCTGTTACATCTGTTCTGATGATTCCAGTTTCCACAGTCTGGTGCTTCAGAAATGTCCACAATTTTCCTCAACTGAGAATTCCCCACTTCTGTGGTTGATGAGTCAAACACAATTAAGGGCCCTATCTGCTGCACTTCTGACCTCCCCTCTTTCCTTCCCTCCCACAAAAATGGAAGGGTCCATCTGCTCCTCACTTACCAGTCTTCACATCTGAAGCATGGTGAGCCAGCATTTCTGCCATTTCCAATGGGGAGCCATGATAAGGCACATTCCCCTTTCCTCACTTGTGAGCATTCTAGGGACCATTCCCTCTGCAATACTCCTCCTTTCCCAATGTCTCCCCTCTCTCCCATTCTCTCCTACAGCACCAACCCATGCAATCGCAAGGTGCAATATCTACTCATTTACCTTCTCCCTCCTCAGTATCCAATAATCTAGACTTACCTTCCAGATAAAGCAGCAATTTACCTGTATTTCATTCAGTCTAAACTACTGTATTTGCTGTTCAAAATGTAATCTTCACTACATGGGAGAAACAAAATGCATGATGGTGACCACTTTGCTGAACACCTATGTTCTCTCTGCAAAAATGATCCTGAGCTTCCAGTTACCAAAAGAGAAAATGCTGGAAAATTTCAGCAGGTCTGGCAGCATCTGTAAGGAGAGAAAAGAGCTGACGTTTTGAGTTTAACTGACCTTTTGTCAAAGCTTTGACAACGGGTGAGTTTGACTCGAAACACTAGCTCTTTTCTCTGAGTCAAAGAGTCATAGCCTCGACCCATTATCAGCTCACATGGGTTGCATTCAGCACAGCTAACCCACTTTCTCGCTCTTAGCCCTGTCTTTGTCTTATTTGTGACCTGCTATCCATTCTTTCCTTGTTCATCTGCCCTTTTCATATCACTCACTTTCTGGCTCTCTGACTCTGTCTCCCTTTGTCTCTGTCTCTGGGTCTTAAAAGATTAACCCTGTTTTCTTCCCACAGAAGCTGCCAGTCCTGCTGAGTTTCCCCAGCAATTTCTGTTTCTTGTTCCAAGGCTCCTCTCTTTCACTGAGAAATGAAATTCCCACCTTTATAAATCAGAGTCCGTACTCAGCAGCTGCAGCTTGCCAAATGTTTTTCCCAGCTATCATCTGACTGTTTCTGCACAAAAAACATCTGTGCATGCTCCATGGCCACTATCCTCTGAGACTCGACATCCACGCATGTAAGTGCTGATAAATCACCAGCCTCCCCACATCATGATTGCTCTCAGGTCAATGCTTGCAGTACTTTAGTCCTTCAACATTTTTTACTTTGGAGCTCAAGGACCCTTGATACTTGTGTTCTTTTGCCAGGTCACGTTGTACATGAAGGCACACTTGCATCTACACAATGAATCTTATGGCTTTTGGAATGCTTTTGCTGACACTCACTGACTTTGCATTTACTTGGGCATGACTAGCCTCCGTGTTAAGTAAGTATGTTGCTATGTTAGTGCACGTTCACTGATTTATTCATTACCAGCCTCTCTGTGGGTCACATTGCTTTCTTTAGTGCTTAGTTACAGACAAGCAACCTTTGCATTACCTTTTTAGCACAAAAGGAGAGGCGGATAGCTTGTGGTTGGAAACAATGTATAGCCAGGGAGTGGATATGTCTGTGTGGTGCTATGCTATGTCGTATTAGTGGGGAAAGTGAGGTCTACAGATGCTGGAGATCAAAGTTGAAACTTTATTGCTGGAACAGCACAGCAGGTCAGGCAGCATCCAGGGAACAGGAGATTCGACGTTTCGGGCACAGGCCCTTCTTCAGGAGGGCCTGTGCCCGAAGAAGGGCCTGTTCCTGAAGAAGGGCCTGTGCCCGAAACGTCGAATCTCCTGTTCCCTGGATGCTGCCTGACCTGCTGTGCTGTTCCAGTAATAAAGTTTCAACTATGTCGTATTAGTGTCAAATACATTGCCATTTGTTTGAAACATATGCAATGAGTGAAAGTCAAAGGGTAGCAGTCCTTAATGAGGGAAAGGTTACAGTAATTCAAGGCGTGTTGCCAAAGTACGTCCCTGTCCAGAGGGTTGGCTACGTCATTTGGACATTTTGGTCTGAACAGAGTCAAAGAATCCATTTGCAGCTCAAGGGTTAGACCTCAGTCAAATCTACAAGTCAGTGCAAGCTGTCTGGATAGCTAGGTTAATTAGGATGTTATAGAGACATTAGTCTGGTTTGGTGGGCTAGTTTATCTCAATGTGACAAAAGTAAGGTTAAGTTTAAATGAAGAGTATTCGACAAAGATGCCCGAGAGGTGTACCCAATGACCAACTTGGAAGTGCAGAAGGTAGGAATGGTCACAAGTTTGGGACAAAGACTTGGGGGAGGCTGTTGATTGTATACTATACTGAGCGTTGTAGCCCATGACCCTTGTGGGAGATGTGAGAGTGGTGACCTCAAGTGTGGTAGCAGAGAGAAGATGGTGGCACTTGCTATTGCAGAATGAGGGAATCATTGCTCCTCTTCCTACGCTGTTGGGCATTCTGCTTCACTTGAGACACATCACTGACTGAGCTGCAGTCTGCAGTGTCGCTGGTTAGCTAGAAGAAAGGACTGCCTTCCACTTCACCACCTATCTACCAAGACCTCCAGATCCCTGTTTGTGAAACTGGAAACAAGCTTCGCTTTCCTCTGGGCCATGTTCAAGTACCCTAGTGTGGATCTAAAGTGGTCTGTGTTTGGGCTTTAAATAGGGCACCAGCAGCATGAACACTAAAATGTTCCAGCAATGGTAAGTGTGTCCTCCTTTTCCAGCTGCATGATTCTGCTCGTGTCTTTAAAGATGCGTTCCATTATTCTGTGGTGAAAAGTAGAATATTGTAGGAGAAAAATTGCTTCGAGCCCTGAGACTGGCTGCCATAAATATCAATCTCCAAAGTCCTGAAAATGGAAAAAATCTGCCCTGTTATCGGCATTATCATGATCATCAGTTGTATTAAGAGTTCAAAAGTGGATTTTTGATTTCAAATGTTAGTATATAAGACGTTTATTTTCAGGTTGCCTGTAAAAACACATAGGCAGAGCCAACAATGTCTTCACGTTATGATCCAGCTGAGAAACTTCTAGAAACAAAAAACCCTGCAGTTGCTGTGAAGATAACTCTATCCTCAATCAGTTATGCTCTTAAACTGCCAAAAAAACCTAAATTCTGTATGTGTAGAAAGAGGATAAGGGAGATCTGCAAAGTTAGAGAGGACCAAATAGGCCTGTTATGAGAAAAGCCCAGCTACAGATTAAAAACCATGAGAGTATCAGTCAGCTTGTGCCTGGTTATGACATGCTTGTTAGTGACACTCAAAAAGGAACTGCCTTCCAGAATGAGTATGTTTAAAAACTTTAGAAACCAATCTAAAAAAGATTTGGTTGGAATTCTGGTCTCCTTGTGATTGAAAAGACGTTGTGAAACTTGGAAGGGTTCAGAGAGGATTTACAAGGATATTGCCAGCATTGGCGCGTTTGAGCTGTCGGGAGAGGCTGAATAGGCTGGGGTTATTTTCCCTGGAGAGGCTGAGGGGGTGATCTTATAGAGGTTTATAAAATCATAAGGGACATGTATAGGGTGAATAGCCAATATCTTTTCCCCATGCTAAGGGAGTCCAAAACTAGAGGGCATAGGTTTAGGGTGAGAAGGGAAAGATATAAAAGAGACCTAAGGGGCAACATTTTCACAAAGAGGGTGGTGCATGTATGGAATGAGCTGCCAGGGATGTGGTGGAGGCTGATACAGTTGCATTTAAAAGGCATCTGGGTGAGTATATGAATAAGAAGAGTTCAGAGGAGTCTGGACCAAATGCTGGCAAATGGGACTTGACTAATTTAGGATATCTGGTCGGCATTGACAAGTTGGACCAATGGATCTGTTTCCATGCTGGACATCTCTATGACTGTATGGCTGTCGTCTGTTGATTGGACAAAGGAAAAGAGTGGAATTATTTAGAATCATTATCTGCCTTCAGTGAATTTGATCCTTATTGCTTGTGTTTGTTATGTTGAAGCTAGTATAGCAAACATTTTTTCTATGTTTCAATTTAAACCATTTACTTTCTTAACCTTGGTTCTTCCACACATTGTATTATTTAACTGTATGTGGTCTATCAAGCCAGAACCTGACAAATGACTGGCTTGTCTATTTTAATGAAGCAAAGTTTTAATTAGGCTACCACTCAGCCTCAACAGAGCTAGGTCAGCATTTATTACTCAACCCTAATTGCCCAAAGGGCAGTTTGACAGTCAGTTACATTGCTGTAGGTCTGGAGTCATGTGCAGGCCAGACCAGGTAAGGATGGCAGACTTCTTTCCCTCTAGGGCATTAGTGTGTTTTTTTTTTCAACGATCAACAACAGTTTCATTGTCATTATTAGACTCTTCATTCCAGATTTTTATTGAATTCAAATTCCATCATCTGCCATGGCACCTAGTCAATTATCTAGGTCACTGATTAAGCGCTTAATGGTAATACTACTAGGCCATCACCTCCCTAATATGGCCAGAGCAACTGTTATTTCCTCTTGACTTGCTGTTGGCATAGTTGCATGCCATCTTATCTAGTGATTTGTACACTGAGTTCTCTTTTAAGAACCAGTTCAACTTTCTACAGTTGCTGTTATGTTCTGATGCTTCTTTGAAAAGCCACATTTCAATTTGAGTAGCAAAATAGCTAGTCTCAACATTGTCAAGCAATTACTTAAGTACTGTATTAGCTTTTTTGCCTTTTCTGAAACACATGCTTATCATCGAAGTCGCCACATGTGATTGACAGACCAGTAATGTGAGGTGGAGCAGTCTTAGGTTATAGGTGTGCTTATTGTGGGGTGAAACCAGACGGAGTCTGAACATGGTTCCAATAAAAATAAAGCGGGAGTTGAACATAGGGCATGTTAAGTGTTTTTCTCACTGCCAGTACTTCTGAAGACATTAATTAGAGCTGGTGTCTAACCTGTCAGAATCTTTGTGTACAAAGAAGTCATTAGGTAAGTCTGTGACTCTGCTGACTGACTGACAAACAGGGTACTGAATAGCATATGGAAAGTAAGGGGTATGAGGAAGCTGCCAAAAGGGACTTGGAACAAAATTTAAAGGGGATGCACATCCCTATGTGGCTTAATTCAGGACACTGCTTCTTTATTTAACAAACTTTTGTTTCTTTATTTAACATATTTAGCCTTTACTATCAGCTTTTGTCCCTTGATATAACTGGCCCACATAATTCTGAAACTGGCACTATAATGTGGCTTCAATAAGAATGTGTTGTAATTGGAACTTGATAGATTTGAGTCCGTCTCAACAAAACATTTCTGTAGATACCACTTTTTTTTTTGAGACATTCTAGATCCAATACCTTTATATTGAAAATGTTATTTTATAAATCTGTTAAACTGTTGTTGAAAACAGCTTAACGTGATTATGCAATTGGGCAATAAAGAACTGCAGATGAAGAAAAAATTCATTAAATACAAAATGCTGAGCTCATGGTTTGATTTGACAAAATATACAGTTCAGAGTCTTTCTGAAGTCTTACTTTGAGAATAAGGCATCTGGATGGGTTGAGAGGGATATGGACCCAAATAGTTATGCAGAGTCAGAGTCATGTACTACGGAAGCAAACCCTTTGGTCCAACTTGATCATGACAACCAAGTTTTTCCAGGCCAACTAGTCTCTTTTGCCTTCATTTGGCCCATATCCCTCTGAACCTTTCCTATTCATGTACATATCCAAATGTCTTTTAAATGTTGTGACTGTACCTGCACCCACCACTTCCTCTGGTTGTTCATTGTAATGAAAAAAACAAAGATAAGCTTTCAGGAGATGTCGCATGAGTCTAAATGGAATGTCATAAGCTCCACCAATGTGATGTCATGAAAGACAAAGGCTCTTGAAGGAGTCAGGTCCAAGATCAAGTCCTGTGAATATTCTCTGTAAATCTATGACATCCTTGGAACATCTACATAGTTTACTACATCTCTTGAACTAACCACATGTTGCTTACAAGAGTCTCTTCTTGTTAGACCAGAGATGGATACCCTCATCCAAAAGACCATATGAAAGCATGTGGGCCCTTGAGGCACATATACATTGAAGTATTTGTGGCAGCACATAAACATCTTTTTTTTTAAATAACTGGATTACTGTTGAATGTACCACAACTGACAAAGAAAAACAAGTACCCATTCTTCAGCTATCTGGCTGATTTACAAATGCTAGAGGTAATGCTTACAGAATTCATGGTAATTATTTGATGGGCAAATGTAGCATATTGCATCATTGCTGTCACTTTGATTTAGTATCTTTCATTAATGTTCCCAATCTAGCTACGCTTTATGACACATATCCAAGTCCTGTTGTTTAAGCAGCTGGTAATTCCTGGTCAATGTTTTACCTCCTTTTTAAATAAGGATACAATTTTGAGAGTTAAATATCCTATCCACCGAAGTTCAAAACAATGTTGTTTCAAGGGTTGAGAATGACAATTTAAATCTTTACCACATTGCAGAAACCAGTCAAGCAAAATCACCTGCAAGTACTGCCAGGTTGAGGTACTGCACAGATTGGCAGCTTGCGATTCTGACATGCTCTTCTGAACAGGTGGCAAGGACACGGCTGGAACCTTCTTCACAATAAGCAGAAGTAGGAAACAACTAACTTATGAAGGCTGAGTGAGAAAGCCTCTTTACTTTCCTAGCTGTTAAAAAAAGAAAGAAATGACCTGGGACCAGAAAAAGCTGTTTATAACAATTTAAGATTTTATTTAGATTGTCAGCAAGAGCAGGAATATGCGTCTTCAACCCACAAGGAACATTTAAGCTGAAATTATGCTTGACCTATTTGCTTCCCTCCTCTGTCAAGTACAGGTCATTCTGCTCGAACGTGCATTTCGTTACTGTGAATTCACTTGAACATGACTGCTGAATTGGGAACTTTGTTTCTAAGTGTGAATTTTTAAAGCGTGTATTGGTTATAATTTGATTCCAGCCCCATTAGTTGCAATAGTGCTGCTATTACACAATTTTCTTATACCACGGGGTTGCATGAGAATGGAACCACCACGTTCTAGCAGAACAGACTATAGAGAGAATTTTGAAGAAACTTAATAGGTCTGTCAGCATCTGTGGAGAGAGAATGTGAGTTAATATTTGGACTTGGTATAATTCTTCTTCAGAACTAAATTAACCCTTTCTTTTCATTTCCAGCTTTGAAAGCTTAATAACCTTTTCCTTGATAAGTCATACAACAGAGCTTAATATTCTTAGCTTCAGACAAAACTTCAGCATTCTAACAACAATTCGGGTCTCGAATTTTCAAACTAAAATCCTAATGCTAACCATTTTCTTCATAATTGTTCTGAATTATTTGTCCCAGACAAGCTATTCATACATCTAATCTCAACTAAGTCTTCTGCAAAATGAAATTGAACGATTAGAAAGCTATGTGTTTTTCCCTTTAAGCAAGGAAAAAATATGATATTTCTGAACTGCAAGAATGCTAATGCTTTTCCAGGTAAAACTCTCTCAATGAAAGGCCTTTCTCGCTATCTGTCCAGGAACTGCCCTTTCTCGCATTCTAGTTTAAAAATCATGACTCCAGAAAAATGGCAAATTCAATTGTTAAACATCCTCATAAACCTAAACCAAAATACGCATGCAATTAATTAAAAGATCAAACTATAACATAAATTATGTATTTACTTTGCATCTCTTTTCCATGTTAGTACAAATTACATAGGTAGATAGAAGAATGTGGTCAGTCAATCAGAATTTAGAAAACTGGATAGGATTTTAAAAAACTGGAAATCTCAAGTAGTAATCATTGGAATGCTTCCAGTGTTATATGCAAGTCAGTTTAGACATAGAATGGTAGAATGGATAAATACATGACTGAGGAAAATAGTACAGCAGAGAGGGCTTTCAATTCCTGAGATAATAAGAAAGCCTGTGCTGATGATGGAACCTGGATAACCTGAGACTAAGTTCCTGTCGGATAATTGGCTGCTGCAAAAGTTGAGTTCTGCAAGAGTCAGGTAGAAGAAAATCACTCAGAATACTAAGAGTAATGAACTGTACTATATTAGGAAATAATTTTTAATACATATGTTCAAAGTGAAGGAGAATAATGAAGTCAGGGTTTCTGTGCACACAGGAGTGTGCTATTCAAGATTATTGTGTTACAGCTGAAGACTGGAATGTGGAAATGTGATCTGATTGCTATAACAGTCTTCATTCAAAGAAAGGCATTGAATATTGTTATGAAGTTTAAGGTGTGTACTGTACTTTTTTAAGAGAATGAATGCTGTTCTGAACTGAGAGCTTACAAACACCTGTGCATATGACTAGATGGCAGTCCCAGTGTACTGGAAAATTGAAAATATGTAATATTTGGCTGTGAAATGGATACCTGAGTTGGTTGCTGTTTTCACAACAATTCAAATTTAACCAATCAGTTTAAAGTATGCCCCAGGATACTAAAACCCAATCAAGTTTGAATTTATTGTTTTGTCAACACCAGACCAATGAGACAATCTGATATTGGGGATATGAACATGTGAATATTTTGAAAATTGGAGATAGAGCAACTGCCATTGAAACAGATCCAAGGAATTGCTCTATGTCAAAAGTACCTTTTTGCATGAAACTTACACTCAGTAAAAAGAAAGATGACCCAGGGAATTCAGCAGCTGCAAGAGTGGAGTCACAGAGGATGACAGTGGCACAGTGTGTTTTTGAAATTAAATTGATGTAATTTTCATAAGTGTCTTATTGGAACAGCACATTGTTATAGAGTTGGAGGCAGGTAATAAGCAGAAAAGATAAAGGCGAGTTTAGACTTGTGAATGGTTGTTGTTTAATATTCACTTTTAGAGTTAAAAATAAATTTTAAACACTGTCCCTTTGTATTCATGTTGCTCCTATCCTTTTTTTAATTCCATGATTTTTAATATTGCTGACAAGTTCATTGTATAACTCTATCAGAAATCTTCTGAAGTCCACATACACTAAATTAACAATAGTAAGCCTATGGACCCTCCACTTCAACCCTGTTCAAAAACAATTATAGCAAGTTAGTTAATCAATATTTGTCTTTGGCAAATCGATGCTAATTCTTCTGAATAAACCTGCTTTTTCCAAAGAGACCATGACTTTTTTTTACTGATTTATTGTTTCTATAACTTTCTCCACCACCTAAAATTAAATTGATTGCCCTGTCGTAACTGGGTTTATCTTTACACCCTTCTGTGCTGTGATAATTCTCATTTGGCATGATAAATGCTGTTCACTGAAATGTGATCAGAAGTCTTGAACTACATTTTGGAGCCCTGAGTTGAAGTTATCAATGGAAAAGATAGTTTTCTGTTTGAAGGAGAGAACAAGTGTGTGTTTAAGAGGTTAAGCTCCAAAGAGTTCAGTAAAAAAAATTCAAATGAGGCATATGTTTAGGATAACTAGACAAGATCTTTTTCCTGCGGTGGGGTAGTCTAGAACTAGAGGGCACAGGTTTAGGATGAGAGGGGAAAAATTTTAAGAGACCCAAGGGGTAACTTTCTCTGAGTGTGGTGCGTATATGGACTGAGCTTCCAGAGGAAGTTGTGGAGGCTGGTACAATTACTACATTTAAAAGGCATCTGGAAGAGTATGTGAATAGGAAGGGTTTGGAAGGCTATCAGCCAACTGCTGGCAAATGGGACTAGATCAGGCTAGCATAAATGGTCAGCATGGACAAGTTGGACCAAAGGGTCTGTTTCCGTGGTGTACATCTCTATGACTCTAATATTTGTATTTTTAACTGAGGAATAGGGAAATTAACATCAGATCAAGCCACTGAATTTATTCTGATTGAGGTTTATAAAATTATTAATATTTTGGAACTGTAGCTTAAAATTATGATAAATTATTGGTGATCCTGTGACTTGTTCTGAAATCTGCCTGACAGTAAACCTGAGTATTTTGTTTCTTGAATTATTGAACGATAGAAGGATTGTTTTACTGAGAAAAATTGGAAGCTATTTACACTGGAGTTGGTGGTAGGAACTTCTTGGTTTGCAGTGAGTAGTTGCTGAGTTTCTCAATGCCATAGAAAAAAATATCATCGGCATTTCCTTGTAAGCAGTTGCACTGTGACCTGTCCAATTCTGAAGATAAAAGTGAGTTTCATCAAGGATTAAAATTTAGAACTGTACAGCATAGGAAAAGGCCCTTTGGCCCTTGAATTTGTGCTGAACATGACCCCAAATTAAACTAATCCCTTCTGCCTGCCTTTGGTTTGTATTCCTCCATTCCTTGCATATTCATGTGCTTATCAAAAGATTTTCTGAACTTCCCCCTAAGATATCTGCCTCTACTACCATCCCTGGCAGTATGTTCCAGACATCTATGCTATCTAGGTTTTAAAACAAAACTGCCCCTCTCATCTCCTTTGAACTTCCTCCTCTCACTTTAAATGCAGTTTTAGACATTTCAGCTCTGGGATAAAGATTCTGACTGTCAACCTTATCTACGCATTTCATAATTTGATAGACTTCTTTCAAATCTCCCCTTAACCTCTGCTGCTCCAGAGGAAATAATGAGTTTTTCCAGCCACTCTTTACAGTTCATACCCTCTAATTCAGGCAGCATCCTGTTAAATCTCTTCTGAGCCCTCTCCAAATCCTCCACATACTTCCCAATCAGAACTGAACACTAGGTGTAGCCTAACCAAAGTCTTATAATGCTGCAACATGACTCTTGTACTCAATTCTCTGACCAATAAAGGCAAGGAATACCATAAGCTTTCTTTACCACCCTATCTACTTGCGTGGTCACTTTCAGAGAGATAACTAATTAATTTTTTAATCTGGTAGAAATGCGATTATGTTTTACATTACCATAGGTGACAGGGCACAAAATTATTTTCAACACTTAAGCACTGCTCAGTATGAGGTCTGTCAGACTCAAGCAGATGAACATTGTTTAGATCTTGAAAGAGTAAGACAGAGCATCGAGATATTTCTCATAGTCTCAGTAACAAAATCTGTACCAATGTAATTTATACTGGATTGCTATCATGCAATAAATTATATTTTGTCTTAAGTAAGGTGTCTATTTTAGTCAAACTACTAGCTGTTTTTCTCATTTGCATTGGACCAAGTAACCCCTGCAGATCTCTGAGGAAAGAGAACAGTGACAGCAAATATAAAAGATGGATCTTAAAGCATTATGACCTCTCATGAGGATTCTTGATTTGGAGATGTAGGTGTTGGACTGGGGTGTACAAAGTTAAAAATCACACAACACCAGGTTATAGCCCAACAGGTTTACTTGGAAGCACACTAGCTTTCGGACTTTGCTCCTTCACTTAATGAAGGAGTTGTGATTTTTTTTTTAACCATGAGGATTCTGTTCACATCGGAATCATTTTTGAAATCCGTTCCAAAGGTTTCTTATAAGTCAATGGATTTCTATTGGACAGAGTCGTATGTGGTCAGAAGAGACAAAAAGAACACTGCTTGACTTAGAGCTTCCAGGCCACGTGTAAGAGGCAAATAATCACTACTTGAAGAAATACATCCTGCAGTATTCCACAGATTATGGGAAATTTGTTCTGGAATGACTTGGACTGTTGGATCAGGCTTTTGTCTTAATGATAGATTTATGAAATGCAACATTGTCTCCGTGGTTTAAAACAAAAGATGCCTATGAAAAAAAAATGATGAAATCTTAACATGCCATTCTTTCAGTTATTACCTAGAATTTGGAATATCTTAATTATTTAATGAGTCTCTTCAGATATCAAAACGGATATATATGTATATATAATATGACTGAGTGAGTGGTACGGGAAACCGGTTTCAATTTATTAATTACTATTGTTGGGGAAAAGGCAGCTGTTCCATTGAAATGTCCTCCACCCATGCACTCATTCATCCACTCACTCATTCAGTAAAATTTAATTCTTTATCCCTTCCATGAACATTTGTAACAGATTTTCCAAATTATTTAATTGCAGCTAGTGTTACACAAATAGGCATAATTTGTTGTTCTCTTGTCACACTTCTGAAGAGATCGGGGTTGTGAGCATAGGCAGTTCAGTGGCATTTCCCACTTCATGGTCGAGCTGGGCTCTGAGAACTCCAGAAATGAGGAAAGATCTTGCATCAAAAGAATTGGAAGTAAAATCAGCATAGGTAGAGTTTGAAAACAAGAAGGTGGAAAAACAACTAGAGGGAGTAATTTGTAGGTTTTAAAAATATGACAAGTACTTATGCAGACAATGTTAATCAAGAAATGAGCTTATAACAAAAGGAAAATAATAACCATGGGAACCATTCCAGATACATGGACAATTTTTTTACCAATGGTAGATTGAGAATTAGATTAATAGATAGTTGGATGAAAAATGTTTTGAAAAATACTTAAGTGTTTATCTTTCAGAGAAATTAAAACTTAATGAAGAAAGTGGCCCATCATGGCTAAATAAAAAGGTTAGAATAGTTTTACATTAAAGATGCTTCTTTATTGCCAAGGTTAATAGTAAACCTGAGGCTTTCTAGAGTTTTAGAAACCAGCAAATGATTATCAAAAAGTTGATTTGGTTTACTTATGTTCAGTTACTCCTATGAGAAGTGTAAAACTAGTTTTAAGGAGCTCCCACCAGTATGTGTAAAGGAAGAGAACAGCAATGTGAGCACGTGTCTGTTAAAGACTGGGATCAAATAAATTATAAAGGAGAATAAGGAAATTGAAGAAACATACTTTAATAAAGAATCTTTCCTTAATGTTTTATCACTTCCACAAGATATCTGGAAGCTTTCATATGGATTGAAGTGTTTTTTTTGTATGCTGTGCTCCACCAAACACAAATGTTGGAAATGATTGATTAGTTTCAGATGTATTTAGAAGTGATGATTTGTGTTGAATGTTCAATAAATGTGTTGCTGTCTTTAGTGACACACAACTTTTCATGTCCAGCTTATCAGGAAAAGTTGGCTTGTATTTGTCTCCAATGGTATGACATTTACTATGTACTGCACTGAAGTGTCCTCCAAAGTTTGAAGTCACAATTGGAGCTTGAACCCAGAAACTTCTGGATCAGAGATTAATGTGCTGCCCATTTGAATTCAATACTCTGACTTACATAGTCATGGGTATTGGCAAAGATACTATTCAGGACTTAATTTTAGCATCAGACCTAGTTGTATTAAATGGGTTACTGCATTGGGCTTTTAATGACACGCTTCCATATGTAGGTGAGATCAGAACTAAAGAGTCATATTTATAATTCTGTCACTAATAAAGCCAGAAAAAGAATTCAGAAGAAATGTCTTTACCCTGAAATTGGAATGCAGATTTATTGCCACAAGGAGTGAAGGCAACTTGCATAGCTACATTTTAGAGGAAATTGATGGAGGTTCACATTGAGCACAAAGCTGGCATGTACTATTGGGGCCATTGGTCTAATTCACTGTTGTAATTAATACGTAATATCTGTAGTATTATGTTATCATAACTATGCACTGACTCAATATTGATCAAACAATTTAGATCATTTCTGAGAGTGAACTAGGTTTTTGTTGGCATTGGAACTATGACAAAAGAAAGCATTATGACTTGTTACTGAATAAATGATTTATGTTTGTCATTAGGCACTGTTGAATCCCCTGAATTTTCTTTGAGTTTTGCATTGGCCTCGTGGAGGGGAAGTCATTGAAACTTGTTAGAGCCAACCTAATGGCTAATTACAGTAGAGCTGCTGTTTTTGTCACTTTACAGCTGTAGTCGTTAGCAAGCTCATTATCTTTCTGATGTGAGTATTCCTTTGGGTGTATCTATGCCTTATCAGGCAAGGGAGGAGGCAGATGATCACTAGTTGCATGTCAGACAGGTGTGGGATTCCATGTTTTGTTCTCTTTAGCAGCAACCTTACTTGGACATTTTCAAATTGTACTTGGGTAGACAGAGCTAGGGTCCATTATCTGGATAGGTCCAAAGAAAATGGTCATTGCACACTTATTTGAAATCTGAAAGCTGTTCTCCAAATAAACTTCAGAAAAGCTACACAAACAAAATTCATTTTGTTTTGTTTCTTAAATCCTTTTTATCTGGCTATAAATAGGAACTTTTGCTGGTATTTGGGAAGAAATAATAGATGACTGTGTTGCTCATTTTTGCACAGAACTCTAGTTCATCAAATATAGCACACAGCCTGCTCCTCTTCCTCTGAGGAGGTATTCCTTGAAGCCCTGGTTGTTATTTTTTGGTACATTCACTAAGTTTGGCAAGATGATGATTGAGAATGTCAAAAAATGGAGAATTCCTAACTGGAATTCTCATACTTTGGTAAGGACTGTGTAATTGAAGATAATTTTTCCTCTGCTTCACTAACCTGGCATTGCTAGATAGGTTGGGATGTGGTTGGTTGGGAAATAGACAATATTGTCTTCTCTGATTTAAGCAAAAGAATTCTGTAGTAGTTCAAAGAAAGTCAGAGCTGTTGTCTGGGAAAGTTTCACCAACTCCTATGACAATGGATTAATTTGTTACTTATTATAAGATTTTTGAGAACATTGCCATACACTGTATTGATGTAATTTTTCATCACTTCAAAACTAGTTGACATTTTCAGCATCTAAAATGCAGTATATAAATGTAAGTTTTGTATGGCAAGTGTATACAATTTCTGGACGAACAATGAGTTCCTGTACCCTTGGAGAAGTTCATAAAGCATGCAATATAGTGCAATAACTAAATTGTCTTTTCTTTTTGTTCTGTAGTTCACTTTCCCCCTCTCCCCACATCTCAAACCTCAACTCTATATAAATAAATTAAAGAAACCATTCTGTTGATGGATCCTATTGAACAGTTTTATAAGCAGAATGAAATCATGATTATGCTAATAAAAAGAAAAACTGATTGCAATGAACATTTTACTGTGTATGTTTTTGTCACAGTATATAGAATAGCTAAATGTACCAGAGTGTCTGAAAGGTAGCTGATTAAGAGGGTTTGCAGCAAGTCAACAGGTGATGGCCATGTGTTGTTGGCATTTGGAGGATCTGACACATGGTGATGACAGGTTAGTATTATTGCATTCAACAAGCTATTGAAAAGGCTGGACTGATGTTGCACCTTTTCTTTCAACACATTGTGTCATCTACAAAGGACAACTTGGTTTGTCATTTGAATGATTTGACCTTGTAAAACCTACTTCAAACAACTGCTGCTGGGTTCACAGTGCCCCTCAGTGAGTGAGTGTTTTTTGTTTTTTTCATACATTACTTGAACTAGTTTTAGGTAGAAAACAATGTGGTCTGAAACAAAAACAGAAATTGCGAGAAAAGTTCAGCAGGTCTGGCAGCATCTGTGGAGAGAAATCAGAGTTAATGTTTTGAGTCCAATGATCCTTCTGCAGAATGTAGTCTGATACTTTTGTTTCCCCCATTGACCGTAATATTATTGAGAAACATTAGATTAACAGCAGTTACATGTATTGAGAGCTTACAATCGTACTTATTAAAAAAAAAACAAAGCAAGGTTTAACTTGTGTTATTTTCATTTTTTGAAAAGACTCCTGAATTAATAACTAAAATAATTCTGTGCTGTTGCAGCAAGAAGGCTCATTTCCTTTCCCCATATTTTCTATCTTCTGCTTTATTCAGTGCAAGTTAAATGAATGCTGAGCCTTCTCATTTGCATGTAGTTGAAAGATTAATAGCAGTCAGTTGACTTTTTGTTTGCTAAAAAAAACATATTTGCGAGCTGCGAATGGTCGTAAAGGTGTACAAGGTCGGAATCTATGTCTAAATAACAACTTAATTAAAGACCAAGGGACCTTTTTCATTAAATGTTCTATGCTGCAGAGAGATTACAAAATTTAGAGTCTCTGATGCATCAAGTGTAACTGATTCTTCGTATAATTGAGCATTTCCAGAACTAACCTAATATGGTTGTCCTGCCCAGCCAGGCAATTGTCAAATAAAGGATTTCCGTTTCATTCCTGAATTTTGATCTCCCTTTTTACAAAAATAGATTGTTAAATAAGCATAAGACAAATGTTGGCCTTGGTAATGATGCCCTTATCCTTTTTAAAAAAATGAATAAAACAGGAATAACAACCATTGTTTTCAACTGTGTGCATTTTAAATGAGAAGTTATCAAATGTTTTATGGTGTAGTAGCCAAGCTACCAACAGGTAATCTGGAAGAATCAATATGTAGTCTTGCAAATTAATAATTTGTAGCAAGACAAATATGATGCACAGGGTGATGAGCTGGTTTTCAACAAAATTAATTAAAGATTAGTGGTTACGTTCAGAAAAGTTAAGGAGGTATATGATTTACTTCTGCAGCGTTATGCAGCATTAGTTGTAGATGAAGTGAGTTAATAATCCTAGATTGTGTTTCTCATGTATCCATATCCGCTTAATTTTCAGTGTACCACCAATAGTGGCTTTTGAATTTCATCATCAGCCCCAAATATGAGGTTTTTGGAGCATAATATGACAGATGCTAGAATTTGTACAGAAAACAAAAAAAGTTCTGGAATTCGCAGGGAGGTGAGGCATCATCCACAGAGAGCAAGCTAAAGTTTCAAGTCTGGATAATTCTTCATCAGAGCTGATGTGAAGTGTGGTGGGGGCAGCTTTTGCGCAAGAGTGGTAGGTGGGTAGGGTGGGAACTGTGGAGTACTTCAGGAGAGAGGCTGCTGATAGTGCGGATTAAGTGTTCAGGGTGTGAGAATGGCAGAACAATGCTGCGTCTAACTGCCAAACAGGAAAGAAAGTCAGTTTGGAGTTGAGGAAGGGAAGAGAGGATATGGTGACCGAATGTAACATGTAAATCTAAACTAAGGGAAGAAATGGAAGTAGATTCACAATCTGAAGTTGTTGAACTTAATATTGAGCCCAGAAGATTGTAAAGGACTGAGTCTGAAGGTGAGATATACTCCCTCCAGTTTGCACTGTGATTCACTGGAGCATTGCAGCATGCCAAGGTCAGACAAGTGGGCAAGTGAGCAAGATGCTGTGTTAAAATGACCGACAACAAGGAACTTCAGGTCATACTTGTGCATAGACCAGAGATGTTCTGCAAAGCAGTCACCCAGTCTGTGTTTTGTTTCTCCAATGTAGAGTAGGCCACACTGGGTGCAGCAAATACAATATGTAAGATTGGAGGAGATACAGGTGAAATGCTGTTTCACCTGGGAAGACTGTTTTGGGCCTTGGATGGTGAGCAGGGAGAAGGTGAAGGAGCAAATGTTGCACCTTCTGCGGGTACGTGGGAAGAAGGATGGTTTTGGGTGGTTGAGGAATGACTGCAAAATGCGTTTGGTGGTGGAGTTCTGCTGGAGTTGTCTGAAATGGTAGAGGATGATCCCTTAAATGCGAAGGCTAGTTGAATGAAAAGTGAGGACAAAGGTGTCACAATCATGCTGTTGTGAGTGATGGGAAGGGTCAAAGGTGAAGTACAGGTGACAGGTCAAATGCAATTGAGGCCCCTGTCAACCACAGTGGGCAGGAATCCACGGTTATGGAAGAAGCAATCCATCAGTAGTGCTGTTTTGGAAGGTGGCATCATCCAAACAGTTAATACATAGACCAAGGAACTTGGAGAATGTGATAGAACCCTTGCGGGACATGGGATGTAGAGACCTGTAGTGAAGGTAGCTATGAGAGTTGGTGGCTTTGTAGTAGGTGACAGTTTATTCCCCGAGATGGAGGCGGAGAGGTCAAGGAAACGAAGGGAAGTGCAGGAGATGAACATGTGAAAGTTATAGAGGGGTGGAAATTGGAGGCAAAATGAAAAATATTTTCAAGGTCCCGGCTGGAGCATGTAGCAGCACTGAAACAAAAAGAAAGTTGTGGGAGGGGGCTAGTGTAGGATTAGAAAGGACCTTTTCCACATACTCTATATAGAACCAGGCATAACTGGGACCTATGCAAGTGCGCAGAGCCACTCCTTTGAATTAGCAGAAGTGAGATGAACTAAAGGAGAAATTGTTCAGTAAGTGAACAGGCTCAGACAAGTGGAGAAGATTGGTGGTAGATGGGCATTGTTCAGGTCTGATCAAGGAAGAAGTCAAGAGCTCCCAGACTATCCTGGTGGAGAATAAAGGTGTAGAGGGATTGGACATCCATGGTAAAGAGGAGGCAGTTAGGACCAGGAAACTGGAAATTGTCAATATGACAGCAGGTATCAGGGGAATCTCAGATGTAGTTAGGCAGGGTCTAGGCAAGTAGAGAGAGGATGGAGTTAAGTTGGAGGAAATTAGCTTTCATTTCGTTCACAAGAGATATGTGATATAAATATTTCAATATATAGTTTACTTCAGAGTTTTAATTTTGGTCCGATTCTATTAAGGGGTTCAGTGATTAACTTGGAAGCAATGTTCTCTCTCAATTTCGCTCAAGCTACAGGGGCTTCTGAGCCCAATGTGTGGCAATGACTTCTGAAATCTGAAGTCAGCCATAAGCAGCATACTGATACTGAATGTCATGTGTGGCACAATGAGCAGCTGCACATAACCGCAGCCACAAAGCTTAGAGGAAATATTACTTGTAAGTACTTCTATGGTCATGATGATTTCTTTTTAATACACAATATTATAGAGATGTTCCTTGGGGAGTAATGAGGTTTTACTTTAATTGGGAGAGTTTGTGAGTAAACTATCGTGCGTTAGATGTTTTAGATTAGAGGATCAGAGGATAAGTGTTTCCTTTTAACTTGAGAAAACACCCATAGCTTGGGTGAAAGCTTTTGAATTTCAGTTTGACAGTTGTGCAGAAGTCTTGATTGAAACTGGATGTGTAAGGTAGTTGCTTCTAAAGATGGAAAATAGTTTAGAACTGTTATAAAATGGATTACTAGCATATAAAGTGTTTACTTCTAAACTATCAGACCAGAAGTGTTTGGTTAAAACCCTGAACAGGTAAGTTGAGGCTGAAAAAGTATAACTTAGTTGTATGAAGCCTCAATGTAGAGCTTATCTGATTTTCATGCAGGGGAATTGCAGGTGGAATTAATTTTAAATGAAAGGGAAGGAAATTATTTCTCTAGTGTAAAGCAATATTTTTGGAATTAATGGGTGAATGTTTTCTCATGTTTTCTAAATCTTGACACTATTATATGTAAATAGTTTGGATTATTATATCTGGACTGTATTTTTATAAATTTTTTTATTGTTAAAACCAAATCTGTAAAATTGTGTTTGTCTTTGTTCTTGTGCTAACCAAAACAAATGAGTTTTGAAGCCACATTTAAGTCTGGGATCTGACTTGTACAGTAATAACATCAGTTGGGATTGCAACAACAATGAAAATGCCAAGTCCGACCTGTACACAAGTGTGTAATAACTCCAAACAGTTTAACTTAAAGTCATGCAAAGGTATTTATGCATTGGTAGCAAGAAATTGCCATTCAGCCTCCTGAACCTGCTGTATCATTAAAAAAAATCATGACTCAAATCAGCATGCTTTCCTACCTCTGATTTCATCCTACCTTTCATTCTGTTGCTTAACAAAAATCCATCTGCCTCTTCTTTGTAAATATTTGAGGACTCTGTTTTCATCACTTTACAGGAACAGAGTTCCAAAGACTCCTGATGATCTGTGACAAAATAATTTGCCCAATCTGTGATAAATTGGTACTCTGTGATTTATAAAGTGACAGCATGTTAAATAGACTCCTAATTGAAATAATTCATAATTGTGCATAATTTCATTGTAGGGGTTTCTGAAATTAAAGTTGTCAAAAGAATATCTATCTAGATGTTTTCCTTTTTTATACTCACTTCTGGGTTGTGGGTATCGCTGAGTGGGCAGCATTTATTGCACATCCTTAGTTGCCCTTGAGAAGGTGGTGGTGAGCTGCCTTCTTGAACTGCTGCACTCCACCTGCTGTATGTTTACCACAGTGCCCATCAGGGAGGACTTCCCAGGACTTTGACCGAGCGCCAGTGAATGGACAGTGATATATTTACAAGTGAGAATGATGATTGGCTTGGAAGGGAACCTGCATGTGATGGTGTTCCCTTGTCTCTGTTGCCCTTGACCTTCCAGATGGAAATAGTCATGGTTTTGGAAGGTGTACCTGAGGATCTGGTACATTTCTGCAGTGCATCTTGCAGCTGGTGGACAGGGTTTGGGAAGTCAGGAAGTGGATTATTCATCACAGTATTCCTGAATTGAATTTAATTTATTATCACGTGTACTGAGTCACACTAAAAAACTTTGTCTTGCAAACAATGCAGGCAGATCACAGAGTTAAGTAGCTTAGATAAGTAAATAATAGGTAAGCAGCGGCAAAAACAAAAGCACAGGTACTGGCGAATGTTCAGAGTTTGAGAGTCCATTCAGTATTCTAACAACAGTAAGGTTGAAACTGGCTGGTGTGTGTGTTCAGGCTTCTGTACCTTTCTAGCCTCTGATCTGCTTTTGTAGCCACTGTTTGTGATGAGTCCAGTTGTGTTTCTGGTCAATGGTAACTCCAAGGATGTTGATCGTGGGGAATTCAATGATAGTAATACCACTGAATGACAAGGAGTTGTGATTAGATTGTCTCTTATAGGAGATGGTCATTGCCTGGCATTTGTGTGGCAAATGTTACTTGCCACTTGTTAGCCCAAGCCTGAATATTGTCCAGATCTTGTTGCATTTGAACATGGACTGATTTAGTGTCTAAGGACTTCAAATGGTGCTGAACCTTGTGCAATCATCAGCAAAGATCTCCACTTTGAACTTGTACGATGGAGGAGAGGTCATGGAAGCAACTGAAGATGGTTGGGCTGAGGACATTAACCTGAGGAACTCCTGCAGAGAGATTATTGAGCAGTCAATTAGTCCATTGGAAGAATGTCACAGCTGGAGGGAGAAAAATTCACTTGGGTGTTATCAAGTCATTCAGCCGTAGGTGCTTACAAAAACATTTGATGAAACACAAATTCACAATTTGATGCAACAAAAATATAGTCACGTAAAAAAGCACAATGTTTGTCCAGCAGGCTAAGATAAAAGGTAGGGAGGAGGGACTTGGGGGAGAGGCGTCAGAAATGTGATAGGTGGAAAGAGGTCAAGGTGAGGGTGATAGGTCAGACTGGGGTGGGGGCGGAGAGGTCGGGAAGAAGATTGCAGGTTAGGAAGGCGGTGCTGAATT
>NC_057721.1:30873227-30894331 GCF_004010195.1 Chiloscyllium plagiosum
AAATGTGTTGCTGGAAAAGCGCAGCAGGTCAGGCAGCATCCAGGGAACAGGAGAATCGACGTTTCGGGCATAAGCCCTTCTTCAGGAATGAGGAACGTTTGTCCAGCAGGCTAAGATAAAAGGTAGTTTATCTTAGCCTGCTGGACAAACTTTCCTCATTCCTGAAGAAGGGCTTATGCCCGAAACGTCGATTCTCCTGTTCCCTGGATGCTGCCTGACCTGCTGCGCTTTTCCAGCAACAAATTTTCAGCTCTGATCTCCAGCATCTGCAGACCTCACTTTCTCCTAGCACAATGTATGTGTCATTTTGGTAGTGCATGCATTATCAGCAATGCATCAGTACATAATTCAATTCATAATTTTCTTCCATTGTCCACAGAATATGGTTATCAAATGTAATTAGAATTCTGTTGATGGTTCTGATGTTTGAGTGAAGCTTCACACAAGTCACATTCTGTTTTCACTTGGCACAAAGTGGTAGTTTCAAGTACTTATTAAATTTACTGCTTGCATTGAGTCTGCCAGGCAAGTAATCTCAGCTATATTTTCTACTTGCCTATGTATAGTTCAAGTACCATAACCTCATTATTTTACTCCTGTGCCTTGTGCAGCATCAGTGCACCAATATTACATTTTGCAGCCACTTCTTTCAACATTATGATACAGTTAAACTGATGAATATGCAAGCATTTTGAAGCCCTTTTAGTTATTGAACATTAATGTGTTATTTTGTGCAAGTAACTCAAAACAAATAGTTGTTGGAATATCATGCTATAATTTTAGATTCTTTTATCTTGGATCCTGCCACTAATAATTGGTCAGAAAATAAAATGGGTTCAGGACTTTATACAGTTTTCCAAAGCAGAAGGCATGACATGAGGTGTTACTGATTAGGCAAGAGCTAGATATTATGATTTTCAGATGTTTAGGACAATGGTATGTTTACAGTTTGTCAGGTCTCTGGCTGTTCTGTGGCATGTTCCCACTTCAAGTAAGTCTGCACAAAATTAATGCTTTTCATCAGAAAACTTTTAAAACTGATGTACTACCTTCGATGAAATAAGTGACACACAAGAAACAGAAGTCTGGCTCACCTTTTCCTTTAAGTTGTCTTAGTGCAATTAAGTGTCAAGTAGTGGTTTTCCATGTTTAACTCTGGCACAATTTGGGAGGTATGGTAGATTGTGCTCTTTTATGGAGGTTCTGGAACAGTAAGAATGAGTCAATAGTTAGAAAATAGGCAATTTTTTTTCATTCATTCATGGGATGAGGGCATTGCTGTCGGGGCCAGCACTTATTGCCCATCCCTAATTGCCCAGCAACCACTTAAGGGGTCTGGAGTCACATGTAGGCCAGACCAGTAAGGGCAGCAGGTTTCCTTCCCTGGAAGACAGTGGAAAAACCCATCTGGTTCACCAACAATCGACAATGGTTTCATGGTAATCAGTAGATTCTTAATTCTGGATTTTTTTTAAATTGAATTCACGTTCCACTATCTGCCCGAGTGGAATTTGAACCGGAGTCCCCAGAATATTAATTGAATTTTTGGATTAATAGTCTCGCGATTGAACCATGAGGCCAATATCTCCCATTCAATCCCCAATGGTAGCCTTCATTGCAAGAGGATTTGATTCCAACTGAAGGGATGTTTTCTGCAGTTATATAGAATGTCCCTAGGATATTGCATGCAGTTTTAGTTTCCCCATCTAAGAGATGACATCTTCTCTACAGAGCGAGTGCAATGGATAGCTTATGGGTCTGTATTCATTAGAATTTAGAAAAATGAGAGGGTATTTAATTGAAACACTTAAATTTGAATAGGGGTAGACACCTTAGATGCAGGGAAGATGAGGATTTGGTGTCTAGGACTGAAGGTCACACTCTGTCAGGGGTGTAGGCCATTTAGGACTGAGATAAGAAAATACTTCTTTATTCAGAGGGTAGTCAACCTGGAGAATTTGCAACCAAGAAAACCAGAAGGCAGTGGAGACTGGGTCATTGAGCATATTCAACGAAAAAACGTGATCTGCTTTTAGATATTATTTATGGCATAAGGAAAGAAAGTGGGAATACGTTGAAAAGATAAAGAATTAGTCATGAATTCAACAGGTATTATCAGATCTTAAAGTTCAGTTTGATGAAAAATTAAGAAACAACATCAATATTGATGCTGATGTCAACTCAATTGAACTGTTTATCCTCAGCAGTCACATTTCATTAGATTCGAATGATCAAACCTTTATGCAAATTTGTTAGAAAACAGCGATTATTTTTGCAAAAACAAGTCATCATTTTGGTCGTGATTTTTGGATGGAATTTTAAGGTTGTTCTGCCACAGCTCCACTTATTTGTGAAAACATTTTTTCAACCAAGAACATACTGAATAGTGGAGCAGGCCCAAAGAACCAAATGGGCTACTCATGCTCGCAGTTTCAATTCTGAGAAGGTGGTTGGCATGGGAAGAAATACAGGGTATGGAGGAACAGAAGGAAATGGCCTGCTTTGTGTGCTGGATTTGACGAGAAGTTAGGGATTTAAGTGATTTTTGGCTGACAGAAACCTTGCAGGACTTTCAATTCAACAATCAATACATAAATTATCCTAACCTCATTGATCTCTGACAATGTCTATTACAATGCACAGAGGAAGATGTCAGCTGAACCTGCAAGTTCAACTATGTCCCACAGTGATGAGTACAACCAGGACACTAACACAAACTCAATAAAGAGTAAATACAAACATGTAATATTGTTTCATCCACAATAAAGAGATGTCCTATTCTTCCAAAATAATCATTACGTGCTAACTATGAGGTATGTGAGTGCACTTAACATTTTGAAGAAATGAGTCTCAACAAATAACCATGGTGGAGACATGAATAAAATGAGACCAATACTCTTTGAAATTTAAATTTGAAAACATCCAAGTCAGCTTTGTACTTTGAAATCTTGCATTCATGACAATGGAATTGGGCAGGAATGATATGGTTTGAAGAAGAGCTTCCCTACTTGTCCAGGTGGCTTTTTAATAGCCCACTCATAGCTGCTGCATTGTCAGATGATCTAAGGTTTTATCACTCAAATGTTTTCTTCAATGCATATCAGGTATGTCTCACTGGCACATTAAATTTTAATCTGCTTCAGAAGGAACTAGCAAAAAGCAATTTCTTCAATCTACCCCCAACTCAATTTTCTTATTCCTGGCACCATTCTTGTAAATAGCTCTACAATCTCTTCAATACATTCACATCCTTCCAATAATGTCATGCCCAGAATCGTACATAATACTCTATCTGACATCTAACAAGTGTCTTATGCGAGTTTAATATCGCCTCCATATTCTTGTGCTCTAAGACCCCATTAGTAAAGCTGAGGATACTCTATAATTTATTCACTTTTCTACCTGTCCTGCCACTTTCAATTATCTGTGCACACTTAAACACTCGGGTCCCTCTTTTTTACACCTCCTGTAGAAACGTGCCACTATTTTATTCTGTCTTTCAATATTCTTTTGATCAAAATGCATCATCTGACACTTTTTTCTCTGCATGAAACTCCTCATCTACCACCATTCCCACCAACTTGTCTCTGTCTTCTGGAGTTCCACATGGTCCTTCTCAGCATGTGCAGGCCTTCCAAATTTTTGTCAGCTGCAAACTTTGATTTTGTCAGGAGCACACAAGATCCAGGTCATTAATATATCAGGTAAAATTGGGTCCGAATACTGACCCCGCGCAACTCCACTACAAACCTTTCTCCAGGCTAAAAAAAACATTACTCTCTCTTTACTATCACACAGCTAACTTTTTGTTTCCAAATTGCTACTGATCCTTTTATTCAATAAGCCATAATTTTCATCAAGATTGTGTGATGGAGTATCAAACAAATTCTGAACATCTGTGTACACAACGTCAACTGTCTTCCCCTCAATAAGCTTTCTGTTACCTCTTCAAAAATCTCCGAGTTTAGTTCAATAAGATTTCCCCTTTCAAAATCTATGTTGACTCTCTGCCTTCCTAAATAATCCACTTTTGTCCATGTGACTTCTAATTTGATCCCAAATAATTGTCTCTAGATGCTTCCCAGCACTGATGTTATATTGATTAGTCTTTAATTTTGACTCTTATCTTTTTATAACCTTTCTTAAGCAAGGCTGTAATGTTTGCAATTTTCTATTCTTCTGCCAACTCCTCTGAGTTTGGGGAAGCCTGAAGGGTTGTAAATGGTGCTCCAGCAATTTCCTCTTTGACTTCCCTCAAAAATCTGTGGATACATCTCATTGAATCTGGTGCCTCGTCAACTTTAAGTGCCAACGAGCATTTCACCATTTCTGCCCCATCAATGACTGAGGTTACTCCTCTGTCACCATGGCCTGGGTAACTTCTCTCTCTTTTGTAAAGATAGATGCAAAGTATTCATTTAACATCTTTGATATGTCTCCTGCTTCGAGGTGTAAATACCCTTTTCTGTCCCTAATTGGCCAGACTCTTCCTTTACCATTCTTTTAAGATTTATATGGTCAGAGAAGACTTTAAGACACCCTTTTTATGTTGGCTACTAGCATATTTTCTTAATTTCCATTTGCTTCTCTTATTTGTACACTGCAGCCAGTGTGTAGCAGTGGTGGAAAGATCGAACTTTATTAAAGAATTAAATGGAATACCAACCAAGTTGATGGTTTTGGTTTTCGTGTTCTGCTAAAGTGTCAAAAACACACATGCACTCACACAGGCATACACACATGCACAGTTACATGCACAGACAGACACTCATCTCTTATCCATATATCTGTGCTTCTCCCATTAGGTACAGGTTTCTGGGTAATCCAAGATGGAGGATGGGAAAAATTTCTGGATGTAACAGCTGCTCCTTTTTTTTTTTGAGGTGCTTTAGGTGTTGGAGGTGATTTCCTCCAATTAAAGGGGCAGCAATTACTGCTTTATATGCTGTTGCATTGTTTTAGAACTTGGGAGAATAAAAAGTCAAAACAACAGTTTTAAAAGGGAGAAGACAGACAAAGGAAACACATGGTGAGGTCAGTGCAGGAGGGAGAGAGAGAGAAAGAAACTCAATTTGCTAACTCTGTTAGCAGTTACTACCTTTGCTGTTGAATTCATGAAACATTGGACATCGGAGTGCGTCTGGGAAAATTTAAAAAAACAGTGAAATTCACAACTGACCTTGGAGGAACCTGTCTGGGAAAAGTCACAGCACAGAAGCAGATAAGTGGATTTTAAGCGCGGCCTTAAAGTAAGTCTGCAGTAATGAGTAGAGTGGGTTCTTTCTTGATTATATGTTTTATTGAGCTATGTCTCTTGAATAAACGTAAAATATAAGCCATAAGCGTTAATTTAACCTGGAGCAGTGTTTTGTAGAGGAATAAGACAGTGCTACTTTCTGGGTCTGTAGATTGAAAGAAGCAAAAATGGCCCTTATGGGTTACTGAGGATTATATCTGCAATAAATGTCGTTGTTTGGGAATCCTATCAAGTCACATGGATCAGTTGGAGTGCAGTTAGAGGCAGTGAGGAATTTGCAAGAGCAAGTGAATGTGATGGATGGCAGTTAAAGGAACGGGGGAAATCTCAGATACAGTCACATAGATGTATTAACTCCAGGGGGTAAGAGAGGTCTGCAGCTAGTGTAGGAGTCATCTATGGCTATCCTCATTTCAAACAAGTATGTTGTTTTGGAAAATGTAGGGAGTGGTGGATTCTCAGGGGAATGTAGTACAAACAGCCAAGTTTCTGGTATTGAGACTGGCTCAAATGTAATGAGAGGCACCTCGCGTTCCAAGTGATCGATTTCTGTTAGGGGACTCTCTACTCCAAGGTACAGACAGACGTTTCTGTGGCCAGCAGCGAAAAAGCAGAATGGTGTGTTGGTTCCCTGGTAACAGAATCAAGGATGTCTGACCGGGTGCAGAATGTTCTCATGGGGAGAGGGGCCAGCAGGAGGTCATTGTACACATTGGAACCAAGAACATAGGAAGGGAAAAGGTTAAGATTCTGAAGGGAGGTTACAGAGAGTTCGGCAGAAATTTGAAAAAGAGGTCCTCAAGTGTAGTAATATCTGAATTACTCCCGGTGCTATGAGCTAGTGAGGGCAGGAATAGGAGGATAGAGAAGATGAATGCATGGCTGAGGAGATGGTGTATGGGAGAAGGATTCACATTTTTGGATCATTGGAATAAGGATTCACATTTTTGGATCATTGGAATCTCTTTTGGGGTAGAAGTGACCTGTACAAGACGGACATATTGCATCTGAATTGGAAGGGGACTAATCTACTGGCAGGGAGATTGGCTAGAGCCGCTCGGGAGAATTTAAATGAGAAAGGTTGGGGGTGGCACCCTGGGAAGAAAGATTTCAATCTGAGATTGGTACAGTTGAGAACAGAAGTGAGTCAAACAGTCAGGGCAGGCAGGAACAATGCAGAGAACAAGGTAGAACTAATAAATTAAACTGCATTTATTTCAATGTAAGAGGCCTAACAGGGAAGGCAGATGAACTCAGGGCATGGTTAGGAACATGGGACTGGGATATCATAGCAATTACAGAAACTTGGCTCAGGGATGGACAGAACTGACCGCTTAATCTTCCAGGATACAAATGCTACAGAAAGGACAGAAAGGGAGGCAAGAGAGGAGGGTTGGGGTGTTTTTGATAAGGGATAGCATTACAGCTGTACTTAGGAAGGATATTCCCAGAAATGTATCCAGGGAAGTTATTTGGGTGGAACTGAGAAATAAGAAAGGGATGATCACCTTATTGGGATCGTATTATAGACTCCTTAATAGTCAGAGGGAAATTGAGAAATAAATTTGTCAGGAGATCTGCGTTATCTGTAAAAATAATAGGGTGGTTATGGTAGGGAATTTTAACTTTCCAAACATAGACTGGGACTGCCATAGTGTTAAGGGTTTAGATGGAGCAGAATTTAAGTGTATACAACAAAACTTTCTGATTCAGTACCTATAGAGAAGGTGCAAAACTTGACCTACTCTTGGGAAATAAGGCAGGGCAGGTGACTGAGGTGTCAGTGGCGAAGCACTTTGGGGCCAGTGACCATAATTCTATTAGTTTTAAAATAGTGATGGAAAAGGATAGACCAGATCTAAAAGTTGAAGTTCTAAATTGGAGGAAGGCCAATTTTGACAGTATTAGGCAAGAACTTTCAAAACCTGATTGGACGCAGATGTTCCCAGGTAAAGCTACAGGTGGAAAATGGGAAGCCTTCAGAAATGAGATAACAATAGTCCAGAGAAAGTACATTCCTGTTCGGGTGAAAGGAAAGGCTGGTAGGTATACGGAATGCTAAATGACTGAAGAAATTGAAGGTTTGGTTAAAAAAAAGAAGGAAGTATACATCAGGTATAGACAAAGTAGATCAAATGAACCCTTTAGCGTATGAAGGCAGTAGGAGTATACTTAAGAGGGAAATCAGGAGGGCAAAAAGGAGACATGAAATAGCTTTGGCAAATAAAGTTAAGGAGAATCCAAAGGGTTCTTACAAATGCATTAAGGACAAAAGGGTAACTAGGGAGAGAATAGGGCCCCTCGGAGATCATTAAGGTGGCCTTTGTGTGGAGCTGCAGGAGATGGGAAATACTGATGAAAAATACTCGTTTAGTATTTACTGTGGAAAAAGACATGGAAAATATGGAATGTAGGGAAATCTTGAAAATTGTCCATATTACAGAAGAGGAATTGCTGGATGTCTTGAAACACATAAAAGTGGATAAAACCCAAGGACCTGATCAGTAGTACCCTCGAACTCTGTGGGAAGCTCGGGAAGTGATTGCTGAGCCTCTGACTGAATTATTTGTAACATCGATAGTCACATGTGAGGTGCCAGAAGACTGGAGGTTGGCTAACGTGGTGCCACTGTTTAAGAAAGGTGGTAAGAACAAGCCAGGGAAGTATAGATCAGTGAGCCTGATGTCAGTGGTGGGCAAGTTGTTGGAGGGAATCCTGAGGGACAGGATGAACATGTAATTGGAAAAGCAAGGACTGATTCGGGATAGTCATCATGGCTTTGTGCATGGGAAATCATGTCTCACAAACTTGATTGAGTTTTTTGAGGAAATAACAAAGAGAATTGATGAGGGCAGAGTGGTGAATGTGATCTATGTGGACTTTAGTAAGGCATTTGACAAGGTTCCCCATGGGACACTGGTGAGCAAGGTTAGGTCTCATGGAATACAGGGAGAAGTAGCCATTTGGATACAGAACTGGCTCAAAGGTAGAAGACAGAGGGTGGTGGTGGAGGGTTGTTTTTCAGACTGGAGGCCTGTGGCCAGTGCAGTGCCACAAGGATCGGTGCTGGGTTCACTACATTTCATCATTTATATAAATGATTTGGATGTGAGCATAAGAGGTATAGTTAGTAAGTTTACTGATGACACCAAAATTGGAGGTGTAGTGGACAGCAAAGAAGGTTACCTCAGATTACAACAGGATCTTGATCAGATGGGCCAATGGGTTGAGAAGTGGGAGATGGAGTTTAATTTAGATAAATGTGAGGTGCTGCATTTTGGGAAAGCAAATCTTAGCAGGACCTACACATTTTTGGTAAGGTCCAAGGGAATGTTGCTGAACAAAGAGACCTTGGAGTGCAGGTTCATAGCTCCTTGAAAGTGGAGTTGCAGGTAGATAGGATAATGAAGAAGGCATTTGGTATGCTTTCCTTTATTGGTCAGAGTATTGAGTACAGGAGTTGAGAGATCATGATGCGGCTGTACAGGACATTGGTCAGGCCAGTGTTGGAATATTGCGTGCAATTCCAGTCTCCTTCCTATCGAAAAGATGTTGTGAAACTTGAAAGGGTTCAGCAAAGATTTACAAGGATGTTGCCAGGGTTGGAGGATTTGAGCTAGAGAGAGAGGTTGAATAGGCTAAGGCTGTTTTCCCCGGAGCGTCGGAGGCTGAGGGGTGACCTTATGGAGGTTTACAAAATCATGAAGGGCATGGATAGGATAAATAGACAGTTTTTTCCCTGGGTTGGGGGAGTCCAGAACTAGAGGGCATAGCTTTAGGGTGTGAGGGAAAAGTTATGAAAGAGACCTAAGAAGAAGCAGCTTCTTCTGGCAGTTCATTCCATACACGTACCACCCACTACCTGAAAAAGTGGTGGAGGCGAGTACACTTGGAAGATTCAAGAGGCATTTGGATGGGTATATGAATAGGAAGGGTTTGGAGGGATATGGGCTGGGTGCTGGCAGGTGGGACTAGATTGGGTTGGGATACCTGGTCGGCATGGACGAGTTGGACTGAAGGGTCTGTTTCCGTGCTATACATCTCTATGACTCTAAGTCACAGAACCAAAAGTATGCCATTTGGCCCCAACATACCAGCTCCAACATTTTAATGATGTGATATGATGATTCCCAGCTTTTTCTGGCTAACCCTTGATTTCACATTTTCATTAATTTGAAGGAAGAAATCCCTCTTTCTCTCTGTTTTGTTAGCTCATCCCCACCTCTGAGATTAGGCTCTCTTCTTCTAGAATCTCCCATAAGAGAAATCAATCTCTGTGCATTTACCCTGTCAAATCCTGAAGAATCTGTTCCAATTAGGCTCTCCCTCGTGCTTCTAAATTCCACTGACTCGAAGCCTAGCATATTTAACTTCTTTGCATAAGAACATCTCTCTGCAGCTCTGAATAATCTTCTCTGGACTACCTCAAATGCCAGCATATCTTTCTTTGGATAAGGAGACTGAAATTTAACATTCTGGGTATTGTCAGAATAGTGTCTAGTGTCGTCTTAACAGGACTTCCCAATTTTTATACTACGTTCCATGTGAAATAAGGGGTAATATTGCACTTGTCTTCCCTATTACCTGCTGAACTTGTATGTTAGGTTTTTGAAGTTTATGCATCTGGATCCCCAATTTTGTTTGTGCTGCTGCTTCCTCCAGTCATTCTCCATTTAAGTAATATTCAGCTTCACTTTTCCTCCCGGCCAAAGTGCACAACCTCTTTCTCTTACAATAAATTCCATCTGCCAGGTTTTTTGTCCACTTACTTGTCTATATCCCCCTATGTGTCATCTCACCACTTGCTTTTTCCCCCGACTTTTGTCATCTGCCAACTTGGTGACAGTACAATCACTTCCAAGTCATTTTTATATGATGTGAATAATTGTGGTCCCAGCACTGAACACTGCAGCATTCCACTGATTGCAAGTTGCCATCTTGAAAATGCAACCTTCCTCTGAAATCTGTTGTCATCTGACCAATCCTCTATCCTTGCTAATTTACTACACTCAAATTATTGGTCTCCTGTTGGAAAAAAGTAGCCTGAAGTTCGGTACTTTATTGAACGCATTTTTTAAATCCAAATATTGCATCTCCTCGTCCACTTCAACGATCTTGCTTGTAACCTGTTCAAATAAGTCTCAAAGATTTGTCAGGCCTGGTTTCCCTTTTATGAAATCTTGCTGTCTTTGTCTTAGAATAAGAGTTTTACATTGGCACTTTTCTAATTCAGGAGTTTATCTAGAATCTAAGGTTTCTTGGAAATTGTTACCAGTGCATTCATTTATCTCTGTGGCTACATCCTGGAAGGTAACCCATACAATCCAACAAATTTATCAGTATTTAAGCCTATTAGTTTCTTCCTCAGTTTTTCACTGTTTTTCATTCACACCTGGACATGAAAGGATGGACAGAGCTTGGATGACTTAGCTATTGTTTGCATGGCATTTCAAAATTTCAGTGTGGAAGTTGTAGCTTTACAATATATTGTTTTTTTTTTTGTCTGCATTGTCAAGTGAAATGAATAGTTGTATAACTACATTTCCACACACACAATTCTGAAAGCGGATTGCAAAATGTCAAGCTGTTTTGTTCAGTGTTGATGCACACCCCTGTGTTGATCAATACTATAAGCCAAGACTCTCCTTGCTGCTGCAGACCTGCAGTGCTTCATGACATATCAGTATTTCTCACCGACTACAGATTTCGAATATGTTGAGTTTCCCCAGAGTTCCTCAGCAGTTGAGATGTTTTGTTTTATCGATTTTCGTTGCTGTGAGGAGTAGTGGCTAGTGTTTAATTACTTATTTGAATCATCAGTCTCGTGATTCAATGTCCAATTTTCTTCTTTATCTTTCATATTTGCTGATGCAGTAAATCAACGCCTATTATGTTTGTTAGGCATCAGCTGCAAAGAGACATTGCAAGTAAAAGTGTAAAAGGTTACTCTGCTCGACTTTCACAGTTGATGTGTTATTGTACAATGTTATCTTGTTGCTTTGTAATCTCTCTTTAAGAAAATAATTTGGAAGCTATTGTGCAATTGCTGAAACAATTTTGAGTGGAATTTATTTATTTTGAAACCTATTCAAAATGTGAAAAACATTAAGTGGTACAAAACTGAGGTGGTTGGACAAACACATCATAAGAATTGAATGCTGGTTAATACTTGGCCATTAGAATTGTGAATACAAAAGTATTCTTTAGAGTAATGACACCTATCTCCTGGTGCTAACCCAATAGATTATAAAATTTACAGTTTGTCCTTTCAGGTGTACAATAAATTGTTGTAAGTGAACCAACGTAGATCAGGTATTTGGGAGCATAAATCTTGTAGACATATGTAAGAATTAGTGTGGGAATTGACTTGGATCGAACTGAGAATTGTGAATAGATTAACATTGTATGTGATGTTAAATGCACAGAGGGAATGAAAATGAATTGTAGCAGTTTAAATTTAGACATTTAGATTGGTGATGAAATTGAATTTTGTTTTATTTGTGAAAGCGTGACAAAAATAATAAACAAGCTTACACGAAAAAATGGCTGAAATCTTAAACTTGTCCACCTGAGATATTGTTTTACTAGAATTTGTCATTTGTTCAATATATAAGCATCATCATTAATTCTTAACAAAAACACCAATAGTCAAAGCAATAAAGAACCTTAATTTGGTAATGTTAGGGTCTGAAAGAGAAAAATTTATAATTAATGAGATGAATTCCAGGGTTCTATACTTGCAATCATATAATTGCCAATTAGAATAACTTTAATGGAAGCAATTATTCCTCGATTCTTAATTGATGGGCTGAATACTCACATTTATAATATTTGTTTTTCCCTCATCATGCGTTGAATGTAGTCCCTGCAGAAAATATATATTGCAGTTCCAGAGGCGCTATGGAGTGTAATTTCATTTGAAACCATTCAATGTTATTTCATCACAGATGATTGCAATTTGGCAAAGAGTCACAGCCTTGAACATTTTATCTAGCCACAAGTTCATGCTGATTTCTAACTTACTTGGCTTGCCTACGTTTTGTTCAAGCTTATTCACATATCACCAAATCCAAAGTCTTCCTTTTTAAGCAATGCAATTGAGTAGCATTTTACAGCATCATAAATTTTACTTTCTGATTTATTGCTACAATTCTGATAAGTTGCCGATCAAATCTGCTGCACAATTCAGCATGTTTGCAGTTGATTCTCTATCTCGATATCATTCTCTCACATATTCCATGCCTCTTGTTGCCTTTAATATCAAGAAATTCATTTCTTTCTAAACAAATTCCATGACTTGAGTTCCACAATTTCATATGGAAGAACATTCCATAGACTCACTCGCTAAATCCAAAACTTTCTCCCCATCCCCATCTGAAATTGTTTACCTTTTACCTTGAGACGATGGCCACATATTTGTGGCTAACCAGACAGTTAGAACATTTATTTTGACAAGCCCTGTCAGGATTTTATGCATTTCAATGAGAGCCTTTTTTTTTCTAATTTCCAATGAATATAGGTCCAATTGACCCAGTTCCTCCTCTCAAAACAATCCTGATTCCCAGGAAATAACCTGGTGAACTTTTGCTGGTCTACTCCTACGGCAAGTATATTCTTTCTCCGACAAGAAGAACCATATTGCAAAGAATACTGCCAATCCACGGTTGGTTCTCACCAATGTCCTGTTCAGCTGCTGTATAACATCTTTCCTCCTGTATGCAAGTCCACTTGCAAACAAACCATTGTCTTCTGAACTGCTTGTTGCACTCGATTGCTTACTTTAGAGACCAGTGTACCCAGATCCCACTGTATATTAATGTTTTCCAAACCACTAAATAATACTCTGCTGTTGTTTTTCTAACTGGGTTGACATTTTCACACGTAAGCACAGCTACATCTGCTATTTATTTGTTCACTTCCACGCTAAAGCCTTTCTGCATCCTCCTCATCACTCTCAAAACTACTTGGTTATGTGAGGTTCGCAAACCTGGAAATATTAGATTTGATTTCTTCTTCCAAACTGTTGATTTAGATATAGATAGCAGGGGCCCAAGCTCTGATCCTAACAGTACCCCATTAGTCATTGCCTTTATTTCTGCTCTCCTTTTCATGTCTGCTTACCAATTCTCAGTCCATACCAGTATATTAAAACCTACTAATCTCCTTTATGCAGGTCTTAAAAGCTTTCTGAAAACCTAAATGCACTACATCCTGTCTTTATTCCACATCTATTCTTTTCTAAAAGGGACTCTGGTATGTTTGTCAAGCATGATTTCTCTTTCACAAATCTATGTTAACACTTTGATTTCCCAATTACCCTGATGTTACATACATTATAATAAAAGTAAAGTCAACATAATCTCAAAAGATCACGGGGATGGTCTGTAATTGGAGAGACAACCGGTGGCAGTTTCATCTGAAGATCACCACACGTCAGGCAAGGGGAGAAGGTGGGAAGGAGATTCCTTCATGATAACCTCAGCTGGTGTGGGAATTGAATCCACACTGTAGATATCAGTCTGCACAGCAAACCATTTATCCAGCCAACTGAACTAACTGACCCCATATCTCTTATAATAATAGACTCTATTATTTCTCATACTACTGATGATAAATTAATTCATCTATATTTTCTTTTTCCTCTAGCACTTTTGGCAATTCTGGATTTTAGCTTAACTAATGAATGATAAACGCCCCTTTTCCTCTCTTGGCAAGACCCTTGACTGTCTCTGACAGTCATGCCCACACCACCTCTTCCTCCCAGAAAGATGGATTCAAGATGGCGCTGACACTGGATAATTCTTTGTGAGCTCGCTACAGCAGATTTTATTCTAACATTTCTTATAACCGTTCCATGCTTGCATGATCTGTATGTTCTTGCTTACTATGATCTGCTTCTATTGCCCACAATCACAGCTTTTCACTGGAATAAATCAAATAAAATCAAAGTATAATAGAGTACCTCTTGATTCTGTCAATCTATGAACTACCCCAGAGGTTGTCCTTTTTCATTTTGCCACCTCCAGCATGTTACTCGCAAATATATCATCTCCTCCCATTTTACCATTCCAAATATGCACTTTCCCTCAACCTTTTGGGGTCTATTTCACAATGTCTCTATTCAGTCCAAAAATGAGCTCCTAGTCACTTGTCATTTTAACCTTTTGCATGCTGTGGTGTTCCAATGAAACTCAATATAAGCTTTTGATTGGATAAATGACAGTCATCCAGACTCAACATTGCAATTCATTACTTCAAATCATTATCCCTGGTCTCATTTTATTTTCATTTGTGAGTTAAAGTTAACTTGTTTTAAACTTCGATCTTGATTTTGATTTCAGATGCAACTATTCACCATTTATTTTCCTTCTGTCACTTCTTCTGTTTCTTCATTCACCTAACTGACTATGCCCCAATCGGAATAAGTGTTTCCATACGTCAACCAGATCAAATAACCCCTCTTCAACTCCCACCAGACCAGATCAGACTACCCCTCCCTCTACCCCACCAGGCCACACCCGACAATCACTCTGAAGCTTCTCCTGATCTCTACATGCCCACCCCGACCAGGTAGGGAACTATCACTCTGTCTCCTTCCACCAAAAGTTCCAACCAGCCATTCATGACTATCCCTCCTATTCCCACACTGAACACCATAGCTGACTAACACTATCCCTCTCTTCCCACCTGTGCTTCCTTCCACAGTCAGAACTCTCAAAACCCTTTGCCACCACACCCACTCCCAACACCAACTGTACTTATCCAAGTACTCAGCCCTCAAAGCAGTCTTTTTTGTAAGCAGAATTTAATAGGAAGTAATTTAATCTGAAAAATAATCACAGTGAATGAAGAAACCTTGGATATTGACTGCAGAAATTTCAAGAACAGCAGGACACAATATCTCGGTAGCTTTTTGGAGAGAATACTCCATCATCCTTTATGGTGCTCTTTATGTACAGAATTCAGCACTAACTGTAGTTTGATACATGCCCTTCAGAGAAGTGCCTGGCAAGTTTTACATGCCTGACTGCCCCGTTTACATGGCCTGATTAATGAGAAATCAACATTTTGAGGAAAGGTATTATATAACAAGGGAACAAAATACAATGCCCAGTACTGTACATGAAAAGAGAAAGAAGACAATTGTGAAGTAACGCATTTTAAAAATAATATCAGGTATGTATTTGTGATTATATTTCCTGTTCTTGTGACTATTTTTATCATTTGTTAGCAAACCTTTTCATTTGTGACCTGTTGTGCAGACCAAATAATAGTTGATATGTGAATTTAATTGTCAGTGACTGCTGAACGTATTTTCTGAATGGTAAGTTATCCTGTGCATGCATGCCACAAAATATCCATCTCATAAGTTAACTGCCTGCTAAAGATTTAAAAAAAAATTGGTGGAAATGAAAGGCTGAGAACTTGCTGTTTTTAAATCTGCTTTTTTAGTATAAATTCAGAAGTAAAGTAAACTTAAGTAAATCATTTCAGCTAGAAGCCAAATTTCTGGTTCCTTTTGACAGTAGAATGTATTTTAAGTTAGTTGTAACTGAAATAAACTTATTCATTAAACTACAACATTTCTAATACATGTTCATGGAAGTTTGAGCTCTGCATTTTAGAATTTTACCACCTCCCCTGTCACATTGGAGCTGATGAAATAGGTATACAGTTGATGTACCCTGCAGATCCACTTTCCTTCATGATTGTAGAGCTACGATTTAAACTCTTAGCTAGATAAGAGTCATAACGTTATACAGCATGGAAACAGACCCTTTGGTCCAACTCATCCATGGCGACCAGACATCCCAATCAGACCTAATCCCATTTTCCAGCATTTGGCCCATATCCCTCTAAATCTTTCTTATTCCTATACCCATCCAGATGCCTTTTAAAATGTTGTAATTATACCCACTCATCCACATCCTGAACTTAACTCATCGCAAATCAGACACCTTGATAATTTTCTGTGAAGTTCTAAGTGAGTAACGCAACCCATTGCCCCCTTTTGAGAATTCTCCTGTGATCTAAAGTTAATCAGGGCAGACCTTCTAGTACACAACTTGTCAGCACTTCTGCTACTGAATTTATATTTTGAAAAGCTTCTCAGCTGGATTACATCAATTGTTGCCACAGAAGCTAACTAAATTTTCTTTGATTTATTTTAAGTGCCTCTCGCAATTTTCACGATTATGGACGACACACTGCTTAAATTATTTATGAGGGGACACAGTCACAGGTCATGCTTCAAAGAAAATATGATAAAAGCTTGACCTTGCCCCTAAAATAATTTCATGAAACTGCAGAATATTAATGATTGTTTATGACTTTACCAGTTAATTATTATTTATATTTTGCAGTTAAACCATCCATGGTCCCAGTCTGTGCCAACATATTTCAGGCAGAAGTTTCTTTTATTGGCATTTTGTTTACTGAATTATTTTGTTTGCATCTGATGTGGTGTCCTTTAGGAAGGAACAAGTTTGATGACCTCTTGAAGTCTGCTGAAGATGTGCAAATGTTTCAGCTATCCTGCTTCCTCCTTTTAACCGATACTGCCATCTCATCTGTGAGCCAAAAAGTTGTCTGTATTCATCTGAAGGGGTTATACAGGTTTCAGGGACTTCTGGTTTAATCAGGTCAAAGTTGAAGGCAACCACTTGATAATGACTGGAGAACTGTTCACAAGTTAAGGTATCCAACTGACAAGATTTTCTTCGGAATAAGAGTTCTCCTGTTGTCTACCTGTCTCTCTCTATGCAAATATCATTGCACTGCTGCAAACTGTTTGAATCCCTGCCCAGTGACAAATTAGCTTTTTCGTGTGACTATGTCATATCTGTAAAATTAACTTGAAAAAGCACATGTTGTGGTTGCGGAGATAATACTTGGAACATTTTGTGGTTTAGCACATTACTGGAAGAGTTGCATAAATTGGTGGACATTATTAAATGGAATAAACAGAATCAGATTTTCCTGGCAACAGGTAGAAAGCGAGATAAAATAGCAGTGATGTAATGAATGCTGTTGTGCTGCCTTTGTTCTGGCCATCTAAAATAGTCACCAGAGCAGAGGTGGGTAAGATGGCAGAATGGGACTTGCCAGTGGTCCTGTGTGGAACATTAAGATAGTATAAGGGCTTAATCAAAGCCATTGCCTTTCTGCAGAAATTCAACTTCAGGGGAAGTGGTATTGCCCTTAGAACTGTGACTGATAAAGCATCACAGGCTCAGAGAAAACTGGGTCTGGTGCCTGGACCAGTTGGGTGGTGCCCTTCAGTCGTCCCATAAGGATGGCAATTGTGGTAAGATGCTGTCCTTCAATCATGCTGTTATTTGTATTAATTGGACTTATAACCAACTCCATGTAAATAGAGGTTTAACCTCTGGAATGAATTTCAATCTGATTCCTACTCTGGTTTTCAGACACACCAACAAACCCTGCTCTTGCCTTCTGCTTCCAGAATAACCGCATCTGGAGTCTGTTCCCTCTTTTCAAAGCATGCATTTTGCTACTCAGTTATTCAACCCCATTAATCATGTAGATGAAGAGAAGGAGCAGTTCAGTTGATTGAAATCTTAAAGCCTTACATTCTTAACAGTAAGAAAATTAAAAACTCTTCTAATGAAGGGAAAATATGTTTTTTGGTGAACATGTTTTGTTATTAAGGCTGCACTTTTCATTACACTTTGTCGATATTTGGAGGCAAAGCCAAGTTCATTGAACTTCTCAGCTGTAAGTTTGAATAATTGGTCATTTTTTTACCACACCTGAATTTTACCTCATGGTGCATATGAACCTGCTGCACTAGTTCTGAAGCTTTGTTTTATTCAAACTCATGTTGTTTAAGTTAAGGACGTCATAGAATCCCTACAGAGGCCATTCGGCCCATCACGTCTACACCAATCCTCCAAACAGCATGTCCCAAAACCCATCCTAACTCAGTAATCACCCATTTTACCACAGTTAATTCATCGAGTCTACCCTAGACACTTTGGGGCAATTTTAGCAGAGAACCTGCACATCTTTGGACTGTGGGAGGAAATGGGAGTACCCGGCAGAAGCCCATGCTGACTCAGGAAGAACGTACAAACTCCACACAGATAGACACCCAAGGCTGGATTCGAACTAAGGTCCCTGGCATTGAGAAGCAACAATGCTCACCACTGTGTCACCAAAACAGGGATATTCTAAAAATAGAAACATTTTTTGTCTCCCATCCTAGCTTTTCTTGACTCTTTCCTTCTCTTTATTTGGAACAACCTCCTGGATATTTATACAGCATCTCTGGAAGTATGACTTTGTGGCAAGAGTGACCACCTCTATTTCTGCTTGAATACACCGCTTACGGGTTATTCCTCTGCCGTAATAAGTAGTTAGCTTTACTATTTACATTGTTTAAGGTCTTTGTGAATCATGGTTTCTATTATTGATCCATTGTCTCAGCAATTGCTCACTTCACAGCTATAACCATAAAGTGCCTGCTCGGCTGGTTCAACAGCATGTGATTCCTGAATGATTTTCAATTGTGCAAATTTTATAGTGCAAGTGAACTTTTTAAAAAAAAATAAAGTAATTGGAAATGCATTTTTGAAAAATAAACTAATCATAAAGAACTTCATATCATGGGCAAATAAAAATAAAACAATTGTTTTTTTTTAATTTTTTTTTTGGAGCAAATATTGATCTTGATGCAAATTGAGTCCAGAATTGTTCCAACCAGAAGTAATATTTGTCTTCCCCTTCGATTTTTGCCTAAAACCCCTATCCACATATGCAAAATCAGCTATGAATCCACTTAATTTAGGTAGCAATTTATAACATCTTTTGCTTTAAAATATGTCTTGATAACTCACAGTTTAATGAATACAATTGATGTAATTATAATCCTGTGATTTAAATCGTTATCTGTATCCAATCTCTGTATGTATGAGTGAGAGAGATAGGGAAGGAGAGAATAACATGAGAATAAGTCATCTTTTTTTCCAAACTTGATCCCTGCTCTGAATCTAATCAGGTTGGGAGTGTACTCACGAGAGCTGAGAAGAATGAGAGATGATCTCATTGATGCACATAACCTGTTAAGCTCCTCAAGAATGTTAAGTGCTGAGAGATGTTTCCTCCTGATGGGAGACTCTAGGACCACATAGTGTAATCTCAGAATTAGGGGTGTCAATTTAAGTTTCAGTGAGGTGGAATTTTTTTTTCTGGAGGATTGTGACTTGATAAGCCAACCCTATCTAGTCTCACCTGCTAGCACCTGGGCCCAAATCCCTCCCAATCCTTCCCATTCAGATACCCATCCAGATGCCTTTTAAATGTTGCAATTGTACTAACCTCCACCACTTCCTCTGGCAGCTCATCTATACATGTACTACCCTCTGCATGAAAAAGTTATCCCTTAGGTCTCTTTTATATCTTTCCCCTCTCGCCCTAAACCGATGCCCTCTCGTTCTGGACTCCCCCGCCCCAGGGAAAAGACTTTGTCTATTTATCCTATCCATGTCCCTAAAAGAGATTTTATAAACCTCGATACGGTCACCTCTCAGCCTCCAACACTCCAGGGAAAACAGCCCCAGCCTATTCAACCTCTCCCAAGAGCTCAAATCATTCAACCCTGGCAAGTATCCTTGTAAAACTTTCTGAACACCACAAGCTTTGCAACATCTCTCCAATAGGAAGACACCAGAACTGCATGCAATATTCCAAAAGTGGCCTTACCAATATCCTGTACAGCTGCAGCATGACCTCCCAATTCCTGTACTCAGTACTCTGACCAACAAAGGAAAGTATACCAAACACCTTCTTCACTATCCTATCTACCTGAGACTCCACTTTCAGGGAGCTATGAATCTGCACTTAAAGTTCTCTTTGTTCAGCAACACTCCTGAGGACCTGACCATTAATTACATAAGTCCTGCTAAGATTTGCTTTCCCAAAATGTAGCACCTTGCATTTATCTAAATTATACTCCATCTGCCACTCCTCAGCCCATTGTCCCATCTGATCAAGATCCCGTTGTAATCTGAGGTAACCTTCTTTGCTGTCCGCTACACCTCCAATGTTGATGTCATCTGCAAACTTACTAACTGTACCTCTTATGCTCACATCTAAATCATTATATAAATGATGAAAAGTAGTGGACCCAGTATTGATCCTTGTGGCACTGCACTGGCCACAGGCCTTCAATCTGAAAAACAACCCTCCACCACCACCCTCTGTCTTCTACCTTTTGAGTCAGTTCTGTATCGAAATGGCTACTTTCCCTGTATTCCATGAGATCGAACTTTGCATTCCCTATACCTACCAGCCTTTCCTTTATCCCGAATAGGAATATACTGTCTCTGAACTATTGTTATCTCATTTCTGAAGGCTTCCCATTTTCCAGCTGTCCCTTTACCTGCGAACATTTGCCCCGAGTCAGCTTTTTAAAGTTCTTGCCTAATACCGTCAAAATTAGCCTTCCTCCAATTTAGAACGTCAACTTTTAGATCTGGTCTATCCTTTTCCATCACTATTTTAAAACTAACAGAATTATGCTCATTGGCCCCAAAGTGCTCCCCCATTGACACCTCAGTCACCTGCCCTGCCTTATTTCCCAAGAGCTGGTCAAGATTTGCACCTTCTCTCGGAGGTACATCCACATTGAATGAGAAAATATTCTTGTGCACACTCCATCTAAACCCTTAACACTGTGGCAGTCCCAGTCTACATTTGAAAAGTTAAAATCCCCTACCATAATCACCTTATTATTCTTACAGACAACTGAGATCTCCTTACAAATTTATTTCTCAATTTCCCTCTGACTATTAGGGGATCTATAATACAATCCCAATAAGGTGAT
>NC_057721.1:30895877-30903711 GCF_004010195.1 Chiloscyllium plagiosum
ATACCAAACACCTTCTTCACTATCCTATCTACCTGAGACTCCACTTTCAGGGAGCTATGAATCTGCACTTAAAGTTCTCTTTGTTCAGCAACACTCCTGAGGACCTGACCATTAATTACATAAGTCCTGCTAAGATTTGCTTTCCCAAAATGTAGCACCTTGCATTTATCTAAATTATACTCCATCTGCCACTCCTCAGCCCATTGTCCCATCTGATCAAGATCCCGTTGTAATCTGAGGTAACCTTCTTTGCTGTCCGCTACACCTCCAATGTTGATGTCATCTGCAAACTTACTAACTGTACCTCTTATGCTCATATCTAAATCATCATATAAATGATGAAAAGTAGTGGACCCAGTATTGATCCTTGTGGCACTGCACTGGCCACAGGCCTCCAGTCTGAAAAACAACCCTCCACCACCACCCTCTGTCTTCTACCTTTTGAGTCAGTTCTGTATCTAAATGGCTACTTTCCCTGTATTCCATGAGATCCCTATACCTACCAGCCTTTCCTTTATCCCTAATAGGAAAATACTGTCTCTGGACTATTGTTATCTCATTTCTGAAGGCTTCCCATTTTCCAGCTGTCCCTTTACCTGCGAATATCTGCCCCGAGTCAGCTTTTTAAAGTTCTTGCCTAATACCGTCAAAATTAGCCTTCCTCCAATTTAGAACGTCAACTTTTAGATCTGGTCTATCCTTTTCCATCACTATTTGAAAACTAACAGAATTATTCTCATTGGCCCCAAAGTGCTCCCCCATTGACACCTCAGTCACCTGCCCTGCCTTATTTCCCAAGAGCTGGTCAAGTTTTGCACCTTCTCTCGGAGGTACATCCACATTGAATGAGAAAATATTCTTGTGCACACTCCATCTAAACCCTTAACACTGTGGCAGTCCCAGTCTACATTTGAAAAGTTAAAATCCCCTACCATAATCACCTTATTATTCTTACAGACAACTGAGATCTCCTTACAAATTTATTTCTCAATTTCCCTCTGACTATTGGGGGGTCTATAATACAATCCCAATAAGGTGATCATCCCTTTCTTATTTCTCAGTTCCACCCAAATAACACATCTGGATGTATTTCCGGGAATACCTTCCTCAGTACAGCTGTAATGCTATCCCTTATCAAAAACGCCACTCCCCCTCCTCCTCTCTCCTCCCTTTCTGTCCTTCCTGTAGCATTTGTATCCTGGAATATTATGCTGCTAGTCCTGTCCATCCCTGAGCCATGTTTCTGTAATTGCTATGATATCCCAGTCCCATATTCCTAACCATGCCCTCAGTTCATCTGCCTTCCCTGTTAGGCCTCTTAAATTAAACTGCATTAGTTTCAATATTATCAGTCCTATCTTGTTCTCTACTTTGTCCCTGCCTGCCCTGACTGTTTGTTTGACTTGCTTCTTTTCTCAATTGTACCAGTCTTAGATTGTTCTTTTCCTCACTAGCTCCCTGGGTCCCACCCCAACCTTATTTGTTTCAATCCTCCCGAGCAGCTCTAGCCAATCTCCCTGCTAGTATATTAGTCCCCTTCCAATTCAAGTGCAATCCGTCCTTGTTATACAGGTAACTTCTACCCCACAAAAGATTCCAATGATTCAAAAATGTGTATCCTTGTCCAATACACCAACTCCTCAGCCATGCATTCATCTGCTCTATCGTCCTATTCGTACACTCACTCGCTCATAGCATCAAGAGTAATCCAGATATTACTACTCTCGAGGATCTCCTTTTTAAATTTGTGCCTATCTCTGAGATTCTGAAGGGAGAATCTCGAACCTTTTCCCTTTCTATGTCATTAGTTCCAATGTATACAATAACGTCCTGCTGGCCCCTCTCCCCCGTGAGAACATTCTACACCCTCTCTGAGACATCCTTGGTCTTGGCACCAGGGAGGCAACACGCCATTCTGATTTTTTTGCTGCTAGAGAGTCCCCTAACACAATTGATCTCTTGGAACCCGAGGTACCTCTCATTACCTTAGAGCCGGTCTCAATACCAGAAACTTGGCTGTTCATGCTACATTCCCCTGAGAATCCATCACCCCCTACATTTTCTAGAACAACATACTTGTTTTGCTTGTGTATGTTTCAGACTGAAATAGATATGTTCATGATCAATTGGGGAATCAAGGATTATGGAAAAACCACAGGAGGGTGGATGTTGGAAATGTTGAGTCAACCATGATCCTATTGAGTAGTGGAGTAAGCTTGATGGGTTGAACATTCTAATCCTGTTGTTATTTATTATGAGGCAATTAACATAAAGGTAGAGATCATTGGCAGTAAGATAAATACACAAATTCTATACATGTCAAATACAAAATAATCTCCAGTTACAGTTAAATGAAAATAGAAATGTTGACCAATCGTTGAACTATTGAAATGATTATGCCCACAGAAGAAAAAAATGGCATTATAAAATTGATCTGTGAAACACTGGCTAAAAATTCCACTGTTAATCAGTACAAAGGCCCAGATTTTCTGGTCAGGTATGAAGCAACAGTACTCGCTGCTGACTTTGAAGAAAGCTAACTACAAATGTTGGAGGACTGCAGGTGCTGAAGATCTGAGTCGAGAGTGTGGTGCTGGAAAAGCACAGCAGGTCAGGAGCATCCGAGGAGCAGGAGAATCAACATTTCGGGCATAGGCCCTTCATCCTGATGAAGGGCTTATTCCTGAAACATCGATTCTCCTGCTCCTCTGATGCTGCCTGACCTGCTGTGCTTTTCCAGCACCACACTCTTGACTAACTACAAAGGTTCACTGATCATTGGTATCAAATTTTCTTTTCACACTTTAAATCTGGTGTCAAATCAAGGGGATCTTAAGACATGCAGCAATACTGATACCATCAGCCATGCTGAACAGCCAGTCATTTTGAATTACACTAAAAGACAGTGAAGCATGAAGTGAAGTTTTACACTTATTTTATTCTTGGTTGAATGGAATGTTTGGGATATGAACACAGGATTAAAGTAGAAGCTGAGCTATCCGTGTGAAATTTGACATCCTGCAGATTTTATGTTTTCAATGCTGGACTTTTTTTAAAGTAATTATTAATTTTGTACGCCAGTTTAAAAACTCAATGTATATCTCGTTCAACAAAGTGAAACTTTTCCAAAAATTGTTGAAGCAAATCTAATAACATTCCCAGTCAAGTTAGATTTAGATTATTTACAGTGTGGAAACAGGCTCTTCGGCCCAACAAGTCCACACCGACCCTCCAAAGCACAACCCACCCAGACCCATTCCCCTACATTTACCCCTTCACCTAACACTACGGGCAATTTAGCAAGGCCAATTCACCTAAGCTGCACATTTTTGGACTGTGGGAGGAAACCAGAGCACCTGGAGGAAACCCATCCAGACACTGGGAGAATATGCAAACTCCACACAGTCAGTCGCCTGAGGCAGGAATTGAACCCGGGTTTCTGGCGCTGTGAGGCAGCAGTGCTAACCACTGTGCTGCCCAAATTCTATAAGGTCATTGATTTATTGATATCCCTCTGGGGTGAGGGAACACATGAACAGGAGAATCTGTGAGAAAGTCTAGAATCATTGACAGCAAATTTTGGATTTCTGCATTTTTACTTGGGGTATACGGAGACTTGTAAATGACTCACTTTCAGAGGAATCACGACTCATGAATACTGAGTTTATCACAACTTCAAACTCTATGCCATTTTCTTTGTGTTTTCCAAATATTATCATTTTCAAAATCAACACTGAGTTTTGACATTTGTTCATTATTCATACCTTAATTGACTGACTAACTTAATTTATTGTGAACATACTTACTTGCTGATTTCTCCTTTCATTACTGGAGATTAGAAAGCTATTTGTTTCGTTCAGTGTAATATTACACATTTCAAGTCCATTAACTTCAATATTTAGAAGTTTGGCTTTTCAACTAAAGAGAACTTAACTAACTCCCAGTGAAACTCAATTGCATTATTATTGTTGGATCTCCCACTACCAACCTTGTTGTAATTCCTATTGAAATCGAATTGAACCAGCCTAACAAATGCTGCAGCTGCAAAAGCAGATCAGAGCCTCAGGAATTCTGCAGCAAATAACTCTCCTCCCCGAAGCGTGTTGATTACTGTCAAAATCCAGGCAAGGAATATGATGGAATACCCCCCACTTGTATGGATAAAGGCAGATCCAATAACACAGAAAGCTTGGTATCATTCAGGACAAAGCAGTCCAATTATTAGACCTGCTGAGCTTCTCTAGCACTCTCTCTATTTCTGTTAAAATAGCCCACTTGATTGGTACGCTATTCATGAATTTCCAACATTTGACTGTTTCACCATCAGTACACAGTAGCAACAGTGTATATCAGAAGCATTACAACAATTCACCAAGGCTCCTTTTGACAGCACCTTCCAAAATCCATGACTTCATCTGGAAGTACAATACTAGTACATGCCTGGATTCACCACTTCATGCCACATGAAATCCTGACTTGAAACTGAATGACTGCTCCTTCATTATCGCGAGGTCAAAGTCTTAGTCCTCCATTCCTAACAGAACTGTTAGTGGATCTACACTACATGGGCTGCAGCAATTCAGTAAGGTAACTCATCACCGACATGGAGGGCAATGAGAGATGGACAACAAATGCCAACCTTTCCAGCATTGCTCACATTTTAACTAAAGCTGTACAAATAAAATTAGATCACTTTAGAAAAACTCATTCCATGCAGAATTTGTGTGAGCCTATGTTTTGCTGTTGTTGATATCAGTCAGATTTCAATTGTGCAGCAGTTGGATCCACATTAACTGTGGCTAAATATTGTGTTGTCTTGTTTGACAGTGAAACAATGGGTGGAATATTCCCTGGGTATTGATTAGAAAGCTTGATAATATAGTGAGTTTGGTAGTAAGAAGATGACATGTACAGCAAAATCTACCATTCTCTCATCACGCCTTGTAGGATGTGTTGAGAAGCTCATGAGTTAACGATGAGATATCTATTTTTATTCAATAACATACTATTAATTAAACTCACTTCATTATTCACCAGTTTCCATCATTCCACGAGTAGGATAGAAACTAAATGGTGACAGTTCCTGAAATGGAAGTCAAAGTGAGTTTCTGGGTGACTCCTGCTCCTAACTTACCCCATCAGCCCTCCATCTTGGACTGCAGTCACCAACATCTCAGGACAAGTACCACGGGCTGCAAAACACAGTTTCAGCTACTTCATGCTCCCACCAGGACCTTTGAAAAATGTGTTCATTTTTGCATCCAATTTCCACTCCTTTTATGACTTTCACATCGTATATTTCTGACACTTCCCATGCTTCCGCTCTTGCCCCTTCCCATCACTATCAACAGCGTAATCTGTTCCCCCTTGTCCTCACCTTTCATCCCACCAGCCTCCACATTTGAAGGATCATCCCCTGCCATTTCTGACAATTCCAGCAGAATGCCAACACTAAACAAATCTTCCCCTCACTCCCCCTGTCTGTATTTCGCAGGGATCATTCCCTCTGGGATACCCCAATCCATCCTTCGATCAGTAACACCACCTCCCCTTCCCATGGCACTTTCCCATGTAACCGCAGAAGGTGCAACACCTACCCCTTCTCCTTCTCCCTGCTCATCATTCAAGAGCCTAAACAGTCTTTCTCGGTGAAGCAGCATTTTACCTGTACCTTCTCCAATCTTGTGTATTATATTTGCTATACCCAATGTGGCCTACTCTGCATTGGAGAAACAAAACACAGACTGGGTAATTACTTTGCAGGCCACTCTGATCTGTGCGCAAGTGACCCTGAACTTCCTGCAGCTGGTCATTTTAAAACAGCATCCCTGCTCACATGCCCTCATGCATGTCCTGAGCATGCTGCAATGTTCCAGTGAATCACATGCAAACTGGAGGGACAACATCTCCTCTTCAGCCTCGGTAATTGTACAGCTTTTTGGATTTATGTTCAACACCTTTTAAATTGTGAAGCAACTCCCATTCCTTCCCTTTCTTTTAACCTTATTTACATTCTCTATCACCACGTTCTCTCTTACCTTCCCCGCCACCCGTTGTCCCCTCCCCCACCCCAGTGGGACTGTCTGTTCTTTCCAATCTGGCAGTTAGACACACCATTGTTTGACCATTCTCACATTCCAATCACTTCATCTGAACTACCAACATCCTTTCTCCCCAGCACACTACACCCCACCACTTCCTCCAACTGTAGCATGAAAGCTGCCCCCTCCAACACTTCACTTCAGCTCTGATGAGTCATCTAGAATTGAACCATTCGCTTGCTCTCTCTCCATAGATGCTGCCTGACCAGCTGTGACCTTCAGCATTTATTATTTTCCCCCATCCATGGATGTTGGCACTGGACATTTACCAGCCTCAGTATACTCACCTGGCCCATCCCTGATCAATTTGTAGAAGGGTTCTGCACTTCAGAAATTAATTTGTGCAGTTGACGTGTGGTGCTTCCAATGTGTCAACAGCCTATTCAGCAAATACCTAACCAAATGGCCACCTCTAAGGGGTGTAGTCCTCCAAGTCAAGGGAAATGCCTTTCAGTCAGGGGATCCTGGCATAGTAAGGGCAGTCTTAAATATCAGGCCATGGGCCTGGGCACAGTTAGTTGGCTGTTTGAGGAAGTCAGGAGTAAGGCTCTATATCTCAACAGTGTGGGTAGCACTGTAGTTTCAACAGAACCAATCAAGGGAATCTTGAAAAGTCAGCCAGGGAGCTGGGAGGAAAATCAGTGAAGTGTCAGGTCCGTCTGGGGCTGTCTTTCCAAGTCTGTCTGTCCGAGGGTGTGAGTGTGGATCAAGGTCAGTCGTGGAGATCTATCCACTAAAGGTCAAGAGGGAGTTTATCAGGTGGGAAACTGAGTAATCCAATTCAGGGGATTGGAGGCAACACCCTCCAGTCAATTGTAAAAGTTGTAAACAATTGTGAAGCGGGGTAAACTTAACATGTAATGTGGAGAGGGTGGAAACAATGGAGAATAAGGTGATACTGTGGGGCTGGAGATCATTAATCTTCAACACCACCCTGGCTTGATTGTGAGGGGAGGGGTGGACAATGTATTACAGTGTGTGGCATGATGATTCGATCTAACTTTGGGGCTCAGGGATAAAGTGTGGACTTGAACAGACAAGTGCATGATTTGGGTGTGAACGCGTAGAAGATCAAGGCAAGTAGTTTTGACTGGGTGGGCTAACAAGAACTGAAAACAAGATCTGGTGGTTACCGAGACTGAGAGGCACACTCTATGCTGACTTTGTTAAATGCGACCTCTGCTTCCTTCATTATGATGCCAATTGTAAGCGCACAACTGAGATGAAAATGACTGTTGGCCACCCTTGTTATGTGTGGATTAAGTATTATTTCAAGGAGGGGTTTCCACTTTTGTATAATGTGATTCCTTTCAAATAGCACAGCAATAAACGCACACCTACATGATGCAGGTGCAAGATACACTTGAACACTAAATACTGTGTGTGAACTTTCAGTATTAACCATGTTGTTTACAATCCAAATCCTGGATGGTCAGAAGCTACCTTGTTGATACATACATTGAGAGATCTGTCAGTTCTTACCCAAAGATGGAAGAGAAAATATTTTGTGGAGCCATCCTTCTAGAACATAGATAGACATAGAACAATACAGCACAGAACAGGCCCTTTGGCCCATGATGTTGTGCTGAACATTTGTCCCAGCTTAAGCACCCATCCATGTACCTATCCAATTGCCGCTTAAAGGTCACCAATGATTCTGACTCTGCCACTCCCACAGGCAGCGCATTCCATGCCCCCACCACTCTCTGGGTAAAGAACCTACCCCTGACATC
>NC_057721.1:30903778-30906629 GCF_004010195.1 Chiloscyllium plagiosum
CAGTACTCCAAATGTGGCCTAGCCAAAGTCCTGTACAGCTGTAACATCACTTCACGACTCTTGAATTCAATCCCTCTGTTAATGAACGCTAATACACCATAGGCCTTCTTACATGCTCTATCCACCTGAGTGGCAACTTTCAAAGATCTATGAACATAGACCCCAAGGTCCCTCTGCTCCTCCACCTTACTAAGAACCCCACAGTTAACTCTGTATTCTACATTCTTATTTGTCCTTCCAAAGTGGACAATCTCACACTTGACAGGGTTGAACTCCATCTGCCACTCCTCAGCCCAGCTCTGCAGCATATCTAAGTCCCTTTGCAACCGACAACAGCCCTCCTCACTATCCACAACTCCACCAATCTTCGTATCATCTGCAAATTTACTGACCCACCCTTCGACTCCCTCTTCCAAGTCATTAATAAAATTTACAAACAGCAGAGGACCCAGAACTGGTCCCTGCGGAACTCCACATAACTGGGCTCCAGGCTGAATATTTACCATCTACCACCACTCTCTGACTTCGACCGGTTAGCCAGTTTTCTATTCAACTGGCCAAATTTCCCTCTATCCCATGCCTCCTGACTTTCCAGATAAGCCTACCATGGGGAACCTTATCAAATGCCTTACTAAAATCCATGTACACTACATCCACTGCTCTACCCTCCTCCACGTGCTTGGTCACCTCCTCAAAGAATTCAATAAGACTTATAAAGACCTACCCCTCACTGGTATCTGCAGGAGACAAAAGCAGGAATGCACCATGAAAGAGATGTGGGCATTTGGACTTGTTAAGAATATATTCCCAGTAGTAGCATAGCAATTGACAATACTTCTTAATTTTTCCCTTGAGCTCTCCGTGGGACGTGGAGCTTTTGGCATCATCACTATCTGCGTGTCTGTGGTCCTCACAAGCCAGGCCTAAGATTCTTTCTTTCCTTTAAGGGGTGAAGAGCCAAATGTTGGGTAACCTACCTTTGTGCTGTCTATGCTATTGTGGGCTCTTTTCTCCTGAAATTAGACAACTGGAGTATTGACTGATACTTAAGTGGCTGGCGCAGCTGTTACTGCTAGTGTAAATGGGAAAAGGTTGTTGAGGAATGAGTAGGCAGTGCAGAGGCTAATGCAGGGTTAATCGGGTAGGGGCGATTGGTGGATATAAGCACGTGAGGGACAATGCTGATTCTAATAGTGATAGTGGTAGACGATGAGCTGTATTGATCAGGCCTGTCAAGGCAGAGATGAAGTGAATGTGACATAGCAGAGAGAAGACAGTGGCACTTATTATCAGAGTGGCGAACGTTATTGATCATCTTCCTTTATTGTTGGGTCTTTCTCTCGACTGTCAACACTGTACTGACCTGGGTGGCAGCTTCAGGACTGTCTGGTAGCGAGTGATGTTTGGTCTCTTCTGCCAGTCCTGGTCCTCTGGCCCTCATCTTTATCACTCTGTATTCATGCCAATTTCCCTCCATCCAACATGTCTGGGGCAAGTCACACAAACCGTGCAGGCAGCCTGGATTGTCAGCACTTTACCAAGTGTACAACTATGGTTAAACAGGATAGGCATCAAGAATCCTGGGAGGTTCTGACAAGCATAAGCACTTCTGCATGAAGTGAGAGGGGAAATGCAATGAATAGAGCACCATGTGGGACGGTGTATATATAATGTGGCCTGGGACATTTTGCTAGTCCACCCTACATAAAAATTGACAAAATTGTCACTTAGCTGATTTCTGGTAAAATTCAACTCATGCTTTTTAAATTGATCTTGAGACTAACAATAACTTAAACTGATTTCTGACATTGATATTTGACTAGTAAAACATCAAAATTTCAGCACACCGAAGTGTTAATCTGAATGTTCGCTTGAATGAAACAATTGGATCTTAGTAATGTAAAGCAGAGAAGTATTGCAACTTGTGTAGTATGTTATTGGTGTTCAGGTTTCACAAAATATGATATTGTCGAATAGCAGTTAATAGTATTTAACAGATGCAATAGTGATATGACACAAATATACAAAGATATTGCTTATCATAAATTTACATAAGCTTGGCTAGTTTTGCAGTAAGTTTAAAAATTTTCAGATATTGCTTAATAACGTGTTCAGCCTACTCAAATTTATAAAATAAAAATCAACTTCAGGTTTCTTCACCATGTTTCTATCGGTGAAACAGTAGTTTCATGAATTAATTATATACAGAAATTAAGAATTGAGATAGCTTTACAGTGCTATGTAAATGTCGTGCATGCTATCAGAATGCAAATACATTAGTATGGGAAGCCATCCAAAATCATTAAAATTGATTGAAGCATTCAACCATTCCTTTTCAGGATCAGAATGTTGTGATATTGCATAGATTCTAGACCAGACAGCAGTGTGCCATTTTAAGACATTGCATGACATAACAACATGTGAAGTTCCAGGATAAAAATACTCATCTTGCCTTCAGTAACTCTGTCGGTGCAATAGAATCACTGGAGCGTATTCATTCAGTCAGTAGTGTATATGTAATGTCCAGTAGTAGAAGGGCAGAAGCTAGACTCTAAGTCTATGATGTGATAGCAATATAAGTTGTAGGTATAGTTAATAAACCTCAATATATTTGGCTCATTTATTGTGCTGCGGTATTTACTTGCCATTTAGCGCAGACTCAAAGGCAAGAGGCTTTTTGTCTTTGTCAGTAATCCTGAGTCAAGCCAACGAAGACAGCTAGGTAAAAACAATGACTGCAGATGCTGGAAACCAGATTCTGGATCAGTGGTGCTGGAAGAGCACAGCAATTCAGGCAGCATCCGAGGACAGGCAAAATCTACGTTTCGGGCAAAAGCCCTTCATCAGGAAT
>NC_057721.1:30906954-30912966 GCF_004010195.1 Chiloscyllium plagiosum
CTATTGTGCTCTATGCCACTCTCTCCCCCCCCCCCCCCCCCTCTAGCTTATCTCTCCACGCTTCAGGCTCTCTGCCTTTATTCCTGATGAAGGGCTTTTGCCCGAAACGTCGATTTTGCCTGTCCTCGGATGCTGCCTGAATTGCTGTGCTCTTCCAGCACCACTGATCCACAACGAAGACAGCTGCCAGTTACAGGGTTTTAGAGTCATAGAGATGTACAGCATGAAAACAGACCCTTCAGTCCAACCTATCCATGCTGACCAGATATCCTAACCCAATCTAGTCCTATCTGCCAGCACCCAGTCCATATCCCTCCAAACCCTTCCTATTCATAAACCCATCCAAATGCCTTTTAAATGTTGCAATTGTACCAGCCTCCACCACTTCCTCTAACAACTCATTCAATACATGTGCCACCCTCTGACACAAAAAGTCAATGGCAGTCTCTAGTACCAGTAAGGGGGCTTAGACATGGTCAGTCAGATACTTAAGTTGGTCAGAGTCGGGATACTTTCCACACCAGGGTTGAAGAGCTGGATTTTGCACAACCCAAAACCTATGTTGACTCTTGCTGTACTACTGGGGACTGTTTTCTTCATGGAAAGAAAGAGACGCAGATATTGAGGGAGATGAAGTTCGGTGAAACAAATGTAATTTTATTGTTGATGGGGAATGGTCCCAAGCAAGCAATTACACAGTGTAGAAGGCAGAGTGAATGGTTTAAAGGTTGGAGGTGGCTGGCAATAAATAATGGATGATATTACAGACTGTAGTGAGAGTATTGGAACATGATGTTTGGGAAAGATAGGTCTAAAAGCAGAGATATACTGAGGGTGAGGTATTCGAGAGAAGATGGTGACACTTACACTAGGGAAGTGGAGAAGGATATTAACTTTATTCCTATAGGGCTGGACAATCCTCCGGATGGCTGAGATTGCTCTAACCTGAGTGGCAACCTTGGACCAGGCTGGCATTGTCTGATGTCCTTGCCACTACTGCTGGACCAGCACCTGCGCACCATTGGTCCAACAGGAGCTCAAGTGTCATCAATTAATTAACCAAATCAGATGGTTGTATGCAAATATTCACGAATGAACATTAAAGATCTTTGTTTCCATAATTACATCTTTTCTGCTTTAGAAGTTCTTGCTTTTACAAACATTTCAGAAAAAAAACTCCATGTTGAACAGCATTAAGAGCCAAGCTTGCTAGCAACTTCCAAAAACATCTTCACAAATCTCTAAAGCATTCATTCAAAGAGAGTGGAAGAAAACTGGGCAGAGCTGAAGACGGTCATCATATAGTGCTATGAAGAAACCATCAACTACTAGAGCAGGAACACTAAGATTGGTACGAGAATGACCACGTTCTCCCAGTTCTCATTTAGAAGAAGAGGTAAGCTCTCTGCACCTGACAAAACAATATCACCAGCAAGGCAAAGAGAAGACCTCATCAAACATCAAAGGCAGAATTACAAAGAAGAGTGCATAAAATCAAGACACAGTGGAAAAAGTCAAGGAGCTGCAACACCTTATTGACAAGCATGACACTGAGGGCTTCTTCAATGCCATCGAAACAAAATAAATATCCAACGTGCTAGGTTTTAAACCAGTGCAGAGTAAGAATGGAGTTCTTTTGACAGAAAAAATATCAGCCTTCAATGGAGAGAAGAACTGGAAGATCTTCTAAACTGCAGTACAAATCATAAATGAGGACATGTTTGAGGAAATACGCCAACTCCCATCAAAGATGATCTTGGACTCTCAAATGTGGTAGAAATCAAAGCCCGATTAAACACATGAAGAAAGAAAAAGCTTCATGAGTGGACAAGACACCAACAGAGATATTCAAACTTGGGGTGGAGCTCGCCTGTTATCTCCAACTGCTAAAAGTTTTGGGAAAAAGAAATCCCTGACAATCCGAGAAGCCACCGTCTTTAAGAAAATAAACAGAGTGGACTCTGGAAACTACCAAAGAATCTCCCTACTTTCGTTATCAGGAAATTTATTACGTGAATTGTCATCAGGAAACTTGGTCAAAGAGTCATAGAGATGTACAGCACAGAAACATGCCCCCATCAGTCCACCTTGTCCATGCCAACCAGATATCCTAACCCAATCTAGTCCCACCTGCCAGCATCCGGCTCATATCCTTCCAAACCCTTCCCATTCAGATACCCATTCTAATGCCTCTTAAATGTTGCAATTGTACTCGCCTCCACCACTTCCTCTGGCAGCTTTTTCATACACGTACCACCCTCTGTGTGAAAAAGTTATCCCTTAGATCCCTTTTATATCTTTCCCCTCTCACCCTAAACCTATGCCCTCTAATTCTGGACTCCCCCATCCCAGGGAAAAGACTTTGTCTATTTATCCTATCCATGTCCCTCATGATTTTATAAACCTCTATATGGTCACCCCTCAGCCTCCAACACTCCAGGGAAAACGGCCCGAGCCTATTCAACCTTTCTATATAGCTCAAATCCTTTAACCTTGGCATCATCCTTGTAAATCTTTTCTGAATCCTTCAAGTTTCACAAACTCCTTCTGATAGGAAGAAGACCAGAATTTCCCATAATATTCCAAAAGTGGCTGAACCAATGTCCTGTACAGCCACAACATGACCTCCCAACTCCTGTACTCAATACTCTGACCAATAAAGGAAAATATACCAAATGCCTTCTTCACGATCCTATCTACCTGTAACTCTACTTTCAAGGAACTATGAACCTGTACTCCAAGGTCTCTTTGTTCAGCAACACTCCCGAGGACCTTACCATTTAGTGTATAGGTTCTGCTCTCATTTGCTTTCGGAAAATGCAGCACCTCACATTTTTCGAAATTAAACTCCATCTGCCACTCCTTAGCCCATTTTGTCCAGCTGATCAAGATCCCATTGTAATCTGAGGTAATCTTCTTCACTGTCTACTACACCTCCAATTTTGGTGTCATCTGCAAACTTACTAACTATACCTCTTATGCTCACATCAAAATCATTTATTTAAATGACGAAAAGCAGTGGACCCAGCACCGATCCTTGTGGCACTGCACTGGTCACAGGCCTCCAGTCTGAAAAACAACCCTCCACTACCACCCTCTGTCTTCTACATTTGAGCCAGTTCTGTATCCAAATGGCTCGTTCTCCTTGTATTCTGCGATCTAATCTTGCTATCCAGTCTCCCATGGGGAATCTTGTTGAACGCTTTACTGAAGTCCATATAGATCATGTCTACTGCTCTGCCCTCATCAATCCTCTTTGTTACTTTTTCAAAAAACTCAATCAAGTTTGTGAGACATGATTTCCTATGCACAAAGCCGTGTTGACTATTCCTAATCAGTCTTTGACTTTCCAAATATATGTACATCCTGTCCCTCAGGATTCCCTCTAACAATTTGCCCACCACTGACATCAGGCTCACAGGTCTATATTCCCTGGCTTGCCTTACCACCTTTTTTAAACTTCTCCCAGTTTGTGGAATCCTTCCAGCAAACCATTGTGGCTTTCAATCAAACTGTGGAATTATGGACATGATTTTTGCTGCTGAGAAATTTCATGAGAAATGCCAGGGGAAACACTACTCAACATAGTCTTTATCGATTTGACTGTGACTTTTGACTCAGTCAGTCACCAAAGTGCTGCTGATGACCCTGTGAAAGGTTGGCTGTCCAGAGAAATTCATCAACTTCTTTGACCTCCTTCATGAGGACATGTCAGCGACAGTCATCACCGATGGTCATGTGACACAAACCTTTGTGGCGAAGACAGGAGTCAAGCAAGAATGTGTGATCACCCCTACCATTTTTCTCCATCTTCATCACTCTTTCATCATCTTTAAGATGAAGCTTTCCACTGGTGTGGTCATTGTTTACAGAATGAACAAGAAACATTTCCACCTCAACCAATTGGCATCCAAGAAGAAAACAACACCAACATCACTCATGGAATGTCAGTTTGCATCTCCATGGTCACGGAAGAAAGTCTTTAAGCCTCTGCAGAAGCATTCTAAAAAAAAATGGTCTCTGTCTCAAACTTGAAGACTCCAGTCCCTGACAAACCTGTCTGAGGAAAGTTCCCGTCTCTCTCCCTCCGTAAATTCAGTGAAGAAATCCCCCTCCCTGGTGAGTCATCTGTGATCGCAAGCTAACATTGCGAAGATCCAATACTGCATCCAATCCGGAAGTGCCAACTTCATAAAGTCTTTGACAATTGTGACATGTGTCCTGATACTAAGACACTTGTGTACAAGGTAGCCATTCTTCCAACTTTTCTCTCTTGCTCAGAAACTTGGTCTACGTATAAAAGTCACTGAAAGGCCCTGTAGAACTACCCATCACAATTTGTTTGAGATTGATTCTCCGCTTCATCTGGGAGACCAAGGCCTCCTTGAAAGAGACAGCAGCACCAGAATTGGGGCCATGATCATCCAAGACATGTAGCCAGCCACAAAGTTTAAGATGCCTGATTTCCAATTGTCAAAGCAAATCTTTTTCACCCACCTCAAGGGAGGCACTCTAATGAAAGGAAGACAAAGGAAATACTTCAAATGTTCCCTGATCCTAGCTCTGAAGAAACTAACTTGGACAAAATCATCCTGTCTGAAGTGGGACAATTCTTTGGCAAGATCCATCAGCAAGACCATATGGAAAACAAATTCTTTGAAAGAACCACCAGCAATCTTGAGTGCAAATAACAACCTAACAAATGTAAATGTTATACATGTGCAGTTAGAGTCATAGAGCCATAGAGATGTACAGCATGGAAACAGACCCTTCGGTCCAACCCATCCATGCCGACTAGATAACTCAACCCAATCTAGTCCCACCTGCCAGGACCCGGCCCATATCCCTCCAAACCCTTCCTATTCATATACCCATCCAAATGCCTCTTAAATGTTGCAATTGTACCAGCCTCCACCACATCCTCTGGCAGCTCATTCCATACACATACCACCCTCTGCGTGAAAATGTTGCCCCTTACATCTCTTTTATATCTTTCCCCTCTCACCCTAAACCTATGCCCTCTAATTCTGGACTCCCCCACCCCAGGGAAAAGACTTTGTATATTTATCCTACCCATGCCCCTCATAATTTTGTAAACCTCTATAAGGTCACCCCTCAGCCTCCGACGCTCCAGGGAAAACAGCCCCATCTTTTTCAGCCTCTCCCTTGTAGCTCAGATCCTCCAACCCTGGCAACATCCTTGTAAATCCTTTCTGAACCTTTTCACATTTCACAACATCTTTCCGATAGGAAGGAGACCAGAATTGCACGCAATATTCCAACAGCGGCCTGACCAATGTCCTGTACAGCTGCAACATGACCTCCCAACTCCTGTACTCAATACTCTGACCAATAAAGGAAAGCATACCAAACGTCATCTTCACTATCCTATCCACCTGCGACTCCACTTTCAAGGAGCTATGAACCTGCACTCCAAGGTCTCTTTGTTCAGCAACACTCCCTAGGACCTTACCATTAAGTGTATAAGTCCAGCTAAGATTTGCTTTCCCAAAATTCAGCACCTCGCATTTACCTGAATTAAATCCCAGCTCTCACTTCTCAGCTCATTGGCCTATCTGGTCCAGATCCTGTTGTAATCTGAGGTAACCCTCTTTGCTGTCCACTACACCTCCAATTTTGGTGTCAACTGCAAACTTACTAATTGTACCTCTCATGCTCGCATCCAATTCATTTATGTAAATGACAAAAAGTAGAGGGCCCAGCACCGATGCTTGTGGCACTCCACTGGCCATAGGCCTCCAGTCTGAAAAACAGCCCTCCACCACCACGACCCTCTGTCTTCTACTTTTGAGCCAGTTCTGCATCCAAATGGCTAGTTCTCACCTTGCTAATCTAACCTTGCTAATCAGTCTCCCATGGGGGACCTTGTCGAATGCCACATAGATCACATCTACTGCTCTGCCCTCATCAATCTTCTTTGTTACTTCTTCAAAAAACTCAATGAAGTTTGTGAGACATGATTTCCCACGCACAAAGCCATGTTGACTATCC
>NC_057721.1:30913532-30917062 GCF_004010195.1 Chiloscyllium plagiosum
ATCAGCTTTTGAAAGTTCTTGCCTAATACCATCAAAATTGGCCTTTCTCTAATTTAGAACTTCAACTTTTAGATCGGGTCTATCCTTTTCCATCACTATTTTAAAACGAATAGAATTATGGTCACTGGCCCCAAAGTGCTCCCCCACTGACACCTCAGTCACCTGCCCCGCCTTATTTCCCAAAAATAGGTCAGGTTTTGCACCTTCTCTAGTAGGTACATCCACATACTGAATCAGAAAATTGTCTTGTACACACTTAACAAATTCCTGTCCATCCAGACCTTTAACGCTATATGGCAGTCCCAGTCGATGTTTGGAAAGTTAAAATCCTCTACCATAACTACCCTATTATTCTTATAGATAGCTGAGATCTCCTGACAAGTTTGTTTCTCAATTTCCCTCTGACTATTGGGGGGTGTACAATATTGTATTGTACACCCAATCCCAATAAGGTGATCATCCCTTTCTTATTTCTCAGTTTTTCCCAAATAACCTCCCTGGATGTATTTCCAGGAATATCCTCCCTCAGCACAGCTGTAATGCTATCCTTTATCAAAAATGCCACTCCCCCCTCCTCTCTTGTCTCCCTTTCTATCCATCCTGTAGTATTTGTATTCTGGGCCATTAAGCTGCCAGTCCTGCCCATCCCTGAGCCATGTTTCCGTAATTGCTATGATATCCCAGTCCCATGTTCCTAACCATGCCCTGAGTTCATCGGCCTTCCCTGTTATACCCTTTGCATTGAAATAAATGCAGTTTAATTTATTCGTCCTACCTTGTCCCTGCCTGCCTTTGTTTGTCTGTTTGTCTGTCTCACATCTGTTCTCAGCTGTACCCGTCTCAGATCGATCACTTTCCTCACTATCTCCCTGGGACCCACCCCCCACCTTACTAGTTGAAAAACTAAAACATAAAAGATATACTATGAGTGTTAACTTGAAATTAATGTTACGATGAATAAAAAGAGCTTAAATGTATAAAATTGAAGAGAGGAGAGAGGTAAGTGTAGGACCCTCAAGAATGAAACTGGAGAAATAATGATGCTGGAGAACCAGGAAATGGAAGACCTAATTGAATAAATACTTTTGTCTTCCTATTCATAGTAAAAGATACTAACAGCACTCCAAAAGTGGTAAATCAAGAGACAAAAAGAGGAGATGAAAGAAATACAATGGCTATCACTCAGGCTCATCCCATGGACCTAATGGGATGCAACCGAGATCGAAGATACACTGGTAGTAATCCTCAAGAATCCTTAGATTCTGGGAAAGCCCAAACCATTTGAAGACACTCAATGTAGCACCTTTTTAGAAAGGAAAGTGACAAAATAAATAATATGCAAATTCGTTTCACGTCTGTTATTGGGAAAATGTTAGAGTTTATTACAATGGATGTGACAGCAGAACATTTTTTGAAATGCGTAATATATGATGCAGAGCCACTATGACTTCACAAAGGGGAAATCATGTTGAATAATTTAAAAAAATCTGAGGAGGTAACAAGTATGATAAATAAAGAGAAAGCAGTGGATGTAATATATTTTGGATTTTCAGAAGGCATTTGATAAGGTGCGAGGAGAGAGTGAGGACTGCAGATGCTGGAGATCAGAGTCAAGAGTATGGTGCTGGAAAACACAGCAGGTCAGGCAGCATCTGAAGAGCAGGAGATTCGACGTCTCAAATTTGATAAGGTGCCACATGTTGACAGTGAAAGTCTTTTTTTCTTAGTATGATGATGTCACCTTGTACGAAGGGGCATAACTACAAATTGGATGATAGATTTAAGAAAGATGTCAGAGGCAGGTTCTTTACTCAGAGTGGTAAGGGCATGGAATGCCAATGTAGTTTACTCAGCTGCATTAGAGAGATTTAAACAAAACTTGGATAAGCACATGGATGATGATGGGATAGTGTAGGGAGACTAGCTGAGGATAGTTCACAGGTCGGCGCAACATCGAGGGCCGAAGGGCCTGTTCTGCGCTGTATTGTTCTATGGTCTATGTTAGGCTATTTAACAATAAAATAAGAGCACAAGGAGCTGGAGGTAGTAGATGTAGGATTGGCTAACTCGCAGAAGTTGGGATAAAGGGGGCAATTTCAGGATGGCAAGCTGTAACTAATGGAGTGCGACAGGGATCAGAGCTGGGGCTACAAATATTTCCAATATTAATGACTTGAATGAGGCAAGTGAATTACCCTGGAACAATAGCCAAGTTTGTGGATGATGCAAAAATAGATATGCAGTGAGGATGTTCTCAAGTCTATCTGGGGGATATAGACAGACAAAGCACATGGGTAAAACAACAACAGCAAATAGAAAGTAATATGGGAAAATGTGAGGTTGGCAAGTAGAACAAAGAGCTGAATATTATTTAAATAGAGCAAGACTGCAGAAAGTCACAACATAAGGAATTTCAAAATGCTCATGCACAAATCAAAATGCTAACATACAAGGTCAGCAGGTAATGAGGCAAGTAATAGTAACATTAGCTTTTATTTCAAAGGGAATCGAGTGCAAAAGTACAGAGATTTTTGTTAAAATTATCCAATGATACCATAAGCAGCTGAAACACTGAACAGCTTTGATCCCTTGTCTCAGGAAGGCTGTTTAGGGAAGGTTGACAAGGTTGATCCTGAATCTGGAAGTCCTGTCTTATCAGGAGAGCTTGAGTAAGTTGGGCGTATAGTCCTTGGGGTTGAGAAGCATGAGGGACAACCTGATTGAAACACAAGATTCTGAAGGGAAACTTGGCAGGATAGATACGGAAAGCATGTTTCCTGTTTGGGGAAGTCCAGGACCAGTGGGCTTAATCTTGCCCATTTAAGAGTTGAACGTGAATTTCTTCTTTAAGGCAGTGTATCTGTGGAATTCTTTATCGTCGAGGACTGTAGAGACTGGGTGATATGTTTGTTCAAAGTAGAATGTATTTTAATCAGTAAAGGAATCAGAAGTATTGCATAAAGGTAGGAAAATACAGTTGACTATTATCAGATCAGCTATGTTCTCATTGAATGATAGAGTAGGTTGATGGGCTGAATGGCCTGTGTTTGCTGTTGTCTTATGGTCATATGTATAAAAATTTTATAAATATTTTATAGTATTGGGTCACTTTTATATGATTATGTATTTTTAATTTGATTTAATCTTGAATTATGAATCTACTCCTGTTTGAACATAACAGATCAGATCTCAGAGTGAAAAGTGGATTGTTAGACACACAGTCAAGAGTGGTGCTGGAAAAGCACAGCAGGTCAGGCAGCATCCAAGGAGTAGGAAAATTGGCGTTTTAGGCATAAGCCCTGATGAGCTCACACTCTTGACTTTGATCTCCAGCATCCGCAGTCTTCATTTTCTCCTTGGGGTGTAGGTTTGCTCGCTGAGATGTAGGTTTGATATCCAGACGTTTCATTACCTGGCTAGGTAACATCATCAGTGGCGACCTCCAAGTGAAGCGAAGCAGTTGTCTCCTGCTTTCTTCTTATGTTTGTCCTGGATGGGGTTCCTGGGGTTTGCAATGTCATTTCCTGTTT
>NC_057721.1:30922890-30924833 GCF_004010195.1 Chiloscyllium plagiosum
GGTGACAGCGATGGAGTGAGTGTGAGAGAGTCAAGGTGACAGTGATGGAGTGAGTATGATGGGGTCAGGGTTACAGTGATGGAGTGAGTGTGAGGGTTTCAGGGTGTGGGTGATGGAGTGAGTGTGAGGGATTAAGGGTAACAGCGATGGAGTGAGTGTGAGGGGTTAAGGGTTACGGTAATGGAGTGAGTGTGAAGGGGTCAGGATGATGTTGATGGAGTGAGTTGAGGGGTTAAGTGTGACGTGGATGGAGTGAGTGTGAGGTGTTAAGAGTGACAGTGATTAAGACTGAGTCTATAGTGCTCCTCCCAAGACTTGGGCACAGTGGGTCACCTACCCCCTACCAAGCTCACCAAATCATTTATAAATCATTTATAATAGTTTAGTAACTCAATTAGTTGTGTAATATTGCATTTAAACAACGTAATCCTAAGTTAAAATGACTAAAGGGAAGGGAGCCCGCAGCTCTCAGCAAGCAGGAACCCCTCCCCCACCCTCTCCAGCTGCAGCAGAGGCGTCCAAAGCCGCCCCGGGGGACTTACCAACAGTAGCAAGGCTTGCAGAAATGCTTTCCTAGCTTGACTCGAAGATCGATGCTTTCATCGTCGAATCCAGAAACCATTGGGAGTCGCTCTCGGCCTCGCTGCAGAAGCACGACCGTGAAATTGAAGAAATTCAATGCCGAGTCGGAGGGGCGGAGCTAAAGGCCGCGACCTCCGAGATCGATGCTTTCATCGTCGAATCCAGAAACCGTTGGGAGTCGCTCTCGGCCTCGCTGCAGAAGCACGACCGTGAAATTGAAGAAATTCAACGCCGAGTCGGAGGGGCGGAGCTAAAGGCCGCGACCTCGGAGACAACCGCTCAATTGGCGATAATCGAGGTCGCCAAAAAAATATTCGTTTGCTGGGCCTTCCTGAACAGGAAGAGGAAGGCCAGCTTATAGCATTCCTGGAGCAGTGGCTGCCACAACTTTTAAATCTGCAAGCTGGATCAGGCAGGTAAGGGTGGAATGGGCCTACCGGGTTGCAACACGCGGGCCTGGCTCGAACCAGCGCCCACGCCCGGTCCTGTTCCGGCTGCAGAGCTACAGGGAGAGGCAGATACTCCTAGAAGCCTCTAGAAATCTCGGAAAAGATCCCCAAGCTATGATCTACAAATATCATTCCACGTTTCTATAGAGATTTCTAGTCCCAAATCCAGATCCCATGTTTTAAGCAGATAATCCATATCTCCCGATCCTTCATCATGTAGTAAATGATAAATAATACTGACGGAAGAAACCCCCACTGGTCGTAGAACACTACATTCTCTATCTTCATGTAGCAGTGCTTAACTCGTTAATTCACTGTCTCGAGCCTAATGCAGTCATTCAATGAAACAAACTGCATTCATTCATTCATTCAATAAATACAACTTCAATCGTAAGTTCAATGAATGGAAAGTTATTTATGGATTGAATGAAACAAACTTAAATCCTACATTAAAGGAATCAAACTGCACTCATTATTTACTAAAGCAACCTGCATTCATTCTTTCATTCATTGTTTCAAACTTGCATTCACTGAAACAAACTGTACGTGTTAATTCAATGAGTAAAGCTTATCTCGTTAATTCAATATCTCGAGCTTAAGGCATTCATTCAAAGAAACAAAGTACATTCATTCATTCATTTATTCAATCAAACCGCAATCGTACATTCAATAAATCAAACGTTTTCATTGATTTAAAGAAACAAACTTAACACAGTCATTCATTGAGTTCAACTGCATTCATCCAATGAATCAAACTGCACTCAATGATTCAATGAAACAAACTGCGAGTGTTACTTCATGTTGCAGACCTTATCTCGTTAATTCAATGTCACGAACCTAATGCAGTCATTCATTGCAACAAACTGCATTCATTCATTGAATGAATAAAACTTCAATCGTACGTTCAATGAA
>NC_057721.1:30925222-30926719 GCF_004010195.1 Chiloscyllium plagiosum
ATTCAATCAAAGATTCATTCATTCATTCAAGGTGTTCTCCTTTATTTACTAAAACAAACTGCATCCATTCATTCATTGTTTCAAACTGCACTCATACATGCACTGAAAGAAAATGGAACAATTATTCTAAGCAAGAGCTTGGCATAGTCAACACACTGATATCCAATTATAAATGAGAACTGACCCTGCACAACTTCATCTTCGCATCATCTCCTGTTACTTAACATTATGTATTTTAATTTAGCAACACCTTAAGTCATTTAATAGTCACGCTAACAAACAAATGATTCAAAGAGGGAAATTTCAAATTCCAGTACTTGCACTTACTGGAAGCTAGTTATAAGAAATAGAGCCCTTCTGTTTTGTATAAAAGGACACAAACACACATTAGACCTGTTCCAAGTTAAAATAAGCCACAGACACTTTCGAGAGTCATAGAGATGTATAGCATGGAACCTGACCCTTCGGTCCAACTCACCCATGCCGACCTAATCTAGTCTCATTTGTCAACATTTGGCCCATATCCCTCCGAACCCTTTCTATTCATATATCCATCCAGATGCCTTTTAAACGTTGTAATTGTACAAGCCTCCACAACTCACTCCATACACACACCACCCTTTGCATGAAAAAGTTCCCCATCACATGCCTTTTAAAATTTTTCCCCTCTCACCCTAAACCTATGCCCTCTAGTTCTGGACTTCTACACCCTAGAGAAAAGACCTTGTCTACTTAACCTATCCATAGCCCTCATGATTTTATAAACCTCTATAAAGGTCACTCTACAGCCTCCTACACTCCAATGAAAAAAAGGTTCAGTCTTTCCAGTCTATATTCATATCTCAAACCCTCCTGACAAAGCAATCCTCTGGTAAATCTTTCCCAAACACTAATTTAATAATGGAACGGGGCAACCAGAACTGTACACAGAACTCAAGAAGAGGCCTTACCAACATCCTGAGTAACCTCAATATGACATCCCAACTCCTGTACTCAAAGATCTGAGCAAGGAAAATAAGTGTACTAAACGTCTACCCGTTACACAAATTTCAAAGAATCACGTACCCCTACCTCCATTCTACAAAATTACTGAGGGGCCAACCATTAATCATACAAGTCTGCCCTTGTTTGCATTACCAAAATACAATCTCTTACATTTATCTAAATGAAACTCCATCGGCTAATCCTCGGTCCTAGCAGCAGACACCAGCATTTTGAAATCAACAAACAGATAACTATAATTCAAGGCTACAAGTTGTTAAGCATAGAATAGTGCTTGAACTATGAGTGTGCTATTATACATTTATAATGAATTACTACACCAGTCAGAATTTTGATGTGACATATTTAATTTACTGTGATTATCTCCAAAACGAAATTAGAAGTGACAATAAGCTTCTAATAGTTACTGGCAGAGAATAACAAGATCAGTTACATTATAGAGTACGTAACAAAAACTCACGCATAATTGCGCTTTGACAATGATCGAAGTACATC
>NC_057721.1:30928013-30931816 GCF_004010195.1 Chiloscyllium plagiosum
TTGGAAGCACACGAGCTTTCGGAGCGACGCTCCTTCGTCAGGTGATTGTAGAGGGCTCGATCGTAACACAGAATTTATAGCAAAACTTTGCAGTGTGATGTAACTGAAATTATACATTGAAGCTAGTGTGCTTCCAAATAAACCTGTTGGACAAAATCCTGGTGTTGTGTGATCTTTAACTTTGTACACCCCAGTCCAACACAGGCTTCTCCAAATCATCAGATTATGGCCGATTCACACTTTACTTACAGTTTATTGGGGGTAGGGTGGCAGCAGGCGGGGGGGGGGGGGGGGGGGGGGGGGGGGATTCTCACTCTACTGTGTAAAGTACCTTCATGATTTCACACAAATATCCTAAAACTAATATTTTTCCGTGCTCTAGATTTCCCAGAGAAAGTCGTGTCGATCCTATCAAAGCATCGTCTCTGATAAATCACCAACATTCTATATTCAAGGGCATAATCGACAAATTTGAGGAACCGCTCCCCACTCACAATGTGACCCTCGATGTTTGGATGGTTCTGCTTAAAGGGGAAGGGGGAGACAGGGAAGGCGCTCGGGTTTAATCCAGGCCCCAGGATCAATGGTTGGTGGGGATCCACGTGCGAAGGTGAAATCGCCCGGAAACGAGGAGGTTGGCCCGGGGGTAAGAGGGGCAGAGCTGTCTCACGTCTCCGGGGTTCAGAGAACGGCCAGGCTGAGAGAGGTGTGTTGAAGGTCAGGGGTCGTGAAAGAGAAAAAACGGAGAAAAAGGAGATAAATAAAAGATGAAGAGGAGAGGGGAAGAGAAAAAAAAGATAGAGGGTCCGGATCGGATGGGAGTGAGGGGGATGGAGAGAGACAGAGGCCTAGGCCCAGAGTCAAGTCTCGGCGTCGCCCCCTCTCTCCTGCGCCCCGGCATCCCTCCCCAGGGTGTACCTTCTTCCCTCTCCCCCTCTCGCCGACTGCCTTTCACACTTACCGAGCCGGCGGTGGCCAAGCGCCGAGAGGCCGAGCGCACCAGGTACAACATGGCGGTGGCGACGGTTGCTAGGGCTGTCCGTGTGGAATGAAGGTCCGGGCGGCTCCGGCCGACAGTGTGAGGGCGAAGGCGGGTCCGCGCGGGAATCGGCTCCGGAGGGAACGTGGGGGGGGTGGGGTGTTGTCGTCGGGCTCGCGCTCTGGGCAGGCGCGGCGGCTCGAGCAGCTTCTGGAAGATTCCGGCGGCCGCACGTGCTCAGTGCCGGGTGGGGGCGGTCAGGGAAGGACCGGCTGCAGTGCCCTCCCCTCCGGCTCTCACCGACAGCGCGCTTCTTTCCTCGTCCCCTCGGTGTCGAACACGAAGCGGGCCCTCGGACAGGCGAAACGACTTGAAACGGCTCGGGATTCGAGGGAAGCGAACGTTGTGCTCGGTATGTTCAATTCTTTTTAAAAAAATATTTATCAGACAGTCGCCGGATGGACGGCTCTGGGTCCTTGCGCATGACGGCTCTGGGTCCTTGCGCATGACGGCTCTGGGTCCTTGCGCATGACGGCTCTGGGTCCTTGCGCATGACGGCTCTGGGTCCTTGCGCATGACGGCTCTGGGTCCTTGCGCATGACGGCTCTGGGTCCTTGCGCATGACGGCTCTGGGTCCTTGCGCATGACGGCTCTGGGTCCTTGCGCATGACGGCTCTGGGTCCTTGCGCATGACGGCTCTGGGTCCTTGCGCATGACGGCTCTGGGTCCTTGCGCATGACGGCTCTGGGTCCTTGCGCATGACGGCTCTGGGTCCTTGCGCATGACGGCTCTGGGTCCTTGCGCATGACGGCTCTGGGTCCTTGCGCATGACGGCTCTGGGTCCTTGCGCATGACGGCTCTGGGTCCTTGCGCATGACGGCTCTGGGTCCTTGCGCATGACGGCTCTGGGTCCTTGCGCATGACGGCTCTGGGTCCTTGCGCATGACGGCTCTGGGTCCTTGCGCATGACGGCTCTGGGTCCTTGCGCATGAAGGCTCTGGGTCCTTGCGCAGGGAATTTCATCAAGCAACACCTGAGGGTCAGAGGTCAGCATCAGGAGGTCAAAGTATTGCAGGGAGCTTCTTCAGGCACCACCTAAAGTTCAGAGGTCAGCCACAGGAAGTCAGATTATTGCAGGAAGTTTCATCAGGGCTGCACCAGAGGTTCAGATGTTACCACCTGGGGATTAGAGGTCAGCAAGCAACAGCACTTAGGGGTCAGGTATCAGAAATCAGAGTTTTGCAGGGACTTTCACCAGGTAGTGTCCAAGGGTGGGGGGAGTCAGGGGTCAACACCAGCAACATCTGGGGACTAGAGGTCAGCATCAGGAGGTGAGATTGTACCAGGGAATTTCATCAGGTAGCACCAGAGAGTCAGAGGTCAGCACCAAGAGGGCACGGGTAGGTACCAGAAGCATCTGGGGTTTAGAGGACAGCAGCTGGGGGCGTCAAAGATCTGCATACTTTCGCTATGTACACAAATGCATTTACGTCCCTTCCAAGGCTGGATACACCCAAACGATGAACCTGTCTTGAGTTTACACACAGGTCAGATATCAGCTTTGTTTTTACTTGGAGACTGCCCTCATTCTTCACCATTTTAAAGTTGAAATAAATTATTGTCACTTAATGTGATTCTTTCATTTCGGTTTATCCTCCCATCAGATTCAGACGATTCTGGTTCAAATCCCGCACCATGACGAAAACACAGAAATCTGAGCTGGCACTCCTGTTCATGCTCTATTCCATTAGATTTACTGTGCAATGTTTCAGATGAACTGCGAAATCAAGCCTGCAAAATACACTGTTCACCCTATCTAATCCTCTGATCATCTTGTATGTCTCTATTAGTCACCTCTTTTCCAATAAAAATATCTATTTTAAAAAATTTAACATTTTTAGAAGTTTACAAAAATAAACAATACTCTCAAATATAAACATTGATATACAATTAAATCAAATATACAATAGCCAAAATTTAACAAAAGAAGAAAGAAAAAAATTCAAAAAAAAGCAAAACTCAACTATCTACTAATCTAACTAACCAGAGTGTATATTTAAGTCTCTAAAATGCTCGGAATGTGTTAACATCAGATGTAATAAAACCCGTATTCCTCTCCTAAGGGGCCCCGGACCAGCCAGGTTTGTAATCTCAATTAAATAAAAGCCCTTGTTAGGATAGTCGAGATATCTGTATTTATGTAATTCAAGAAGGGTTCCCATATTTTATAAAATAATTCGGTCTTTCGGTGCACCATATTTGTAAGGAAGTCAAGTGAAATACAGTCTATAATTGATCTGTGCCAATTTGAAAGTCCAGGGGGGCCCTCAGCCACCCAGTTCACCAAAATATTTTTCCTTGCACAGAAAGAAAGAATACAAAATAGTCTCTTCCCTGACATGTCCAGGGAGGGAAGGTTTGAAAACCCAAAAGGAGAGATACAGGGTCCACTTTAATTTCCGTTCCTAGAATTTCTGTCAGGGTACTTGCTACTTTAGTCCAATATCTACGGATGTTATGACAGGTCCATAGGTAATGTACAACAGTGCCCACCTCTATTTTACATTTGGGCCATGTTGGAGATGCTCCTGCCTTAAATTTTGCCAATCGAACCGGTACTGTATGGGCCCTATGAAGTATCTTCAGCTGGATAGCTTGGGTTCTGTTACAGATTGTAATTCTCCTAGCGTTTTCCCAAATATCATTCCACGTTTCTATAGAGATTTCTAGTCCCAAATCCAGATCCCATGTTTTAAGCAGATTATCCATATCTCCCGATCCTTCATCATGGAGTAAATGATAAATAATACTGACGGAAGAAACC
>NC_057721.1:30932316-30944742 GCF_004010195.1 Chiloscyllium plagiosum
TTTATGCCTCCAAAGGGCTTAGCGGACAAAGGAAACCCTAAACATGTTGAACCATGTCTCCCCTTTATGATCATAAAATACAAAATATAAATTAAACTTGAAATTATACATTATTTTTAACAGCTGACACTTTCAATTTAGCTTAGTGTCTCACTTTCTCAAAGCAAATCCTGTTTGAAGAATGTATGGTACACAATGAGCTATGGATCTGGTATTTACCCTTTTTTTTAGTTGAGGCTTTCTTAATTTTTCAATGTATGGGATTGTCAGAAATCAGTGCTGTTCATAATAATTTCATCATGATGTTCTGAATCCTAATGTTTATGTAAAATTAAGCCCTGATAGTATATCATGCTTCTGTGACAGTCTGCTCTAAGCACTACATTTCAGTTGTCACGAGTGGAAACCCATGATATTGCCTCATTTGAAGTCATCAGATTATCTCAGCATATATTTCTCTGTCAGTTTCATCACTGACATTTTGTTGCATGTACTCAGTTTACAAAGTACCATGGGGCTTTTCACTTGAATATGTCTCACCTATCAAGTAAAAATGATACGCTTTCCACAGTAGACAAAGGTAGAAAAGAAGCTAATCCCATTTTGTTATATTGTACGATATTCTGTCATATTGCCTCAAAGCCAATCTTACCTGCCTGCCAATTCTGTTCTGAAGAAGAGTCATTGGACCTGAAACATTAGTTCTCTATTTTCTCCACAGATGTTTCTGGGCCTCCTGAGTTTTTCCAGCAATTTCTGTTTTTGTTCCAGTCGGCCATGATGCTTTTCTAGTATATTCCCACACCAATTCTAAACATATTAAAAAAAAATCTTGAATCATTGGAAACTCCTGCTGAATTGCTGGTGACTTTTGGGACAAAGGATGAAATCTTGTACTGAAAACAATAAATGTTTCCTCCTTGGTGCCTTTGGTGGAGGACACATTTTAATTGACTGGAGGGATGATGGGGATTCTATCACTTTCCCATCTTCTCTATGATTAACTCAATAGCAGGAAGGTCCATGGACAGTTTTTCTAATCTACTGTTAATAATTGAAGTTTTTAAGTTGGCTGTTTGTGCCCAAGTAAAGGCCTTGACCTTCTGAAGCTGGTAATATGCAAAGAGAGGCTTGCCAGGTGGGAAACTCAATAACAAAGCCCTGGAGGGTTTTCTTGTAGGGATGGTAGGGGATGAGATGAGAACTGAGGAGGTCCTTCATTCAAAGGCTCTGTTGGTGAGGTTGAGAGATACAGTAACAGGAGGGTGCAAACTGCTTTGATCCCCAATTGGTGCATTGTTACTGGCTCTCCCTCACTGAGGAGAACGTGAGGACTGCAGATGCTAGAGATCAGAGTTGAGAGTGTGATGCTGAAAACGCACAACAAGTCAGGCAGCATCCAAGGAGCAGGAGAATCAACATTTTGGGCAAGAGCCCATCATTCCGAATGAAGGGTTCTTGCCCAAAATTTCAATTCTCCTGCTCCTCTGATGCTGCCTGACCTCCCTTACTGAGATCTCCTTCCCACTATTTCACATCTCTGCCTGCATCCTTCCTCAGGTGGGTGTCATACTCGTAGTCCCGACCTCCCCAGTGGTGTTGGTTTGCACAGAGGAGGCAATAGTATGTGATTGGACAGTAGCACTTAGCAGGCTGGAATTCTGTCTATGGAGTTCTTGATCACAAGACCTGTCAAGACCCATGACTACAAGACCCATGACCTGTCAAGTGCCTGAATGGCACAAAATGTGGGAATTCCTGAAAATAAGCGACGTGGGGCTCTCAGTGGTATTCGAACTATGATTGCTCTGACCGGGTGTAAAGGGTTTAATTAGCTCCTGCCTTTTCGATCTCCCCTCCTGGCTGCAACAATGATTAACACTTCTATTTATCATGAGGTCGAACCTTTATGCAATTAAAATGCAATAAACTGTTTTTACCAGATACAACAAACTACTCGAAAGGGTTTCTTGAGAAAAGGAAAGAGCAACCTTTTATTACCTGCTAACCCCCGAGGTAAAATAATAAAGTCATGATGTCAGCCATCTGATCTTCAAGCACACACACACACATGACTTAAGTCTTTGGGGTATTGTTGGGGCTTAAGTCGTTGATTTCTGGAGCATCAGCATTAGAAAATATTGCCGTTATCTTTTGAATGCTTGATATTTCCTGACTTTTTTTTCTTAATCAGTATTATTACTGAGCACATTTTCTTCTTGAGAATGAAAGAAAGACAAAGGCTGTTCTCAGCCATTATGCATTGCTGTATCCTTAGTTTCAACTTCCTCTCTGTCAACAGCATTTTCTATTGTGTATTCGTTTTGTAGAAGTGAAGTTTATAATTTGTGAACTGTAGATGAGACTCCATTTCCCACATGTGAGCATTCTCATAAAGCTGTAGATCAAAATAAGATGACTTTTTTTTTGCATCTCCCCAGGAGCAGTTCCACTGCTTTTATCTTCTAATCAATCTGCTCAGAGAAATTATCACACACACCTAGAGCAGGTGGGACTTTGAACTCAGGTCTCCTGGCTCAGAGGTAGGAAATATTCCTCATGGTAGTGCCCTAGTGCCATGATCTTCAGCCATTTTTTCAGTGACATAGAACTATCGTAAGATCAGGAGTGGGGATGTTTAATCATGATCAGTTTTTGTGACTTCTCCAGATACTGAAACTTTCCGGAACAAAATGCAGCAAGATCTGGACAACATCCAGACTGAGCCTGACAACTGGCAAGTAACGTGCCACATGAATAGCAGGCAATACCATCTTCAACAAGAGAGAATCTCTCCATCTTTTTTGACAGTTAATAATATTATCATTGCAGAATCCCTCGTTGTCAACATCCTGGAGTTTGTCATTGATCACAAATAGAACTATACCAGTTACAGAAATACTGTTGCGACAGGAGCAGATCAGAGCTGGGGAATTCTTTGGCAAATACCTCGCTTCCTGTCTCGCTGATGTCTCTCAACCAGTTACAACATGTAAGTACGAGTATCTTCAAAGATTCTCCACTTGTCTGGATGAGTGCAGCTCCAACAAGCTCAACGCTTGACATGACTATTGGCAAACATCTTAACTGATTTATCCCATTCACCACCAATGCAGATTGCATCATCTAGAAGATGCACTGCAGCAGTTCATTCATTCTCCTTAGATAGCACCTTCCAAACCCAGGATCTCTGTGACTTAGAAGCATAAATGTAATATATTCATGGGAACATCACCTGCAGGTTCTTCTCCATGCCACACACTGTACCTGACTTGGAACTGTGTCACCACTATTTCAGGGTAGCTTGGTCAGTACCCTGGACCCTCCTTCATTACAGCACTGTAGGTGTAACTAATCCCCAAGGATTCAAGTGTTTAAAGACAGCAGCTCAGCACCGCTACCTTGAGGGCAATTCAAGTCTGGAAATATGTGCTGGCCTAACCAGTGATGCCCATAGCTTTCTAGTGAAATAGAAATAATGTGACATAATGAACGCAGGATATATTTCCTGCCCAAGCAAATCTGTTGTCACGCTTCCATGCCCCATTGATTATTTGTTTAGTTTCCAGCATTTATCTGCTAATGTGGTATTTTCCTGAATCTTTCCTAGTTCTCAAACCTTGAATGTCATTCTTGTCACCACAATAAATATCAAATTCTATTCCTTAAGTTTTTCAGATAATGGTGCATCATAATGTAATTATTTAACTTTTGTAGAACGATGGTGCCATTCTCTTTGCACAAAATTTCACTGTTTTGAACTGTTCTGTTGTTCACTGTGAAGATTTAACAAATTGTGAATGATTTATTGTGATAGCTGGAATGGTACAGAACAATGTCTTCAATCTCCAGGATAAATAAAGAAACATGCCCAAAATATCTGATGCTATAGCTTTGAAAGAAAAATGTTTTGAGCATTAATAGGTAAGGCATTGTAACTCATCTCACACACTAAATTCCTTTGATAAAAAGTTAATCATTTTTGAAGCCCATATTATTTAGTAGGAAGCGGAATAGTTGAGATGAGGTAGATTTTCTGTACAAGTTTAAAGTTTGGACCATAAAGAAGAAAGCAGAATTGTCCATCTGATTCTGTTGATGAGCCAGAATTTCTGAACTTCATCTGTTCTTTCGAATTTCTCTTATTTTTTTCTGAAAATGAGATGGTTTGCTTTTATTTTAAGGGAATGGTAATCTTTGGAAGAGAAGTAACAGTAGCAACATTGAGTTACATGCCATAGCAAAAAGCAAAGATATGTGTGGATCTAAAAGAGGAAGTGTTTGCTTTTGAGTGCTATTTCTGTATCCTCACAACATTATCAAGGTCCAATACCAAGCAATTGCTTTTGAAAAGCTAAAACTTTAAGATCATCAAGGCAACTTCTTCACACTCAAAAAGGTCCTAATAATTACAAAGAAATAAAGTACCAGTTGTTTGAGATTTCGCTGTTGATTGAGAGTTGTGTAAATCAATATACCAAGAGAAGTTTTAGATCCATGTGAATATATTAAATGATCCAAAAAAAGCTCCTGAAGAACAGAGCTTTCCATCAAGTTGGAATAGATGTGACTACCTAGATTATCAACTCCTACATTTTCAAACTCCAAAGAAGTAAAACTGAATGAAATAGTCACAATGGATGAACATAAAGAGGGAAGAGTTTATATATTTTGGTTTGTCCTCAGCCAAAGTAAAATGCGAAGCCCGGTGCTGGTAAAATTGGTCATCAGGTGTGAGGCACTCTCTGTGGTGTTATACCTGGCACAAGCCTGGCCCATTCTCCAAAACTGAGCTGGTGCAGTCACCCAAGCTATCTCTCACTTCATGCAAAGATCTAAGATAGATCGTGTCTGAATAGGGAGGGGAAGAACATACCCAATTCATCCTGACTGCCACTTTCATACACAACTGCATCAAGCTGTGCATAGTCCCTCAGTACGCAAACATCAAGTGTCACAATGTACCGTGGTTCTACCTGTCCCTGGCATTGCAAAGGATGGGACTAGCATTGTTGCCATGAAACGTGCCAAGTAGTTGGACCATTCTGTATCACCTGTCCTTTATGGAGAAATTGCAAAGAAATGCACTTTTGACCACAAGTCCATCAAGAAGTGGTCAGCACGTATAATCCTCTGTACCCTGTGAGAAAAGGAGCGGGTGGATCCTGTTGCGTGATACCCTGAGCAGACTGATAAAGTCATTTGTCAATATACCTCATCACCAGAACTTTCTAACAGGCACCAAGACATTGCTTGGCTGGTGGTGAGAAGGGCACTGGATTGATCAAGAAAGTGGGCAGTATCTATTGTGACAGCTTCAAATATGTTTTCATTGATGAAAAGCCATATCTTACCCCTGTCTAATTTACCAAAGTTTAACGAGCTTTTTCATTCTATTAAGTTTATAAATGTCAGTCACCATATGAATCAAACTCTACTTCTATACACAAAAGCAAAAATTGCTGGAAAAGCTCAGCAGTTCTGTGGAGAGAAAGTAGAGTTAACGTTTTGGGTCCAATGATCCTTGTTCAGAACTTCTACAAAATAGTTTTCTCTCTATTGCTTTTCCAGCGATTGTTGTTTTTGCTTCTGACTTCCAGCATCACTGTTCTTTGTTTTGTGATAGTTCTTACACTGCTTTTGAAATGCAGCTAATCTGATAAAGCAAAGCCATGGCAACAGACAGTGTTTCAGGTTAAAAGGTAGATTATCAACTAGTTATTTTGAGCACTGATGAGTAAGTGTTATAAAGCAGAAGTCAACCCCCTGTGTTAACTGAAACACCCAGAGGGGCTTGCCTCACCTCAAATTCTGTTTAAAGTAGTGTGAAGTGGTATAACCTACCTTTTGCCCCCTTTGTCCCCCCCCCCTCAATTAGTTATAAAGGTAGGGTTAAATAAAATGAAATCCTTTCACTCGCTGTATAATCAACAATTAACAATTTATTTATCTAACTCCAACCGTTAACAAATTAACAGAACTGTTAACAAATCAAACAATTCCCCTCTAACTACTAACTATACCCCAAAAAAAATCCTTATGGTATGCTGTTTAAATAACAAAATTATATAATGAAACAATAGATTTTAGTCTCTCAAAATTACAGCTAGTATACATCTTCTGGAATGCTCCTCGCCCTCTCCACTGATTTTTCTTTCAGGAACACCTTTCTCTTTTGAATTTTTTGCATCATGAATGCCTCTCCCCATCCAATTCTGTCAGTTTTTCTGTTAGGACTGTTCTCTCTGTGAATTCTGCTGCCTGGAATATTAGAGTGTTATGGTACCTTTATTAGTTAATGGAGCTTTCTCTGAGAACTGAAAGTTGTTATCTCTCTGGTTTTCCATATGCCCTCATATTTTGTACCCTTGATGAAGCATTAATTTCTTTACAATTGGATTGGTTCGAGGTAGTCAAAACCATCAGATTTAAATTTAAGTGTTATTTAATATCTAAAACTTGATTTAAATTGATTTGCTAAATTTAAAAAGAAATGTTGTTGTCTTGGTAAAAATGCTGCTTAGCTTTTAAATTTTAAAAAGTTTCATTTTGGGCACTCTCTGTGCACCTACTTTTTAAATGCTGACCAGGCATTCATTTTAATTCTAAGCACTGAAAAAACCCCACAATCTTTTGAAGGGACCATGCAATGCTTTCCCCCATTTTTCAATTTTACACCAACTTCACAACAGTAAGCAGATATTTTCAAGCTTTTTGAATATTTTGCTATACTGTGCTTTTGTTTTTTATGTTCTTTTAATTTTAACAATTAGCCATGTAACGAATATCCTAAGTTTCCATTTTACTCTGTACTTCTAATAAACTCGATGACTTAAAATTCAAACAACACTCTTTCCTACTCTCCCTCACTTCTTCGTAATTGACATTATTGGAAAAAAGGCATATTCTTATTCTGTGCTATTTCTTCCTTGTTAATTCCTAAAGCTTGACAATTTTGACATGCATTTGTTGTCAATCTGTATTTGCTTAGCAATAACCTACTCAGTAACACTCAGTTTGGAAGTCCATTCAACTCATTCACTGTATAGAACTGTTGCATTATCTGTAATGTGACCCTCGAGACTGGTGTGAAACTTGAGTACAGTGTCCATTGGTGTAAGATTCCCTTGCAGTTGTCTTTTGTGTAGGATGAAATGAGCCCTTCCTGACACGTTTTTGGTCAAGAATCTGCTTCATGGTCATGGCTATTTGATCCAGATTAACATTGATCAAGCAAGAGTCAAGCACCTTAAGTGCTCATCACTCCTCTGTAATAACTTAGTTCTTTCTGGTGCCTTGGAATAATTTGATATGAACCATTTCTTGACTTGAGCAAAAATTAGATTGAAAAAGCTATCAACACACTGAGTGTTCCCGTGGGGTGATTAAATAAGTTCCATGTATCATCTGATCCAGCTCGAAACTGTCTCCATTTCTACTGATGGCTAGCTACAGTGAAAGTCTGAATTTGTAATCTTAAAACGACTGTTGCAGCCAAAGGTGGATTCTTAAGGCTAAGAATTCCAGTTCCTGTTTCACAGCTTCATGGCACAAATATCAACCTCACAATTTGTTGATTGCATTCTTCCTGACAAATGCCAACTTGTGATTGCTGCCCCAATTTGGTAAAATGAACATCAAGAAATGAAGGATTCTTTTGCAAGAATCCTGTTACTGTCTCTCGATCACTGGTTTATTAAGGATGAAACCATGTGTAAATTCAATCTGTTTGAGCCAGTGGTGTTGCAAGAAAAGAAGCAAACCAAATTCCCTGCAGCTCTAAGCTGTGTTTATTTCTCACCAGCCTGTACATATTTTTCAATACCAAACAACAAAAGCTTAAAGTAGACAGCATCTAACGATTCTTGTCCCTTGAGGCTTTTCATATCTGGTTAGTCACTTGCACACCAAGCATGTGTCTCCTCATATTAGCAATCGGTAGTTCTTCTATGTTCCAAAATGTTCTGAGAGAATGTGTGAAATCTAACTGATAATACATGATATACACAAGAAATGTAATCTGACTCGAGCCCAATAATTCAGTCTCGACAATTTCTAGATGAACTTTCAAAAATGGACTAAATATTTCATTGACATGTTTTGTCAAAGTGAGTAGTTGAGGAATACCAATTTTATTGAATTGTGATCCAGTGTTAATAAGTTGGGTCCATTTTTTTTTTAAATTTTGCAAATATTCTTTCTTAGCCCTGACTCTTTGACATTCTGTGATTTGGGGATATGAAAGATTTTGGTTCACTTATATAATCTGATAATAAGCGTTTAATAAATCCAGTGTACTTTCAGCATGTGTAGTATGAATGTAAATCAACATGAAACAACTGCTTGAGCTTTGCTACCCAAAAAGCAATGTTAGTGACATTTTTCTCAAAAATGTCTGGAAAGAATCCATCGCTGGACAAGGCATTGTGGAAGAGAAACTGGGCATATAAACTGAGTGTACACTTAACATTGCTTTGTACGAAGTACTTTGTTTTCAAATGTTCATTGAGTTTGACTAATTAAGGTGATTGCTCGGAAACTTTAAATTAATGGGTGGGAGTAGAACAGGAGGTTTGTTTGTTTTTCTGTCTTGGTAAATGAAACAAAGAACTGGGATGTTGAAGATTTGGAACCAGTGAAAACTGAAATTGCTGGAGAAACTGAGTGGATCTGGCAGCATTTCTGCAGAGAAAACAGTTGAAATCCAGTGACCATTCTTCAGTGACCAGCACTATATATTAAAATGGTCTGATTAGATTTTCGACTATTAAGACTGGATATCCTGTGATATTAATTCAAAAAGGAATGTGCAAATGTGCATGTAACCAGGCTATCAAATATGTGACCAGCAGCCACTAATAGCCATACAGTTTAATTTGCAACATGTAGTGCTTAAGGGGTCCAGCTGATCTTGCCTGAATTAATGAGTTGGGCTGTTGTAACAAAGATAAATAGAACCAATGCCTGTGTACCTAACGCAGATTGGTACATTTTGTGTAAGTAAACACAAAACTACAACATTGTGATTGATACTGGTTTTGCTTCGACAACGTGAAATCAGTGATGCAAATTTGAAGACCATAGGAAAAGCCTCAGGCAAGATTTGACACAAAACAAAAGCTGCATGCAGATCAAAACCTTGGTTGGCAAAATCACACTGCCCTGTGTGAGAGTCCAACAATAGTGTAAAGTAGAACTGGAGTTTCACATGAGCAGCAAGTCAGTTTTGAATTGGGTGTTGAGTTGTTGATATATCCGCAGGTGCCATTCCCACTCAAGGAAAAAATGTCTAAAATGTACCAAATGATGTGTCAAGCCCAAGAACAGAACAGGGGAAGAAAAGAAGAAGCAAAAAGGCTGCATTGTTGAATCTCCTCATGAAATAGCTGGGCTTAAAGAACATTTGTTAAAAATGGGAAGTATCAGGAAGATGACTGCCAAATTACCAATCATAAATTGGAAACTACTGATATTCTATCTGAACTTGGGTTTCTTAAACAATAATGGAGTTGTCCTTTCTATTTTTAGTTATTTTAGATTGGATATGCATGCAGTAAAATTAAAGGGACCCTTTTGATCTCAACAATTTGGGCCTGTCTTTGGAGGATAAGGAAGATCTTAGAAAGCTATGGAAAATTCTGGAAGATCGGAATTTGAGAATTCACCACTTGATGTTGATGCCTTGCAGATAAGAGCTACAAGGATCAATTGATCAGTTCATCTGTTGTAACATGGGCAAGAATCGTGATTTCGCAGAGCCTGAGCTATCTGAACAGATATTAGCGTCGCTTGTAGCTTCAACATGAATCAAGCTTTCCACTGAAGAGAGAAGTTACAACTGTACATGAAAAAATATGCAGAAAATATGAAGTCATTGTAGCTGAATGACAACAGGTATTAGGTGTGGGGGCCAGTATTGGTGTGGACATCAGGACTCAAAAACAAATCCAGATGTGAAATATAATCTGTTGCACCCAGACAAAACTGTCTTGTGTTCCAAGATCTTGGGAGTCAGGAAGTGTAAAAAGGCACTGAGCTCACTGATGATCTCTACAAATGTCTTTGTAGAGATATTACCAAAAATGATTTCAGGTTACAAACAAAGAGCATGCTTAAAAGGAGATGCACTTTTCTGTGCATGTATGTAAATAGGATGAATAGCAAAGCAAACCAAGCTGAAGATTCAGAGTGGATGAATCTTTAACCAGAAGGCAAACAAAAGGCTTTCTGGATTGCGTATATGACAGTGTTGGTGAAGTCAAACAAGTCAGAAGACTTTGCTACTTTTAGTATCATGGACTGGGAAAAAAATTGGAAGACATGGTTATAACCAAAGTGAACACTAGAGCTTGTGCAAATCTTATCAGTCAGAATCTGAAAAATGTACATGCGGATCATTGGTAATCCATTTATATAATATACAATAGTCAAATAAAAAAAATACGAGTGTCAGCCAATCCTTGCATTGATTTCATTGGTGATGCAATGCAGTAATGACTTATCTACATGAAAATCAAAAGTATGCTACTTGCTAGACATGATTTGAATCAATGATAGCTGGGCTCCAAAGATATATGGAGCTCAAAACTCTGAACATTCACATGACCCCCAGTAGGTGAACAACATGAGAAGGCCAAGCATAATCATATTGTCATAGCTCTTGGCTGGCTCAGGTGCACAAAAAAAAACTCAATGCCATGGAAAACTTCAAAGGTTACATGTTACATCTCGAAAGATACAATTCCAAGACATTTCAGTGCAGGAAGGTTTTATGATCAAAGGATCCTGAAGCATTTTTAAACCACGTATGAGGACTCTTACGCCATTAAGTTTTTGACTAGTATGGCCATAGTTGTACAACATTTTTTTAGCAAAAAGGTGATATCACTTTAAGAAGGGATATGTTAATGAGCAAGTAACCAGATCCATGCAGTTAGCACCTTGCCAGTCTATCTTGCAACATGTTGTGTTAAGGGGAGGTCGGTTTAGTATAATTGGCTGGATGGTTGATTTGTGTCAGAGTGATGCTAACACCATCTGCTCAATTCCCACATCTGCTGAGGTCATCATGAAGGATTCTTCTTCTTGACTTCTCCCCAAACTACTGTTGCAGTTATCACATCAGTAGGTCCAAACTATCATGTGTACAGACATCTTTATTGTCACTTTTCTAAAAAGGAATTGCACTGAAATGAAGATAGACTTGCAAATGTAAATTAGGTGGAGGGATTATCAGAAATGATATTAAGCAAGCAGTGGCAGGCATTTTAAGGAGGTAATTCATGACTCAGCAAAAATACATCACAGTAGAGAGGAAAGATTCTAAGAGAGGGATAAACCAACTATGGCTAATCAATGAACTTTTAAAAAGTATTAAGTTGAAAAGAAACATATTAGGAAGCCAAAGTTAATGATGGCCCCAAAGACTGGGGTAAATTCAGAATCCAGCAAAGAAGGACTAAGAAATAATAAAGATAGAGAAAATAAACTACACAGGCAAGCTAGTGAGTGATGTAAAAATTGGCAATAAAAAACAGAAGAGAGATGTCAAAGTGAACAAAGATTCCAAAGAAAATGAATCTGGGGAGATTGTTTCAGGGATTGAGTGAAGGGCAGAGGAATTAAACAGATATCTTTGCATCAATTTTTAGTGTTGAAGATGCTTCGAACATTCCATTAATACTAAAGAATATTGGGGAAGAATTAGTATCATCTCTAGAAGTAGTATTAGACAAACGAATGGGGTTAAAGGTAGATAAATCCCTCTTCTCTGACTTGCATTATTGGATCCTTATGGAGGTAACTACAGATAGTGCATGCATTGGCTGTATTTTTCCAAATGTTCTTGGATTCTGGCGAAAGATCAGAGGTTTGAAAAACTACCAATGTGATCCTCTGTTCAAAAATGGAGGGAGGCAAAAAGCAAGTAACTATAACCTAACATCTATATTGCAATAAATTATTAAAGAAGTTTGTGAATGTTTGTAGCTCAGGTTGAGATTTAGGGTGCAGGTTTGCTTGCTGAGCTGTAGGTTTGATATCCAGATGTTGCATTACCTGGCTAGGCAACATCATCAGTGGCGACCTCCAAGTGAAGCGAAGCTGTTGTCACCTGCTTACTATTTATATCTTGTTCCTGGGGTTTGTGGTGATGTCACTTCCTGTTCATTTTTTTGAGGGGTTGACAGATGGCATCTAGATCTATATGTCATCTTTGTCATCACAAAACGAAACAAGATAGAAGAGACATTTAACATCATCAACAACACCCTCACAGGCATAACGTTCACCAAGGAGGAAGAAACCAGCAACAAACTCACATTCCTGGACGTCACAGTCGAAAGAACGGACAACAGAGAACTACAAACCTGCGTATACAGAAAACTGACAAACACTGACCAAATACTTAACTACACCAGCAACCAT
>NC_057721.1:30945059-30950578 GCF_004010195.1 Chiloscyllium plagiosum
AGATCTAGATACCATCTATCAACCCCTCAGAAAATGAACAGGAAATGACATCACCACAAACTCCAGGAACCCCATCCAGGAGAAAGCTATAAATAGAAAGCAGGAGACAACAGGTTTGCTTCGCTTCACCTTGGAGGTCGCCACTGATGATGTTACCTAGCCAGGTAATGAAACGTCTGGATATCAAACCTACAGCTCAGTGAGCAAACCTACACCCTATTAAAGAAGTAATAGCACAGCATTTAGAAATTCATAGCAATCTAGCAGAATCAGCATGGCTTCATGAAAGGGAGATTGTGTCCAACTACTGTATTCGAGTTTTTGAGGAAGTCTGAACCAGAGTGGAATTAATGGATGTGTTGTGTTTGGAATTTTGAGAAAGCATTCGGCAAGGTACTTCACAAAAGTTTCAGTACAAGGTACGATCCTCATTGTGTTGGGGGTGACATGTTGGCTTGGATTGAGAATTGGCTTTTTTGCAAGAAACGGTAAATGGAGACAACAGATTCTTTTTCAGGTTGGTGAGCCGTGACCAGTGGAATTCCACAGGGACAATGCTGGAATCACAACTGTTTACAGTACATATTAATGACTTTGAGGAAGGAAGTGAATGTAATGCAGCTAAATTTGCAGATAGCACTAAAATGGGTGGAAAGGTAGGTTGTGAAAGAGATACTAACAGTATGGAGAGATATTGAAAGATGAACTGAATGGGAAAATGTTAACAAATGGGGTATAATGTGGGGAAAAGCTGAGGTTATTCATTTTTGCAGGAGAGAACAAAAAGAGAATTTTATTTAACTTAAGAATAATCTGCAGAAAGCTGCAACGCAAATGGACTTGAGGGTATTTGTGCACAGAAGGCTAGCACACATGCAGCAGGTAATCAGAAAGTCTAATGGAATGTTGGCTCTTGTTTCAAAGGTATTGGAGTACAAGAGTAGCTAAGTCTTACTGCATCTGTACAAGATGGTGGTCAGTCCATATCTGGAGTGCTGTGTGCAGTTTTGGTCCCCTAATTTAAGGAAAGATAGCATTTTGCTGGATGCAGTTATGGGAAGGGTTCACTAAGATGATGCCTGGTCTGGAGGATTGTCTTATGAGTAAAGATGAAAGACTAGAATTTAAAAGAATGAGAAGTGATCTCAGTGAAATATAAGATGCTTAAGGGACTTAACAAGGTAAATGCAGAGGGGATGTTTCCCCTCCTGCCCAAAACATCGATTTTCCTGCTCCTCGGATACTGCCTGACCTGTGCTTTTCCAGCACTGCTCTAATCTAGACTCTGATCTCCAGCATCTGCAGTCCTCACTTTCATCTTCAGAATAAAGGGGCGCTAATTAAAGACTGAGACAAGGAGGACTTTCTTTTCTTAGAGAGTTGAGTGTCTCTGGAACTCCTTTGTCACAGAGAGCTGTATAGGCAGAGGCCATGTATGTACTTTAAGATTGAAAAAGATATTTTCTTGATCAATAGGGGAATCAAAGATTACAGGCAAAGGCCAGGAAAGTGAGGAATGTTAGATTATCCATGAGCGTATTGAATGGCAGAACTGGCTGAAAGGGACCAACAGCCTACTCCTGTTCCTAAGCCTTGTGATCATATTTACTTGGAAAGACATATATACATATTTGCCAGTTCAACACGGAACAAAGCAAGTCTACTTTATTACTGTGTTATTGTGCAACTTACCCTGCCTCTGGTCTGAATACCTCCACCTCAATAATCAGTGTCTAATTTCATGCAGTTTTCTTTTACATATTTTACAATCTGTCTAAAAAATGCCTTAAGCATCTACAGTAAATGCATAATCAGGGTTAGGGAGAGGGTGTACCTTGGGTGAAAAATGATTCGAACAAGGGGAAGAAAATTAGAAATGTAGCTCAATGGTTTATCACAATCTAAGTCATAAAAGGTGTTTTCACAAAGGAAGTAGATATACCTCGTGGCTAAAAGGATCAGGAATAGGGGAAAGGACAAGATTAGTGTTTAATCTCTAATCATCCATGTTCCTAATGAATGGCAAAGCAGACTCAAGGGGTTGAATGGCCTACTCCTGCTCCTATCTTCTGTATTTCTATGCTATGATTTTTTTTAAAATTGAAGATGAAAGTAAAAGAGATTATAGCACTTCAGCTACTTTGAGCATAATCTATAATTTTGTGTGATTTGTTCCTCTGAGCTTTATGTAGTTCTATACCCTCCAGATTTATGCCTTTAATATTCTTTTTATATTAGATGAGGAAAAATCTGCACATTTGTGTCAATTGGTTGTTAATTAAATATGGTACAAATGTTGTAGTAATGTGCATCCTATTAGGATTTTGATGAGCCCCAAATGGACAGAGATGCTGTTTTTGATTTATCTAATCAATGCTACTGATGCTTATTGAAAGGTATGGTCTTATTTGTTTTTCAAAATGCTTTCCTAAAATTTTCAGTAATATATATTTGAAAAATACCAGAACCAAAGTCTACAACAGGGATTTTAATGAGAAATGTTATGACTTTAGTCTGAGCAGGCAGTAATGAAACCCTGTGACACAGGAGCCTTAAATTCCACAAGCTGCCTTGGTGAGATCTGAACTTGTGGCCCCAGAACATTAACTTGGAACTCTGGATTACCATTCCTGTGACATTACCACTATGTTACCCCTAGCTCTACAGTCATAGTTGCTATAATAGCAAATTGCCTAAAGGCTTTGTTCAAGGTGACTTTAGATTGAAAGAACAAAGAACAGTCCAGCAGAGGAATAGGCCCTTTAAGCCTATGCCGTGTGATAGTGTGCATCCGTCTATTCCCTGCCTAATCACCTATCTGTCAAAATGCTTCTTAATTATTGCTTTTGTATCTGTTTCTACAATCTGAGGATTTAACAAATTCTGTGGGTTTTTAAAATAAAAATCTTGCCTCTCACATCTCTTTTAAATTTTCCCTCTTTTATCTTAAATCGCTGTAGTAATTTGCATTTCTACCCTGGGAACAAAAGCTCTAACTATCCATTCTAATTGGTTGAAATGGCAATCATTCTCTCAAGGTAAGACAGTTTGTTTTCCTGCAGAAGATAGTGTTTTGAGTAGAGAAAAGTCACACAGATTCCATAATAAGGAAAAATTCGAAGTGCTGTAACAGAGTTTCAGATGAGTCTTTCTTTATCCTGATATGCAGGGATGGGATTATGTCATGAAATTTCTTAAACCTGTGTCATCCTTTCAGTTAGACCATACATAATTTGTATGTTAACCCCAAAATATCTCACAAATAATTCAAGGTTTGAACATGCTCCTTTTTGTTTGGAGTGAATGAGTTCCTCACAAATCCAGATGATTATCTTAAATTGGTTGTTAATGTAGCCATTAGTGCATCAGGATTGTTTGGCAAATGCCACCCCATTCCAAAATCATCAGTAGCAGACAGTTTGTCTTGGGATTTGGAAATGTGGCTGGTTGAGTATGATTTATATCTGCATATTACACATGAGTCATAGATTCATAGAGATGTACAGCATAGAAACCTGCCGACCAGATAGCCCAACCCAATCGAGTCCCACCTGCCAGCACCCGGCCCATATCCCTCCAAACCCTTCCTATTCATATACCCATCCAAATGCCTCTTAAATGTTGCAATTGTACCAGCCTCCACCACATCCTCTGGCAGCTCATTCCACACACGTACCAACCTCTGCGTGAAAAAATTGCCCGTTAGGTCTCTTTTATATCTTTCCCCTCTCTATGCCCTCTAGTTCTGGACTCCCCAACCCCAGGGAAAAGACTTTGTCTATTTAACCTATCCATGCCCCTCATAATTTTGTAAGCCTCTACAAGGTCACCCCTCAGCCTCCGACGCTCCAGGGAAAACATCCCCAGCCCCTCCCTGTAGCTCAAATCCTCCAACCCTGGCAACATCCTTGTAAATCTTTTCTGAACCCTTTCAAGTTTCACAACATCTTTCCAATAGGAAGGAAACTAGAATTGCACGGAATATTCCAACAGTGGCCTAACCAATGTCCTGTACGGCTGCAACATGACCTCCCAACTCCTGTACTCAATACTCTGACCAATAAAGGAAAGCATACCAAACGTCATCTTCACTATCCTATCTACCTGCAACTCCACTTTCAAGGAGCTATGAACCTGCATTCCAAGGTCTCTTTGTTCAGCAACACTCCCGAGGACCTTACCATTCAGTGTATAAGACCTGCTAAGATTTGCTTTCCCAAAATGCAGCACCTCGCATTAATCTGAATTAAACTCCATCTGCCACTTCTCAGCCCATTGGCCCATCTGGTCCAGATCCTGTTGTAATCTGAGGTAACCCTCTTTGCTGTCCACTACACCTCCAATTTTGGTATCATCTGCAAACTTACTAACTGTACCTCTTATTCTCGCATCCAAATCATTTATGTAAATGATAAAAGGTAGAGGACCCAATACCAATTCTTGTGGCACTCCACTGGTCACAGGCCTCCAGTCTGAAAATACCCTCCACCACCACCCTCTGCCTTCTACCTTTTGAGCCAGTTTTGTATCCAAATGACTAGTTCTCCCTGTATTTCATTAGATCTAACCTCGCTTATCAGTCTCCCATGGGGGACCTTGTCGAACGCCTTACTGAAGTCCAGATAGATCACATCTACTGCTCTGCCCTCATCAATCTTCTTTGTTACTTCTTCAAAAAACTCAATCAAGTTTGTGAGACATGATTTCCCATGCAGAAAGCCATGTTGACTATCCCGAATCAGTCCTTGCCTTTCCAAATACATGTACATCCTGTCCCTCAGGATTCCCTCCAACAACTTGCCCACCACCGAGGTCAGGCTTACCGGTCTATAGTTCCCTGGCTTGTCTTTACCGCTCTTCTTAAACAGTGGTACCACGTTTGCTAACCTCAAGTCTTCCGGCACCTCACCTGTGACTATCGATGATACAAATATCTCAGCAAGAGGCCCAGCAATCACTTCTCTAGCTTCCTACAGAGTTCTCAGGTACACCTGATCATGTCCTGGGGATGTATCCACCTTTAACCATTTCAAGATATCCAGCACTTCCTCCTCTGTAATCTGGACATTTTGCAAGATGTCACTATCTATTTTGCTTCAGTCCATATCTTCCATATCCTTTTTCACAGTAAATACTGATGCAAAATATTCATTTAGTATCTCCCCCATTTTCTGTAGCTCCACAAAAAGGCCGCCTTGCTGATTTTTGGAGGGGCCCTATTCTCTCCCTAGTTACCCTTTTGTCCTTAATATATTTGTATAAACCCTTTGGATTCACCTTAATTCTGTTTGCCAAAGCTATCTCATGTCCCCATTTTGCCCTCCTGATTTCCCTCTTCAGTATACTCCTACTTTCTTTATACTCTTCTAAGGATTCACTCGATCTATCCTGTCTATACCTGACATATGCTTCCTTCTTTTTCTTAACCAAACCCTCAATTTCTTTAGTCATCCAGCATTCCCTATACCTACCAGCCTTCCCTTTCACCCTGACAGGAATATACTTGTTATCTCATTTCT
>NC_057721.1:30951929-30971797 GCF_004010195.1 Chiloscyllium plagiosum
ACCTTACTAGTTTCAATCCTCAGTAGCAGTTCCAGCAAATTTCCCTGCCAGTATATTAGTCCCCTTCCAATTTAGTTGCAATCTGTCCTTCTTGTACAGGTCACATCTACCCCAAAAGAGATTGCAATGATCCAAAAATGTGAATCCTTGTCCCATACACCAGCTCCTCAGCCATGCATTCATTTGCTCCATCCTCCTATTCCTGCCCTCACTAGCTCCAGATATTACTACCCTTGAGGACCTCCTTTTTAAATTTCTGCCTAACTCTCTGCCTAACTCTCTGTAATCTCCCTTCAGAATCTCAACCTTTTCCTTTCCTATATCGTTGGTTCCAAGGTGGACAATGATCTCCTGCTGTCCCCTCTCCCCCATATGAACATTCTGCTCCCTCACTGAGATATCCTTGATCCTGGCACCAGGGAAATAACACACCATTCTGCTGGTTCTCTGCTAGCCACAGAATTGTCTGTCTGTACCTCGGACGACAGAATCCCCTCACACAATTGATCACTTGGAAGCCGACGTACCCTTCGTTGCATTAGAGCCAGTCTCAATACCGGAAACTTGGAGGTTTCTGCTACGTTCCCCTGAGAATCCATCATCCCCTACGTTTTCCAAAACAGCATACCTGTTTGAAATGGATATATCCACAAAAGACTCCTGCACTAGCTGCCTACCTCTCTTACCCTTCCTGGAGTTAACCCATCTATGTGACTGTATCTGAGACTTTCCCCCCTTCTTATAATTGCCATTCACCACATACTGTTGCTGTTGCAAATTTCTCATCGCTTCTACCTGACTCTCCAACCGATCCACTCGATCTGATAAAATTCGCACCCAACAGCATTTATGGCAGATATAATCTGCAGTAGCCCTTGAAATCTCTTTAAACTCTCACATCTGACAAGAAGTACATATCACTGCAAAGGCCATTTTTGCTCCTTCACAATCTACAGACCCAGAAAATAACACCGTCTTATTCCTCTACAAAACACTGCCCCATGTTAAATTAATAGCTATGGCTTATATTTTAAATTTAATCAAGAGACGTATCTCCAAAAAACATATTATCAAGAAAGAATCCACTCTACTCACTACTGCAGCCTTTTTCTTGGACAGATTTAAAACAACAATTAACTTATCTGATTCTGTGCTGTGAACTTCGCCCTTTCAGTTCCTCCAAGTTTAGTTGAGAATTTTGCTGTTTGTTAATTTTCCGCGATGCACTCAGATGTCCGGCGATACACAAATTCAAACAGCAAAGGCAATAATTGTGCAGGTTCTCTCTCTCTCTCTCTCTCTCTCTCTCTCTCTCTCTCTCTCTCTCTCTCTCTCTCTCTCTCCTGCATTGTCCTCACCATGAATCAGTCGATCTCCTTTTCTCCTGCAGTATAAAGTGTGAGGATTGTTCAAATGTCAGCATTCGTGCATTTTACCCTTTGTATGAAGGTAAAATGGTTCACTAGCATGCCTCTCTTTTAAGAGCAATGCATAGCTTGACTGATACATGTCTACCTTCAGGCAGGTTTTTCCAGTTATTCCATTCTTGCTTTGCCATCTTAGTCCATCTTGGAAGTAGAGTTTTGCCACTGTGCACCTCTGGTACTAAGTGGTCATCAGTTTATTTTCAACTAAGGAAAGATTAAGTAAGCCCAAGTTTAGCAGAGTAATTAAAACAAGTTGTGATTTGAAAATTGATAGCTGTACTTGATGGTTATGTGTAGGATGGGTACAAAAAAAATCTTAACAGACTTCAAAAGTCAGGGAAATGTAGTTGCAAAGTTAAACTTGATGACTTGTATTTGGAGACCAAATTGAATTTTGGTCAGAATAGGGATCATAGTTATTGAATCATAGTCATACAGCAGGGAAACATACCTTTCAGTCCAAATTATCCCCATTGATCAAGTTTCCCAAAGTAATCCAACTTGCCTTCATTTGGAGCTTAACCTTCTCCACCATTCCTATTCATGTACCTGTCTTTTAAATGTCATAACTGTACCTGCATCTATCACTTACTCTGGTGGTTCATTCCATCTACAAACCACCCTCTCTGTGGAAAAGGTTGCCTCTCGCATCCCTTTTAAATCTTTCTCCTCTCACCTTAAAAATTTGCAGTCTAGTTTTGAACTCACCCACCCTTGGGGAAAGACCTTTGCTGTTCTATTCAGTTTATCAATGCCCCCCATGATTTTGTAAACCTCTAAATGGTCAACCATCCAACTCCTCTGCTTCAGTGTAAAAAGTCCTAGCCTATTCAGCCTCTCCTTATAACTGAAACCCTCCTGTCCCACAGCATCCTCAAATTCTTTCTGAACTCACTCAAATTTAATACTATTCTTCCAATAGCAGGGCAACTAGAACTGTACATGATACTCCAAGTGGCCTCACCAATGCCCTGTACAATCTCTATATAATGCCCAGCTCCGATACTCAATGGTCTGAGAGATGATGGCAAGTATCCACCCTGTCTACATATGACACAAATTTCAAAGAACATTGTATCTGAACCGCTCGGTCTCCCAGTTCGAAAACACCAACCAGAGTTCTTCTATTAACTGTACAAGTCCTGGTCTTGTTTGTTTCAAATGCAATACCTCACATTTATCCAAATTAAACTCCATCTGCCACTCCTCAGTCCATTGGCCCAACTTTAGAGTCATACTGATGTACAGTGTTTAGTGATTACTAAACTTAGTGATCTTAGACTAAGTCCCACTCTGCAACTGGATCCTCACTTTCCTGACCCACAGGCCTCAATCAGTAAAGAATGCAGACAATATTTCATTGTCACTAACACTCAACACAAGAACCTCCCAAGGGTGAATAATCACTGTATACCGATGACTGACTGCTTCGCCAAATGCCAGACTAATGCCATTCACAAGTTCACTGATGACACCACCATAGTCAGTCAAATCTCTAATGGCGACAAACAGACGACAGACGGGAGGTGGAAGACCTGGAAAATTGGTGCACTGAGAACAACCTAGCTCTCAATGCCAGAAAACCAAGGAAGTCATCATTGACTTTTGGTGACACACACACACACACACACACACACACACACACACACACACACACACATATTATATATATATATTAACAGCACGGAGGTGGAACATGTGGAGTGTGTCAAGCTCCTGGGAGTAGACACCCACAACAAGCTTTTTTGGACTCTTCATGTGGACGGACTGGTTGCAAAGATGCAACAATGTCTCCTCTTCCTCAGGCAGCTGAGGAAATTTGGCATGACTGCAAATAGCTGAAAATGTGTTGCTGGAAAAGCGCAGCAGGTCAGGCAGCATCCAAGGAACAGGAGAATCGATGTTTCGGGCATCAGCCCTTTTTCAGGAATGCAAATACCCTTGCCAACTTTTATAGGTGCGCCATCGAGAACATTCTGTCTGGGTATATCACTACCTAGATTGCCAACTGTACCATTTGAGATAGGAGATGGTTGCAGAGAGTGGTGAACTCAGCCCAGACAATCACAAAGGCCAATCTCCCACCCACAGAATCCATCTACCCGGCCCACTGTCAAGGAAAGGTCGCCAGCATGCTCTAAGATCCGTCCCACCCTGGCAATGCTTTTTTACAACCTCTACCATTGGGGAGAAGGTACAGAAGCTTGAACACATGCACCAGCCGGTTTTGCAACCACTTCTACCCGACTGTTGTTAGAATACTGAATGGACTCACAAGCTCTTAACATTCACCTGAACCTGTATTTATGTTTTTGCCACTGTTTACCTTTTATTTGCTATCTATGTTACTTAACTGTGATCTACCTGTATTGTTCGCAAGACACAGCTTTTCACTGTGCCTCGGTATACGTGACAATAAATTCAATTCAATTCAGTTCAGCATGGAAACAGATCCTTCAATCCAATTCATCCATACTGACCAGATATCCTAAAGTAATCTCGTCCCATTTGTCAGCACTTGGCCCATATCCCTCTAAACCCCTTCTATTGATAACACATCCAGATGCCTTTTAAATGCTGTAATTGTACCAGCCTCCACCACTTCCTCTGATAACTCATTGCATACACACACCACACTCTACGAGAAAAAAGTTGCCCCATAGATCTGTTTTAAATCTTTCCTCTCTCACCCTAAACCTGTGTTTTAAACACCCCCCACCCCAGGGAAAAGACCTTGTCTATTTACCCTATCCATGCTCCTCATAATTTTATAAGCCTCAGTAATGTTACTCCTCAGCCTCTGACACGCCAGGGAAAACAGCCCCAGCCTATTCAGCCTCTCCCTGTAGTTCAAAACCTCCATCCCTGGGAACATGCTTGTAAATCTTTTCTGATCAAACAAATAACACGTCTTTGTAATCTTGCGTAACCTTCTTCATTGACCAATATGCCACCCATTTTGGTGTCAGCAAACTTGCTAACCATTTTAGCATCCAAAGCATTTATATAAAAGTGGACCCAGCTCTGATTCCTACAGAACACAGCTGGCCACAGGGCTCCATTCTGAAAAACGACCCTCCTCCACCACCTGTGTCTCCTATCATCAATGCAATTTTGTATCAAATTATCAAGCTCTTTCTGAATACCATGTGATCTTACTTTATTCATCAATCTACCACGCAGACCTTGTCAAAGACTTTACTGAAGTCTATGTAGATGACATCTTCCACCCTCTACCCACATCCATCGATTTGGTGACATCCTCAAAAATCTCAATCAAGTTTGTGAAACATGATTTCCCATGCACAAAATCGTGCTGACTATCCCGAATCAGTTGAGTAGGATTAAATGTATAATAGAATGCAAAGATGGCTCACAACTTGTATAGAGTTGAATTTTGGCAGGAAGAATACATGAGTGACAGATGTGAAGGTGGTATAACTGGAGTTTCATATGGCCATACAGGTGGTGTATATATAATCATAGATATGTAGTATAGCACAGGTGAATAGATTTGTTAAAATTTTAAAATATTGCAGAAGTTGAAACTTGGAAAAGCAAGAGTATATGTCAGAACTTGAGTGAAATAGCACTAGAAATGAATAATATTTTATAACTAAAGTGGTGGCTGTCTGAACATTTTGAGGGTTGGATTAATTTGGCTATTTGAGCACATCATGTTCCACAATGAAGTCTGCCAACATTCACAAAATGCCACTTGGACAAAGGCCCTTAGGGCAATTGACATCTCAGGCGCAATGCCTTGGTATTCAGAATTGGAGAAAGGAGGCAGAAAGTGGAAAGAAGGAATTAATGTTTTCCGAATAAATAATGATTTAAGAATTTTTTCTTTCAAACTTTACATTGTCTGATATTGCTCCAAAATATTGTTATGGACCAGACCAACCCCCCTTCAAAATATTCAAAAGATAGTCTGGACTCTAACTTTTTCTTATTTTAAAGGTAAATAAAATGTGTTGCATTCCTGATGCAATTCGATTGGTCAAACTGTCAGATTTAAAGCAAAACACACTTTATTCATCCAATATAGTTAAAATCAACAAAAGAAAGAATTGGAATAACTTAACTCTATTGGAAAAATGAATAGGTACAGTAACTATTATGAATTAACTATTCCAATGTGGTAACATCTCATAAACACACCCTTGACAAAAGGCAAATTCAGAAAACAGATTGTCTCACATACAATTCCTGGAGCTGACAGACAATCCTCAGCTTTTGTCTGTAACCGAGAAAAAGAAAAACATAGCTTTCACTTCTTCAAGACTAAAAACATCACTGCTACTGAAAAACTAAAAAAAACCTGAAAACTTTGGGTCTGTGGATGGGAGCTTGACCACACACATTGAGGCTGCTTCTATTGTTACAACTTTTTTAAAGCACAAGGCTGCTCAAGCTCTTTCTTACAGACTGTTTCACACCACTCGTTCAATCTTTTGTTGAAAGAAAGGATAAAATAATCTCTTAAAGCCGCAGTGGTGTCAGAATATGAGAATTGCAAAATAATAAAACATAATGCAGGTCTATAAGTTGCTGCCAAAACAGTGAGACTAGCAGTACTGCTATTCATTTAAGTCCAACTGCAACTTCAGGTAAGAAAGAGCTGCATCTTTAAATGCAGAAATCTAAATGTTGCTATCTGAGATACACTACTTTTCTCAGAAATACCCATCATCTTTTTGTCAGCTTCACCAATGGTAAGCATTGAATGAATAAATTCACTACATTTATTCAGTATATTCCAAATAAACCGCGTTTCACTGTTGTATTGTGGTTTTCTTGTCTGAGTATACTTGTCACAACAATTGTTAATTATTGTCAGTCAATTGTTCTGGTACTGAAAATTAAGTATGATAGGCTTGAAGCCTCATTCCTCCAATATTTTTATGTATAAGGTTTTTAAGGCATTGATTAACATTTATTTTGTAAAATTGCCTTTTCTTCTCACAATCCATCATTATTTTAGTTATTGTTTGTCTGTACCTGATGGAGCTTTTAACTCAACTCATTTAGTTGAATTTAACTTCTTTCTCCGTCCTTGTATTATGAACTTCACAATGTTTTAATCCATTTGGCTCAGGAAGTAGATAGTTCATTGCCACCCTTCCCTTTCAACCCAGATGCCTGGTTTCCCTCACTGAGGCATTACTATCTTGCACTTTGAGAAACTTGTCACACCAAAAATTTGGAAAAGCTAGATTTTCAAGTAAAGTTTAATGGAAAGCATAGTTAGCTGCCCTGTTAGTTTGGTCCATTATTTCTTGTCAGTGTAATTAGTAAAGCCAGATCTTTTTTCCTTTTGTTCCTTTGTTAAATTTTCAGTTTTAGTCATTGGAATGAATAGAATAAGAACTAAATTTTATGTTAATTTAATATTCCCATAATAAGATGAATACTTGGCTGCAAATGAAAATTTACCATCCTGTTCACAGGGAAGTTGCTAAGGGTAGATTTCCCCCATGCCCTTGCTGTTCCTTCTAATTAAAAAGGCCAAAGCTGGCAATTGCTTTGATCAGCATCTCTTGTGAACCATCTCTTCTCCAAGATGTAAACCAGAATCATTAATTGAAGACTGAGAGACACATATGGACTCTTATTTCCCAATGAGAGGTTGTCCTCAATCTCTAAGGCTCCAATACCCTTGGCCTTTGTTTTTGGAATTAATGTATTCCGGATACTAAGATTATCTTACATAGAACATTATTGATTATGGATTGAATAGAATTGCATAGTGTAATGCAACTGACTTTGAAATTGAGATGAATTTGCTGCTGATGTGCAACAGATTTGTGCTGTCATTCTGTGGCTCTGTAAAAAAGCATGACTCTGGAGGTTTGTGGATGTTCATCATAGAGTATGTTTTAGATCGAAATCAAAATGTCTAGATATTAAAGAGACAGGAAATACTTGAAAATAGCATGTTGAGATTTAAATTCAGTCATGGGCGGCACGGTGGCACAGTGGTTAGCACTGCTGCCTCGCAGCGCCAGAGACCCGGGTTCAGTTCCCGCCTCAGGCGACTGACTGTGTGGAGTTTGCACATTCTCCCAGTGTCTGCGTGAGTTTCCTCCAGGTGCTCCGGTTTCCTCCCACAGTCCAAAGATGTGCAGGTCAGGTGAATTGGCCAGGCTAAATTGCCCGTAGTGTTAGGTAAGGGGTAAATGTAGGGGTATGGGTGGGTTTCGCTTCGGCGGGTCGGTGTGGACTTGTTGGGCCGAAGGGCCTGTTTCCACACTGTAATCTAATCTAATCTAATCTAATCTAATCTAATGATCTAACTGAATGGCAGAGAAGACTTAAGGGGCTGAATGACCTACTCATGCTCATATGCCATATGTTTCATGTTACAATGACAGTCATGATCTTAATTATATCTTAAGCTTGCTTCTGGTTTAAGTATCAAGAACAAAATCATACCCAAGCTTTTTAGCCCAAATGAAAGATATCCAGGAGTTGCATGCCTCAAAATGAAAATAGCTTCTGACTTCTGGATTAATTACATTGATTTCAGCAGATCAACTTTTAATAATGGTTTTGTGTTTTCAAAATATTTCAAACTCTGCTTTGTTTCACCAAATGTTGTTCACATTATTCAGATGCAAAGCAAATTTCATTAATTCCCCTTTTTAAAATCTTTTTATTTAACACGAGAATGGAACTAGGGGGGAAAAAAAACTGAAGTTAGTTAATATGTTCTGCTTTGTGTTGTGAAGGAGTTCTGAAGAAAGGTCACTGGATCCAAAGCATAAACTTTGCTTTTCTCCACAGATACTGCCAGACCTGAGTTTTTCCAGTAATTTATGTTTTTGTTTCTGATTTCCAGCATCCACAGTTTTTTTTTGTACGCTTTGCTTTGTATTGCTTATACAAATCACACTGGTTTCCACAATTATCCTGGCATGACCTGGCTGTCATTTACTACAATCTCCATTGACCTCTCCCTGGTCTCTAAATTATCAGATTATCTGCCATCCATTATACTAAATGATGAGAAATTGTCTACAAGTCAGTCTTCCCAATATGGTTTGCATGTGAACTACCTCACAAATAAAACTTTCTATCATTGACCCTGTGCTCAGGATCTGCACTGGCTAGAATAGTGCCAAAAAATCCATGTGCATCCATGGCACATTTCTAGTCATAGCAAGGTTTAGACAGTTATATTCTTGACCTTTTAATTCTAATATATTCACAATACACCATTGCCATTCTGTAAATTGACAGCTAGTTCAACTCTTAGTGGCTTTATTTGGGTCATAATGTCAAAATAACCGTGGCTTTATTCATTATCAGCACTTTGTTTTGAAATTTTCTCTAAGCTATCATTTTATCAGGCAATTCGGCAGTGCTCAAGTGTCTAAGTTTGAATTAGGCTTTTGTTGATTCCAGTGGCGAGGTAGCTCCTTTTACTTCCAAATGTTATAAGTACCTATGGCATATGTTTATCAAGGCACTTTGACTGAAACCCAACGCTGACAAAAAAAAGCCCCCTTTTTCCCAACCTCTGCCTGCAAGTAAAACAAACCCATATCTTGAATACCTAAGGTCTTCTCCCTGGGTTAGGAGTGTCCACAATTCTATGTACTTCACAGTTTTTTAGTATATGGAGAGAAAATACTGTGGCTATGATTTCCAGCTCAATATCAACAGCTTTGACATTATATTGAGCACAGATTGTGTCATTGCCCATTAAATTACTGCAATGTCTCAGCCCAAAATGTTTACTTCAGATGCATTATGGTTGACTCAAACCCTACTGGAGACTATACTATCATCCCTTCATATTCAATTATGAATTAGAATCATAGAGTCAGAGAGATATACAGCATGGAAACAGACCCGTAGTTCTAGCTCGCCCATACCGATCAGATATCCTAAATTAATTTAGTCCTATTTGCCAGTATTTGGCCCATATTTCCATCAAACCTTCTTATTCATATAACTATCTAGCTGTCTTTTAAATATTTTAAATATTTAAAATATACCAACCTCCACCACTCCCTCTGGCAGCTCATACATGCACCACCCTCTGCATGAAAATGTTGCTACTCAGATCCCTTTTAAATCTTTCTCCTCTCACTTTAAACCTATACCCTCTAGTTTTGGAGTCTCCTACCCTGGGGAAAAAGACCTTGGCCTCTCACCCTATTCATGCCCCTCATGATTTTATAAACCTCTGCAAGGTCACCCCTTAGCCACCAACACACTAGGGAAAATAGTCCTAGACTATTCAGCCTTTCCCTATAACTCAAACCCTCTAACCCTTGCAACATCCTTGTAAATCTTTTGTGAACCCTTTCAAGTTTCAACATCTTTACTACAGCAGGGAGGCCAGAATTGAATACCGCATTCCAAACGTGGCCTAACCAATATCCTTTATACCACAACATGACCTCCCAATTCCTATATACTCAGTGCACTGACTATTAAAAGCAAGTATACATACCAAATGCCTTCTTCACTAGGAGAAAGTGAAGACTGCAGATGCTGGAGATCAGAGTCAAAAGTGTAGTGCTGGAAAAGCGCAGCAGGTCAGGCAACATCCGAGGGGCATGAGAATCGACGTTTGGGCATCAGCCCTTCATCCAGAATTGTGGGCTTATGCCCGAAACATTGATTCTCATCAGATGCTGCCTGACCTGTCTCCTCACTATCCTGTCTACTTGTGACTCTGTTTGAATCTGCACCCTCTTTGTTCAGCAATACTCCCCAGGACCTTAGCATTAAATGTAGAAGTCCTGTACTGATTTGCCCCTTCAAAATGCAGAACCTCTCATTTATCTAAAATGAATTCCATCTACCACTACTCAGCCCATTTGCCCTTCAAATAAAGGTCCTGTTGTATCCTTCTTTGCTGTCCACTATACCACCAACTTTGGTGCCATCTGCAAACTTACTAACCATACCTTCTATATTCACTTCAAAATTATTTATATAAATGACAAAAAGCCTTGTGGGCAAACTGCTGGTCACAGGCCATCTGTCTGAAAAGCAATCCTCCTATATTAGCCTCTGTCTCCTATCTTTGAGCCAATTTTGTATCCAAAAGGGTAGTTTCCCTGTGTTCCAGATGATCTAACCTTGTCAACCAGTCAACCATGGTTGAACATTTTCAAACACCTAACTGAAGTCCACAGAGACATTATCTAACACTCTGTCTTCATCTATCTTCTTCACCACTTCTTCAAAAAAGTCAATCAAGTTAGTGGGACACGATATCCTAATCAGTCCTTGCCTTTCCAAATACTTGTAAATCCTGTCCCTCCGAATCCCCTCCAACAACATGCCCACCACTGACATGTTTAAAAAGCACTCATAGCTGTGTTCTTTGAATATAGAATGCTTAAATGAGAGAGGGTTTAAGTTATTTTAATCTTTATCTAGATTCTCTTGATGATATGAGCTGTAATTGTGATCTAGATAATTTTGTAAGGGATATCAGCAAAAACATTTTCCAGATTAATTTCTGGCATATTGAAGTAGTGATTCACAGTTGGATATTATTTGGCAGAAATAAATTTGTTTTTAGCATCACTGAACTGGCAATTATTGAAAGAATGCAGCCAGTTTGTTGTTGCTTGCTGTATAATGACCCTTCCTGAAATATAAGGTCAGAATATTATTGATTGTGATGGAAATATAGCTAAACAATAGAATCAGATTGGATAACTAGTTAGTAGGTGGTTACTTGTTCATTTTTGTTTGCAGCTCTCCCAATCTGTAAAGTAATTTTGGAACATTGGTTGAAGCCTGACAGAAGTTGTGTAAGCTGTGATTTATTTGATTTGAAAAGGACTGCCAACAATTTTGTGTTAAAATTACAATAGAGTTTTAGGAAGGCTTCTTGGAACTTCGGGCCTTTCTTGTTTAGGTTTATTTGGCAAATGGCTTCTTGGAGCATTGCAGCCTGTTGATGTATCCATCCATTGTTACATTTTTAAGGGGAGGAGCTTTTTGAAGTAGGTTCTAAACATGGTTAAATAATTAAAGTCACAGCATTAAGTGTCAGTCATCTTAATGTGAGAAATTACAGTGGAGACAAGATTTTAACCTCTGGTTTCATATAAAAGGAAAACTTTTTTAAGATGGTTGGTTTTAAAATTAACAATTTTTAACTTCAATTTCATTACAATTTCTCGAGCGTTTTGGATACTTCTGTTGCTTACATATCACAATCTTTTGTGATTCAATCTTTTTCTTCTTTGGACAAGTAGAGCATGAGAATTTGTAAGATAATTATACATTATGTTTATTTTTAAATATTCACTTCAGAGCATTATTTCAGGCACCACTTTGGTGTCTTCCACATACCTAATTTGCATTATACTATTTTTCCTTTTATGAATAGATCATTGGACATTGCCATTACAAAAAATTAGAGTTCATTTAACACCATTTCTCTGCAGATGGTCATGTCTAAATATCTTTATATAAGTCTATATGATATTTGCAAAGTGTTCCAAAGACCTCTTAATAATACTAAAAGTGTGCTGAATGACCTTTCTGTTGCCTGGAGAGAAAAGGTTCTGAAGATTTAATTTATAGCATTCATTATATGATGAGAAAGAGAGTAGCAAGTTGAATTTTAAATAATTGTGGGCTATAACTATGCTTTAAAATGCTCCTTGAGTGCGATTGATTTTCTGCTTAATTTAGTTGACTGTTAAGTAAACAACGTAATTAATTCTCGAATCACACTAATAATCAGATAAAATAGCAGGTTCAATGGACACATTGTCTACACTTTCTCAAAATATAAGTGTGTTACTTTACTATAGTAGAACTTTCCTACTCTTACAAACATTACTGGATTGCAAAATTGAAAAATGCGATTCTAAATTGATATGGTTCTTTCATTCTATGAAAATCTGCCAATGTGATGGTCTGGCTATCCTGTAATTTGTTTGCTCAATGTTAATGTGAGTACAGTTTGTACCTCTTAAATGCAGTACTGTGTGGGCGAGCAACCTCTGTGGTCTGGCACTGGCAGAGTGGGAATCTGTGTGAAGTCACTGTAATCAGTCTTACAGAGGTTTAATCAGTGAAAGCTCTGGTGAAATTTATGAGTAAGCTGACAACTATGGTGATCTCATTTTGATGCTGAGTGCAACTCGCGCCTGTAGTGATTGTAATAAGGTTAGCCAGCTGGATCTCATAGAATATGAGTTCGCTGATTGGGCTGTCCCATCAGGGAGATCTGGCCGACACAAAAGAATGAATGTCATGGATGCAGGTACTCTGAATGCCTGCCCTAGTCAGATGCTATGCAATTGTGAATACAAGATGATTGGTGTTGAGATGTCGGCCTCTGAAGAGTAATTTCAGTACCATTATTTATGTTTTTCACTTTTCACAAGCTCCATTTGAGCTTCTGGCTGGGCAATGACAAGATTCCAGTTAATGGGGATTAATGAATGTTAAACCCCTCATTAGCAGCAGAAGTTGACTCATTAATATTTAGCCTCCCATTTCGCCAAACTCACGAAACAAGTTCAATGTTGGGAAAACTCAGCAAGGAGACAAGAGCAAGCATCTGACAGATTCAGCTCGCTACTTGCTTCAAATGACACAAATGTTGGAAATAGGGACCAGCATCATAGGGTATGCTCCGTGGGCACAGGTGCATATACCTGACACCAACAGAAATTGGCAACCAACATGTGCCAGCCTCTATGAACACTCCACGACCTGGGGAAGAGAAATCCTTACTGTGCATAACCTTTTCCTGCTGGATTTCCAGGACTTTGCCCTCAAAACAGGCAGTTGACTTGCTCCTGTCTGGTTTGTCCAGGATAAAGAACTGTCCAAGACAGCTACAGACGGTTGCCTGTGTTTGTCTGGGTGCGCAGTGAGCATGAAATGATTATGTACTCAGAATAGCGCACAGCAAGGTGGATCAGAAATTTGGTCCAAGAAATGCCCTCTGGGTGTAATAGGCAATTAATGAGGCAAGTTTAGTAAAATGGGGTAAGAAAACACACGAAACCTCTTTCTAAATTAAAAAAAACTCTTTTCGCAACTAGGACTCAGCCTAATAAATCCAGAAGAGTCAGCCACTTGTTCTTCGCCGAGGCAAAAACCGAAACTTGATTTTTCAAGTCAAAACACATTCCCCTCTGTTTTAAAATATCCAAACTGATGACAATATGTGCTATATACCATTTATTACATTGTAGAAATGGTTCCAGGGATGGGGATCATCAATAACGGAGGAAGGTTGTACAGATTACAACTGTTTCACTTAGAGAGGAGATGTTTAGTTCCAGCGCCGTGTGGGTAATGTTTTCTTTCCAAAATTAAACCTTATTTATATTGTAATAAATCTGACAAAGAATCATCAATAATTCTAACAACAATTCAATCTCTTGCCCATTTTAATTTCAAAGCTCCACAGTCACGATTTCCGGGCCTCTGTAAAGATTGTTAATAAAATTATATACTAATTTTCCAGCATTTTGAGTTCCTCTGTTAAATCTCGCTTTTTCAAGTGTTATTGTTCTCCGATTAAAGTAATGATCTGAAGTTGTTTGAATTTCAAAACTCTGCGTATTTTAAAATGTACTTCGATGATTTATAATGTTATTCGAGCACAACAATGAATTTACTGGTCGAACTTGAGGTTTAGTACTTAATTTTAAAGCATTTCTTTATCTTTAGATCTGCTTTCGCAGTGATGTGTAATCCTGAATGGGTTAGTTTTTTTAGATTAGATTCCCTACAGTATGGAAACAGGCCTTTCGACCCAACCAGTCCACAATCGACCCTCGGAAGAGTAACCCACCCAGACCTATTTCCCTCTGACTAATGCACCTAGCACTATGGGCAATTTAGCATGGCCAATTCACCTGACCTCCACATCTTTGGTACTGTCGGAGGACACTCACGCAGACACTGGGAGAATGTGCAAACTCCGCACAGACAGTTGCCTGAGGCTGGAATTGAACCTGGGACTTTGGTGCTGTGAGGCAGCAGTGCTGACCATTGAGCCACTGTGCCGTCCTCTTCCTGTTTGCTCCATCTCTGATATTAAATCTTGATGGTAATATTATTTTCCTTTTATTTCTTCACAAACTTGTTATTTGTTCATATTACTTTAAATTTGATTTCAAAGTGTAGCATCTCAATGCAGTTGGTTGTACTTCAAAGACTGATAAACATTGCAGAAATTAATCAAAAAATGTGAATGGACTACTAACTGTTGCATGTTGAGGACTTGGAGTATAATGAAGCAGAAATTATGCTACATTTATGCAAAATCTTGGTTGGACCCCACTTGTAATACTATGAACAGACCTGGGCACTTTATGAAAGATAGATTGGCCTTGTAGAGAGTACAACATAGGTTTACAAGAATGATACCTGGAATTCATGGGCTAAAGTTTGAGGAGAGATTATACAAATTAGGCTTGTTTTCTCTAGAATTTACCAAGTTAAGGAGTCTTCGCAATATTAATAGGAAAAGACAGGATAAATAAAGACAAGCTTTTCCCATTAGTTGGGGTTTCCAGAACTAGGGGACCTAGTCTGACAATTAGAACCAATGTTAGGAACCAATTCTACATACTACAGATGATAGGTGTTTGAAACTCCCCTCCAAAAGAAGATAGTGAATGCTAGATCAGTTGTTAATTTTAAATCTGAGGCAGATCTTTTTTTGTTTAGCAAAGGTATTAAGGAATATAGGTCACTGTTAGGCCTATCGAGTTAAGCCACAAATCAGTCATGATCTCCTTGAATGGCGGAACAGGCTTGAGGAGCTAAATGGCTTACTCCTATGTTTCATTTTATGTTTTAAAACATGTAATCTTCTAGCATCTCAACACCATCCATAATCTGCTTGCTTTAATATTTCATCAAGCTTTTAAAATCTATAAAGACAATGAGGTAGTATTTAATTTACATACAAGCTTTTGAACTCAATTATAGCAATACTGTATTTTACTCTTCCAATAAAGCTTTAAGTTATATTTCCTGGCAATCATGTAATCTTTTACCTTTTATGTTTTCAATTTTGCTAGATATCAATATTTTAATTTTGGACTGTTTGGGGGTTTCCTTTCCTTTCCTTTGTTAATGATTGAAATGGTGTTTTTTCCCACCCTCTGGACATACCTGACCTGCTGCAGCTAAGATAGAGGCTTCTTGCTTCTTAGTCAAAATATGTTTTCCTGTCTGTAGTTGTTTGTTTAAAAATCTTCACACTAAAATCCTGGTTCAAATTATGACTGCTCTGATGTTTTCACAATTGTTAACTTTTTCTATCTTTTCCCATTATACTTTTTTCCGAAATCTTTCAAATTGCTCATTACTTGCCTTAACTCGATGATCATTTAAATTAATGTTTTAGCCTTTGCTCTGTGTAATATTATTGTGCTTCATGAAAGCCACTTGAAATGGCAGCGACACTGATTTTGCAAGTTAGGTATTTCTTTCACCTGTGTCCTTCCCAGCCTGATCAGCTGTGTCATTCATGGAGTCATAGAGATGTACAGCTCAGAAACAGAGCTTTGGTCTAACTCATCCATGCTGACCAGAAATCCTAACCTAATATTTTTTTTTTCCTTGCCCATAGGGATTTGTAACTTTGGAGATCCAACCTGCTCCCATGGATTGTCTTTCTACAAGGACTCTAAATTAGCACAATGACCAGTTCTTCCTTTCTTTCTATTCCATACGGTTACGAGTCTTATAAATTGTAAAGTGAAGGGTTTTCTTCTGGAGTTCTGCTTTCATAGGTGCAAATGCAATTACTTTTCTTTATATGCATTTTCAGCTGCTCACTGCCACTTGAAGAAGACAAAGACAATGTATCTAAAGTGCTAAATTCCATTTTCTTTTGAAATTCTCTTCTGAATTGAATCAATTCTTTAAATTCATGGTTGTGACATTTGGATATAAATACAACACTGCTGATTTACTGTGTCGTATGTCACTGTACCAATTGTGAGATCCTTCACCCTGGCACTAGAGAAGGCAAAATAGATCTTATGTTTCAGCTGTTACTTGAACATTCATGCTGGTGTCATATCTAATCTATTCTCCTTCCAGAAGAGGTCATAATTTTAGGATTGCATAACTAAAAGAGATGATGGGAAATTACTGCTGTCAAAGGATTGTGAGTCTGTGGCATTCACTATCCCAGAGTGCAGTGGATGGTAGGACTTCGAGTATATTGAAGGAGGAGATAGATTTTCAAATAGTAATGGGCTGACGAGTTATGGAGAGCAGGCAGGAAAGTAGTGTTGAGGCCAAAATGAGATCAACCATGATCAGATCAAATGGTGGAGCAGACTTGAGGGGCTGAATTGCCTACTCCTACTCCTATTCCTACTCATATGCGAGAATCTGTAATCCTTATTGCTCTTTTTTAATGCTTGGTTCAGTTAGCGTCTTTGTCATATTTGTTTTCATTTTACCTTCGCTATGGTTGGGTTAGCTGGTTCCCAGAAGGGTGAAAGAGTTTATATTTTTTCTGTGGATACCATTATCCACAAATCTCCATTGATGCACTTAGGGATGTTCCAAATAATTTCCCTTCATGCCAGATTCTCTTCAGATGCATGAATAATGGCAGCTGCTGAGATAGGAGGAGAAGAATTCAATGTTCAAAGAGTATACCCCTCTCATTTTAATGTATCACTCCATATTCTGCATGGGTACTCTTATTGCTTTCTGCATGCATGCATTCAACCAAATTCTGCACCCTGGAGAAATTGCTAACTCAGGCAGACAGTTCTGAAGAAAGGTCACTGGGCCTGAAACATTAACTCTGCTTTCTCTCCACAGATGCTGCCTGACCTCCTGAGTTTTTTCAGCAGTTTATTATTTTGTTTCTGATTTCCAACAACTGCAGTTCTTTGTTTCTTTTTATCTAAGCAGAACCTGTCTCCCTCTGTCTACAGTATGTCTGTCTCAAATGATAAACTGTCACAGCGTGGCAAAAGGGACCTGTGTAACTTGATAGTTACTACTGTGTACCACCAATAGTGAAATTTCAGAGTTGGCTGCATAGCCTTTGAATAACCAACTGCTGAGAATATTGAAGATGATTGTCAACTTCAAGGCCATTGGGAGAGTAGCTTTGAGATTCCCTTGGGTGTGAGTCTTAGCAGACTCAAAGGTCAACCAAAACTCTGGGGACAGATTCAGCCTCCTCCTACATGGCATCTTAGTTATAGATAACTAAGTTATCCTGTTTCTTTTTACTATTCTGGGCAAGTACTGCTTAAACACTTGATGCCGCCTTCTTGTGGTTGTTCAATCTCTTGGTTTCTCCCACTCTTGGACTCATGTTTGTTGAATAGGCTGTTAATGCAATTGTGGCTCTTTTGATGGCGGTTTGACACTGCACCTGTGACAAAATTAATCTTTGCAAAAGCAGTACCTGACTGCTGAAGACTGTAAGGCTGCAATGGAGGTCTGATGATGCTGTGTCTACAGCTTTGCTTCATGTAGCCTGAAGAATTCCTTTTTGCCATCTCCCCTCAATGGTAGAGTGTTCATTGACTTGCAGGCAGGTTTTATGTTTTAAGTGTTGAGAAAATTGCTGGAACACGGTTGCTCCACTCCAATAATCTAGCCTGGAAGAAGTGGTCATGTCTGAAGCATGGCGAACATCTTAAAATAAAAGTTCATAAAATGTTTAGCATGTAAAGAATATAGCTTTTTTTTTCAGAATTTCATAGAATCCCTACAGTGTGGAAACAGGCCATTTGGCCCAACAAGTCCACACCAACCCTCCGAAGAGTAACCCACCCAAACCCATTCCCCTGCTACTCTACATTTCCTGATGAAGGACTCCTGATCCTCAGATGTTGCCTATTCTACATTTACTCTGTATTTGGAAAGGTGGCATTTTGGGCACAAGTAGGGAAGATGTGTTGGGTAGGCTAGAGGTTATTAAGGTGGGAAAATCCCCAGGACCAGATGGGATTTATCCCAGGTTGCTGAGGGAGGCGAGAGAGGAAATAGCTGGGGCCCTGACAGATATCTTTGTGGCATCCTTAAATACAGGTGAAATGCCGAAGGACTGGAGGGTTGCTCATGTTGTCCCCCTGTACAAGAAGGGTAGTAGAGATATTCCGGGTAACTACAGACCAATGAGCCTGACGCCGGTGGGAAAGTTGCTGGAAAAGGTACTGAGGGACAGGATCTATTTATATTTTGAAAATAATGGGCTTATCACTGATAGGCAACATGGTTTTGTGCAGGGGAGGTCATGCCTTGCCAACTTAATAGAGTTCTTTGAGGAAGTGACCAAGTTGATAGATGAAGGAAGGGTTGTTGATGTCATATACATGGACTTTAATAAGGCGTTTGATAAGGTTCCCCATGGTAGACTAATGGAGAAAGTGAAGTCATACGGTGTGCAGGGTGTTCTAGCGAGATGGATAAATAACTGGTTGAGCAGTAGGAGATAGAGAGTAGTAGTTGAAGGGAGTTTCTCGAGATGGAGAAAGATGACCAGTGGTGTTCCACAGGGGTCAGTGTTGGGCCACTGTTGTTTGTAATATATATAAATAATCTGGAAGAGGGCACTGTTGGTATGATCAACAAGTTTGCAGATGACACAAAGATTGGTGGAGTAGCAGAAAGCATAAGGGACTGTCAGAGAATACAGGAGGATATAAATAGACAATAGGTGCAGGAGTATGCCATTCTGCCCTTCGAGCCTGCACCACCATTCAATATGATCATGGCTGACCATCCTTAATCAGTATCCTGTTCCTGCCTTATCTCCACAACCCTTGATTCCACAATCCTTGAGAGCTCTATCCAACTCTTTCTTAAATGAATCCAGAGACTGGGCCTCCACTGGAGACTGGAGAGTTGAGCGGAAAAGTGGCAGATGGATTTCAATCCAGACAAATGTGAGGTGATGCATTTAGGCAATACTAATTCAAGAGCGAATTATACAATGAACGGAAGAGCCTTCGGAAAAGTTGATGGGCAGAGAGATCTGGGAGTGCAGGTCCATTGTACCCTGAAGATTGCTACACAGCTGGATAGAGTGGTCAAGAAGGCATATAGTATGCTTGCCTTCATTGGACGGGATATTGAGTATAAGAGCTAGCAAGTCATATTAACATTGTACTAGACGTTGGTTCGGCCGCATTTAGAATACTGTATACAGTTCTGGTTGCCACATTACCAAAAGGATGTGGATGCTTTGGAGAGGGTGCAGAGAAGGTTTATGAGTATGTTGCCTGGTATGGAAGGTGCTAGCTATGAAGAAAAGTTGAGTAGGTTAGGTTTATTTGCATTAGAAAAAAGGAGATTGAGGGGGACCTGATTGAGGTTTATAAAATCATGAAGGGTATAGACAGAGTGGATAGAGACAAGCTTTTTCCCAGGGTGAAGGATTCAATAACGAGAGGTCACCCTTTCAAGGTGAGAGGTGGAAAGTTTAAGGGGGATACA
>NC_057721.1:30971884-31018006 GCF_004010195.1 Chiloscyllium plagiosum
AAGGTGCTACCTATGAAGAAAGGTTGAGTAGGTTAGGTTTATTTGCATTAGAAAAAAGGAGATTGAGGGGGACCTGATTGAGGTTTATAAAATCATGAAGGGTATAGACAGAGTGGATAGAGACAAGCTTTTTCCCAGGGTGAAGGATTCAATAACGAGAGGTCACCCTTTCAAGGTGAGAGGTGGAAAGTTTAAGGGGGATACATGCGGTAAGTACTTCACACAGAGAGTGGTGGGCGTTTGGAACACGTTGCCAGCAGAGGTGGTAGAGGCAGGCATGGTAGATTCATTTAAGTTGTGCCTGGATAAATGCATGTGTAGATGGGGAGTCGAGGGATACAGATGCTTAGGAATTGAGCGACAGGTTTTGACAGTACATTTGGATCTGTTCAGGCTTGGAGAGCTGAAGGCCCTGTTCCTGGGCTGTAAATTTTCTTTGTTCTTTCTTTGTTCTTTATAATCCCCTCATCAGGAATGAGGCCTACAGCAGACAGCTGAAACTGACAACCGGAAGCGGCAGGGACAGGCCACTATAAATGCCGGAGGAAACACCACAGAAGCGCTTCACAGGAGGCTCCCAAGCACTGAGGATGTCACCTAGACAGGGGACGAAACGTTTGCAACAAAAACTTCCAGCTCGGCGAACAGAACCACAGCAACGAGCACCCGAGCTACAAATCTTCTCACAAACTATGAGGCCTATGCCCGAAATGTCGATACTCGTCTTTGGATGCTGCCTGACCTGTTGTGCTTTACCAGCACCACACTCTTGACTCTGATCTCCAGCATCTGCAGTCCTCACTTTCTCCCTCTATTTGGAAAAACTATTTCCTTTCATTATGGTGGCCGTGACATTAGCAGCAGTGTGCTCACATTTTATGCAGTTGGCTTTATTGACCTGTGAAAAGTTCTCAAAATGGTATTGGTAAGTCACATGAAAATTGTTATTCCTGCAAATGAAGGTTCTCTATTTAGCAAACTGATTCCTACTTTGTCATATTGTTCCCTGTGTACCAATCAAATTGAAATAAAACATCTAACCTGTCAAATGACTGATTTAAAGTAGAAAAATTTGTTTGGCATGGTAAATGATAAACCACTACAAAGTCTTCAGAGGCACCTGTTTGATATAACACTGTATAATTCATTGCATGTTAGCAAGAGATACAGCATAGTTTTAATTATGCCTAACTCATTTATCAGCAACCAGAGCTGACCCATTTGGATATCTCATTCTCGATCCAATGGTAGTTGCATCATCGGAACCATTTCTTGATATAACACCATGAATCAATGAAAATCCTGAAGTGAAAAGATAGACAACTGAGTCTTTTTTGGCAACAAATAAGTTTGCAAGACTGGGAAATAAAACTGAGGAAGAGTTTGAAGACAGGTACAGAAAGAAAAAGGTGGAAGGAAAGATTTGATTAAAAAGTAAATTAGAACAAGTGAAAAAAAGAAGGCATTTGAAATGATTAAATTTCAAACAACAACTAAGCTTTCAAGAGTAAGACTGCACAACAGTTAGCTGTTTTATGATGCCAGTAAATTGATTAGCAATAAATAACAATAAGTAACATTTTAAAAGGTAATTATGCTTGGTGATAATGGAATTTGATCTTCAGTAACAAATTGTATCTACCAGTCAAATACAGTGACTTGATGCCAATTGATGCATTTGAAAAGTGGGCCAGAAAGCAAGATGCTCTTTTTGGGAAACTGAAAAGTAGAAATAGAACAGCCAGATAGGAATCTTTTAGATGTTGGCATTGAGCCATGAATTTGCTATTCTCTGAAATTGCTGCACATTTATCTCATGAATAACACAAGCTCTGTTACTTTGACAGTGTAATTTTGCCCTGGATCTTCTTTCCAGACCTAAGGAGACTGCAAATCGTGGACCTAAACTGTAGAGAATTAATGTTAAAGTGCTTCGTTCGGGTATCACCCAGTACAAAATAAAGGTTTATTAATTGACATCAAATCTTGAGTTTCACTTTCTAAAAGCATTGTATATTTTCACACTGATGAATACGTACTATTAGGTTAATAAGCACTTTGGAAGAGGTTTTGTGTAACCAGTCTTAGGATTTGAAAAAAAAAATGCACGAGACTCTGCAGTCCATTTTTATTATCCACAGATTGACAGATCCACAAAGCCAGTCAAGTGAGCAGCTGGTTTCCAAACGTTTTTGAGAATATGTTCCCAGATGTTTTATATACTGACACATTTTGTGAAATAGTTCAATCCTTGACAATTTGTTGCCTTGTAATTTTTCTCTGAAAGAAAATGACACTCACCATAACCATAGTTTGAAATTCTAATCCAATATCTAAGTCATGAAATCAATTGGGACAAGGTTTTATTTTTTACTGGGCAGCAAACTGTATCTGACTGTGTGGAACTTGTACAGTTTTAACTGAAAGCAAAAGTGTATTTGATGTTGAAGCGATAGAAACTCTGTAGATTTCTTATAAGACTGATGTGTGGATTCAAATGTAGCAGAGAATTTGTGAATGCCAGATGACTGGTTGAATAAAACAGTCTGGTAATTACTGGACGTTTTCAACAAACCTTTTATTTATTCTTACATGGGATGTGGGCATCACTGTCTGGATGAGCATTTATTGTCTCACCCTAGACAACCTTAAGATGGTGATGTGCTTCTTTCTTGAATCACTTCACCCTATCTCCTGTAGATAGACCCACAATATCATTGTGGAATTGGAGGAAAATTGCAAATGGTGATGTTTCCATGTATCTGCTGCCTTTGTCTGTCTGGATGGGAGTGGTCATGATTTTGAAAAGTACTGTCTGAGGAGCCTTGGTGGATTTCTACAATGTATCTTATTAATGATACATACCGCTGGTGGGGGGAGTGAAATTTATGGACGTGATGGTAATTAAGTAGACTGCTTTGTCATGAGTGTCAAGCTTCTTGTGTATTACTACTGTACTTGTTCAGGGGAGTATTCCATCACACTCCTGTCTTGTGGCTTGTAAATGGCAGATAGGCTATGGTGAGTTAGTTACTGCATGAGTGTTAGCCTTTAACCTGCTTTTGTAGCCATAGAATATGGTTAGCCCAGTGTAGTTTCATTGTCTGCTCAATGATAACCCCAAGAATTGATTTCTCACTCTCGCATCCCCTCCAACCCCGACTCCACTTGGGCATTTGGCAGTAGTGACACTATTGAATGTCAAGGGGCAATAATTAAATACTCTTGCTGAAGATAGATAGTTTTTGCCCAGTACTTGTGTGATGTGATATTACTTGCTACTTGTGAGCTCAATCTTGGAAATAGTCCAGATCTTGCTGCATTTGGGACATAAACTATTTCTGTATCTGATGATTTGCGAATGGCTTCTCCATCATTGAGGATGGAGCTATTTGTGAAACCTCCTCTTCCACTGAGCAGTTGAACTGTCCCGTGCTAACTGGATGGGTAGGACTGCAGAGTTTAAATCTGACCTTTTGGTTCTGTAATTGCTTAGCCCTGTGTATCACTTGCTGCTTCATCGTTGGCATGCAGGCGGTCTTGTGTTGTAACTTCATAGGTTAATACCTCACTTTTACAGATGTTTGGTTCTGCTCCTGGCATGCACTTCACTCTTCTTTGAACCAGCATTAATCCCCTGGCTTGATGTTAATTGTCAAGTATAAATTTGCAATTTTTGTTGGGGGTACAATTTGACTGCCAGTAATGGTCCCTGGTGCCCAGCCTTGAGGGTTATTAGACTGTTCGAAGTCCATCCCATTTAGCATGGTGACAATGCCACAGAAAATGATGCAACACATATCCTCAGTACAGAGAAGGAACATATTTCCACCACAAAGGTTGTGCGATGGTCACTCTTTTTTGAATATTGTTCTGCACCGTTCCAACTGTGGAAGACAGATTAGTGAGGATGAGGTCAAGTATGTTTTCTCCTCCTTGTTGTTCCCCTTACCACAAGTCACAGACTGAGTCTAACAGCTATATCCTTTTGGAACCAATGAGCTCAGTCATTAAGTGATGAATATTGAAGCCCCCAACTGAGAATAAATTGTGTGTCCTTGCCACCATCAATACTTTCAGGAAATGGTAATAAACATGGGGAAGTACTGATTCATCAGTCAAGGTTTGGGTGTGGTATGTGATCATTAGCAGGAATTTTGCTTATCCGTGTTTGGCCTGATGCTTTGAGACTTGGTGTCAATGTTGACTTCCAAGGCAACTAATTTCTGGCTGTATATTACTGGACTGCCGCATATGCTGGTCTTGTCCCGCCAATGAGATAGAATTTACCCAGGGATGGTGATGATTTTATTGGTAAAGTTATCTGTAAGGTGTGATTTTGAGAGTATTACTGTGACAATCTGTTGCTTAACAGCTCTTCCAATTTTGGCACTCACACCCAGATATTAGTAAGAGGATGGACAGCATGTTTCACCACCCCAAAGTATGTTTGTGAACCAGGTTGATTTTTAGTATAATCTAATGGTTGCATGGTCATCATTAGACTTTGAATTCCAGATTTTATTTAATTTAGATTCCATCATCTACCCTGATGGGATTTTAATCTATGTCCTCAGACATTTCATATGAAGATTTTTGTAGATTATTAAGAGAACCACTTTCTGTGGAATGTTACATGGTAAAAGAGTGGGGACAGAATTTTCCACTGGTTTGATGGAAGTGGGCTATGGTGAGATAGGTGGTAGAATTAGGCTTGTAGTTTGACAAGGCCCATCTCGACATAAAGATGTTCTCAACACACCTTGTACTCATTTTTATCAACCAGTTTGAATGTGCAGTGATATCCCTTTGGAGCAGGTGGTACTTAATATGGATTTTATGGCTCAGAGTTTGGGCCACTTTGCTGCAGTATGAGATCCTATTGATCTTTTCAGTTAATCACTGAGTTCCAAAATGCACATGGGGCAGATGAGAGTTGAATCTGCACTTTGTGTCCAAGAAATAGGGTCAATACCTTTACATCACATGAGTCTTTTTTAAAAAACAGAACTGACTGCTCTGGTGGGGCTTGAACCCACACCACCGGAATGTAGGATTTAGTGGGCTAGTAATTTAGAACCTCTGACATTACCATAATAACACTGCCTACCCTTACCTTTTATACGCTTTTATCAAGCAGTGCAGCAAAATTCTTGCTAGGCAGCAATGAGTTCCCAATCGATGCTCATTATTGTTTGTTAAATGATTTGTTAACAGCCCAACTTTCCATGGGTTATAATCTTACCAAACTCCCCATACAAATCAGCCTCCAGGAAAATCTGACATGGAAATCAGACAGGGTTCAACTCACTTTTTGTCCCAAAAGACGTCCCTGCTGGACATCTAGGGAACACTCCACGGGCACTGGCCACAATCATCGCACATCCACAGACATGGGCATCTGATTTGTGCCAGCCTGCATTATTGAAGTTACAAGTGCATGTTTACAATGAGACATAAAAACACAAAATGGCGTCACATAATTTGTCAGACAGTATTTGAGACAAGAGAAGGATTGGGTCAAGATTTCAAGCCAATAGCAAAATGTTAATGATCCAGAATGTCAACATCTACCTGCTGATGGCCCTGGGACAAGAAATCATCACTCCTGATTTTCAAAGTCCACATCAATTTGTTGAATTCTACAATAGTATTCAGGAACCCCCCCCCCCCCCCCCTGCAAAAGTAGCACCTGTGCCACTCTCTCTCCACTAAGATAGCAGCGCTGGCAAGGTAGGCAATGTTTGGTCTCCTTAGTCCATCCACTTCAGATGAGCTTCTTCCTCCCTTCTTTTATTACCCTTTTTGTCGTCTTTATTTTTCTTTTCCTTCATCTTACTCTCGGCGACGGCAGAAAAGGTGTCATTGCGGTGGAAGGTGGCAGAGTGGGACTCTTGGCAAACCAGCGACAACCTCGTCTGGTGGCAGAGTCAGAGACTCCTGGTTGTTGTAGGCAAGGAGTGGGGACTGCAGGTGTTTTTGAGATGGTGGCAGCAGTGGAACCAGGCATTCTTGGTTGCAGAAGGCCTGGAGTGAGGACTCCTGGTTATGGGGGAGGTAGTGGCAGCAGCTCCTGGCTTCTCTTCTGGGACTCCTGATTATCAGTGAAGTGACGGTGGCAGCAGTGCTGGGGGCTCCTGGTTGCAGGATGGGGCTGGCAGTGTAGGTCCAGCACGGGACCCAGCAATGGCATCGGTGAGGTGGGCCTAGTGATGAAGAGATGGTACCTGAAGAGTGGTGATTCCGACATCAGTGGGTCTGGTGCAGGGAGGTGGCGGTGCAGATGTTGGTGAGCCTGCCCAGGGCTGAGGACTCATGGCAGAGATGGTTGAATGAAAATTGACTCTCTCTTTCAGTTATATCTTAAACTGTTCAAGATGGTGCCAGATTGTAGCAATAGTTGAAGCTTTTTACTGTATTTTAATGTGTTGTTCACTATAAAACCCAAGTGACAATAAATCATCATTTCTTTCAATTTCTACAAAACTTGCTTCTCCCTCAGTATAGAAGCAAAACACACCACTAGAGGGCCGAAAAAGTCAAAATGAGTAATATGCCACCAGTCATTCAGCACTTCACCCCACCCAGCAGGAACACCCAGACCAGGCCTGCAAATCGGGGCATTGATTTGCCTTGTCTGCCACATCGAAGACAAATGCCAGGAATCATATGGGGCAGTTCCAGATTGACAGTGTTGGTTTGGGTGCTCAGCAAACTTTTAAATATGATGCTGAGCTCAATGAACACAGGATAATGGGTCAATATGATTTGGTGCACATTAAGGAACAAGTAGCAATCTTTTGGATGATCAAATTCAGAAAAGAGCTTAAAAAAAAGCAGTATGTAATTAAAGTATTTTAGGCCTCTAAAACAAAAATGAAACCAGCTCAGACATAAATACATTGCCTTGCCAGAAGAAATCCAAATGCCAGGAATCATATGGGGCAGTTCCAGATTGACAGTGTTGGTTTGGGTGCTCAGCAAACTTTTAAATATGATGCTGAGCCAAGGATACCACTCAATTATGAGATCTCCTGTGAGTGGTGAGTTGCCCTGGGAATGATGAATGTTAAGATGGAGTGGAAAAATATGATATTTGCCATAAGGTTTGGTGTGCCAATTAATGATTAGTGAGAGCGTGAGAAAACTTGCCCGGCTTCATGGTAGGAATCACATCACAAAAGTTGGTGCAACTTTTACATTTTTTCAAAAAAAAACCTCAGGATTCGCCCAACAGAATTTTGATTCACTTTAATTCTGTCATTTAACAATGTTTTTTTTCTGTGTGTGACAACAATGGATCAGGAGATTTATTGTGTCTGAATCAGACCATTGTGGATGAAGGTTCCATTCTAGATTTTGATAACATGAATCGAGAATGACGTTCCATTATTGCATAACCACTGAATGTGAGGTACTCATTGTATCATGTTTCAGAAAATCATGTTAAATCAAAGCATTGTCTGTCCTCCACGTGTACCATGGTTCTATCTTGAACAGTTATCCATGATGTCTGGCCAATATGTATCCCTTAACCATCATAGCTGTGAGAATTTCCTGGGTACCAAATGTTATGTTTGCTGCATTGACAGCAGTGACTACACTTCAAAATTGCTAAATAAAGGGCTTTGAGGCATCCTGTGATCATGAAAAGCATTATATAATTCCCTGCCTTTTTTGAACTAGGATTCCACCTCTAGTAAAATTGCAGTATGTTGTAAGAGTTGCATTCTGTGTTTGAATCAAATGGATTTCTCCAATTTGACATATAATTCAGGTTCTGTTAAACTTTAATTTTGCTGAAATTTCTTAAATGTGGTTCATGTACGTTGTATTCTATCCTTCTAGAATTATGGAAAGCATGTTTTCATACTTGAGATAGACAATGATATGACTGAATTACGAGGAGTGCAATGTCTTTCTTGAGTCCCACTATTCTACAAGTCACAACAAAAAAGTAATTGTTTTCCACAGTACCTGAAGTTACCATCTGTACTGTTTTGTCTTTGTTAGACTTGGAATAAAAAGATCCACCAACCAGGTTTCTTAAATAAAAGCTTTCTTTATTGATTAAATTCTGTTTTATAATAAAGATGTGAAAATGTTAACATATAGTTTGTAATCTCAATGTTTATCTTCATAATAATCATGCCCATGCACACTAAAGAGAAAGAAAATTAATTTCTCTCTTTAGATATTTGCTTTGAAGTGTGGGGAGAGGGGAAAACAATTTTTGTTCCAGTGATGGATAGTTCTTTAAGGCAAAGGTGTTGAGGTGTTAAATGTTCAGGTGCATTGCTCAGGAAACATTGGGAAGGCTTCCAATTGCTCTCCATGAAGACAATCAGGTTTCGCACTGAATACATTGCAATCTAGTTCCTGGAACTGGAGAAGTGAGTTGGGCAGCCTTTTCTGAACAGGTTTCTTCGCAAGTAAGAATCAAAAATCTCCCGCATAACCCATTGTTCAAGACAGCCACACAGGTATCTTTTGGAGAAGTGAGTGCAAGCAGTTAGCTGAATTCACATGATTTGCCAGAAGTATCTTTCTTTTAAAAAAGCTCCAATTTTTTTTTAATAAACTTTTTTTTTTCTCACAACAAAAGTTGATTCAAATCTATTTTTCCACATTTTTGTTTTATTTGTTCATGGGATGTGAGTAAAACTGGCTGGGCCAACATTTATAGTCCATCTCTAATTGTCACTTGAACTGACTGTCTTGTTAGTGGCATTTCAGAGGGCAGTTAAAAGTCAACCACCTTGCTGTGGTCTGGACTCATTTGTATACCAGACTGGATAAGAATGACGGATATCCTTCTGTAAAGAATATCAATGAATCTGATGTTTTTCACAATAATTGACAATGATTAAGTGGTAACTTACAGGCTAGCTTTTAATACCAGATTTTCATTGATTCAAATTTCACCATCTGTCATGATGGGATTCAAACCCATCTCCCCAGGCCATTAGTTTGGGCCTGTGGATTACACGGCAAAAGTGAGGACTGTTGATGCTGGCACCCAGAATCCAGATTAGAGTGGTGCTGGATTACAAGTTCAATGACAATACTACTGTGCACCATCTCCCCAGTTCTTCAAAACACAATTCCTGAAAAAGATTAAATATGAAACCTTTCTAACATCAAGAATAGCTTACATAGATATAGCACATTTAGTATAATAAAATACTCCAATGTGATTCATAGGAGTGTATTAAAACAAATATTATGGAGGAGTATTGATAGATGACAAAAACTTAATCAGACAGATAAGTTGTCCAAAGAAGTAGAAAAGAGTAAAGTGTAAAAGAGAGCTGTAGGGGTGGAATAGGGAAGGAATTCTAAAACTTAGAGTCAAGGCAACTGAATACAGAGCCATCAGAGTGATGTAAGTTAAAATCAGATTTGTTTAAGATATCAAAGTCAGAGGGATTGCTCATATCTCAGAGGGCTGTGGATTTGCTAGAATGACAGGGTTGACGAGGAACAAGACCACAGAGGGATTTGAAAAATTGTCTTAAAGAAAAGCCCATGTTGGCTCAATGAACACAGGATAATGGGTCAATGTGATTTGGTGCACATTAAGGAACAAGTAGCAATGTTTTGGATGATCAAATTCAGAAAAGAGCTTAAAAAAAAGCAGTATGTAATTAAAGTATATTAGGCCTCTAAAACAAAAATGAAACCAGCTCAGACATAAATACATTGCCTTGCCAGAAGAAATCCTGCAAACAATTTACAAAAAGGGTAAAATCAATTGAAATGGCAGTGAGAGAAGCAGCACTTTATGAACCTTAAGCATTAACAGTCATCTTTCAATCTTTAATATAGAATGTTTTCTTCCTGGAACTCAAAAACAAATATGAATAACAGAAATTTGAAATAAAAGTACAAACTTATGGAAATGTGACAGATCGTACAGTGATTCCGAAGAAAAACAGTTAACCTTTCAGACTTATGACCTATGACCAGAGCTGGAATTGTTAAAAATGTTGCAGATATTGTGCATGTGAAATAATTAGAATGATATGTCTGTCATGGAGTACAGGACACAGATGAAATGATAATGGTTTCCATGTTGATCCTCAGTACCTGACGCTCAAAAGAAATCAGAGAATCTATAGAGAGAAAAAGTACAATGTACAGCATAATACAAAACAGCACAGGAACCGGCCCTTCTGCCCACCAAGCCTGCGCTGATTCCAGTTCCTTTTAAACCTACTACTTACTGTCCCTATATGGCTTCTATCCCTCTGTTCGCCTCCCAGTCAAGTGTTTATCATGATAAACCTTAAAAGTCGCAAACATGTTTGCTCCCACTATCTCCAATGGCAGTGTGTTATAGGCACCCTCCACCCTCTGTGTGAAAACTTACCCCCACACATCTCCCTAAACCTGCTCCCTCACATCTTGAACCTGTACCCTCTTATAGTTGAGCTTTCTATCCTGGGAAAAAGCCTCTGACTAGCCACTCTATCTATGCCTTTCATAATTTTGTTGTCATCGATCAGATCACCCCTCAGTGTCTGCTTTTCCAGTGAAAACAGTCTGAGAATATCCAATAAAAACCAAAAGAACTTGGATGCTGTAAATCAGAAACAAAAACAGAAGTTGCTTGAAAAGCTCATCATGTCTGGCAGCATCTGTGAAATGTTCCATCATTGATCCCTTCAGAACACCACTAGTTACTGATCTCCATTCTGAAAAGCACCCTTCTACCCTTCTCTGGATCTTGCTATTAAGTTAGTTTTGCATCCATTTGGCCAGCTCACCCTGATCCCATGAAACTCTACCTTTTGTACTGGTATGCCATGAGGTACCTTATCAAAATGCCTTACAAAAATCCATGCTATAACATCCACTGCCCATCCCTTAATTTTGTCACCTCCTCAAAAACCCAATCAAGTTGGTGAGACATGACCTTCCCTGCATAATCTACTATAGGTGAATGTGAGGATTGCAGATGCTGAAGATTAGAGTCAAGAGTGTGGTGCTGGAAAAGCACAGCAGGTCAGGCAGCATCCGAGGAGCAGGAGAGTCAATGATTCAGGCAAAAGCTCTTCGTCAGGAATGAGGAATAAATCCACTCTGCCTATCATTAAGAAGTCTATTCACTTCCAAATGTGAATAAACTATGCCTCTCAGTATCTTCTTCAACCAGCTTGCCCACCTCACCACCATGTAATTACCTAGATTATCTCTGTTTTCCTTCTTAAACAAAGAAACAGCATTGACCATTCACCAGTCCTCTGGAACCTCGCCTGAGGCCAAAGGGGATGCAAAGATATCTGTTAAGGCCACAGCTATTTCACTCCTTGTCTCCCATAATATCCTCAGATAGATCCCATCTACTTTGATAAATTTCAAGACACCCAAAACTTCCTCTTTCATTATCCTGACCTACCCAAGAGTATTCACGCATGTTCTCCCTCACCTCAGCATCCCTTGTGTCTTTGGTGAATCCCAATGTAAAGGATCTCGCCTATTTCCTCTGGCTCCACATATAACTTCCTTCCTTTATCTTTGATTGGGCCTGCTGTTTCCTGAGCTACCATATTTCTCCTCCCATATGTATAAAATGTCTTTGGATTCTCATGACTCCTGTAGGCCAAGGACATTTGATAGCCTCCTATCTCCCTGTTTCTTCAAGGACTTTGTCTGTTTTTAGTTGCCTTGACCTTAAGTATGCTTTCTTCTTTTTTGACTTTGATAGTTTCCCCTGTCATCCATGGTTCTGAATCCTCCCATTCCTGTCCTTCATTTTCACAAGAACATACCTGTCCTGCGTTTTAATCAACTGGTCTTCAAAAGAGTCCGACCTGTCCAATGTGGATTTATCCACTTCCAATCCTCAACCTCCAATCCTAGTTTAATTCGCTTATAGTTGGCCTTCCCCCAATTTAATACCATCATCTACTCTTGTTCTTAACCATAACTATCTGAAAACTTTGGGAATTATGGTCAGTGTTCCCATAATGCTCCCCCACTGAAGATTTGCTCACTTGGCCAAGCTCATTTCCCAATACCAGGCCCAGTATAGCCACTTCCTTTGCTGGACTATCCACATTCTGTTTCAAAAAACTCTCACCAACACAACCTAACATTTTGCTCCCAATCCAAACCCCTGGAATATGCAAGGAGAAACAAAACAGAATGACGATAGAAGTTTTGAATTGACTATGGAGAAGGCCAAATAGTATCTGGTTGAAAGATGACGTGAGATTTTTGAGCTCCTGTTAAATTTCATTGGAATATGTTAAAAGGTCAAGGAAAGAAAGGGGAGAAAGGTGGTGAGTTATAATGACAGGAAATTGGAAACTCAGGGTCATGCTTTCGGATTGAAGTACAGTGGTCTGTAAAGCAGTTATCTAGTCTGCATGTGGTCTCGCCAAAATAGCAGAGATTGTGTCATAAGCAGTGACTACAGTACACTTAGTTGAAAGAATTACATGTAAATTGCTGTTGCACCTGAAAGGATACAATTGGGCCCTTGAATGGTGAAAAGGAAAGAGGTAAGAGGGGCAGGTAATGCATTTCCTGTGCTCTCATGGAAAGGTGTAATGGACAACATGTTGTAGGTAACTCAAGAAGTATACCAGGATATTATGAAGGGAATAGCTCTTCTACTGTCCTGAAAGGGGAGAAAATGTGTTAAGTGGCATCAGGCTGGAAGTGACAAATGTATTCTGAAGGCGGCTCACAGGAGCTGAAATACTGACTCTGCTTTCTCTCCTTAGATGATGCCAGACCTGCTGACATTCTTCAGCAATTTCTATTTTTGCTGCAGAAATAGTGGAGTCTGATTAATTGAATCCAAAGGCTGGTGGGGTGAAGGTGATGCTGAGGAGAATACTGTCAAAGTTTTAAAGGAGAAGGAATGAGACAAACCCATCTTTCCAAAAGTTGCAGTGGAGTTTGCAATTTGAAGCAGACACATTGAGAAAAAGGCTCCAAAATACAAACGAAATACGACAAATTTAAGTCCACATGTATGAAATTCTGGACTCTTTTTGAAGATGTATTCTAAACAATTTATGGTTACTTATGTTTGAAGTTTATGGTTTCACTCATGCCTTATACATTAAAACTCAAATTAATTCTGCAAATACAGTCCAAGAAAGCTAGCATTTTATTAGTTTGAGTGAAACTTTTTAAAAAAATTCCTTATGCAATACAGAAGAAAATCTATTCACAAAGTCTAAAAAGCAGCGTAAGAACTGAAAGGATCTGAGTGGATTGATAAATGACCTATTTTTACAAATATGCATGCATGTCAATGTCAATGTTCTTTACATGTCTAAAAATACTTGTCTCATTAAGGAGATCTGCTTCTAATTTCCATCTTTTGCCATTGTCTTCATTTGGACTATTTCTGAAGCTTAATTTTCCCTTCTGGATTTTTCTATCTCCATGACTGGGAATAGCTATCAAGCACTATTCAGTAGAAGCCCAATGACAACATGTCCTCACGACTGGCCTCATGTAAGAATTCTATCCTATTCTTCTATTTTTCTCTCCATTGCACTTGTTCGGGTGTTGCAAACCTCCACATTATTATATTGAATATGACTTATTCATTCAGTCGAGAATTTCTAACCAGCCCGGTTGACTAGCCCACAACCATGTCTGCTTCATTTCAGAGAGAAAAGAAAAACACAGCTAGAACATTGGAAATATATTTGTATTTTAGCAAAGCAGTATTGATCAACATTTTCTATTTGTAATCATTTGTAGAACTTGAGTAACAATGAAAAAATACACCTTTTGTTGAAGTTTTCCAGTGTCTCCTTCCTTAGCTATGATAACACAAACACTAAACACCAATGATTTTATACATACATGTAGTTAAGTATTTTAACCAATAGATATTTTTGTTAAAGCACCAATTGTCATCAATAATGTTGAGTACTATGAAATGTTTTTAGGGGTATTTAAATTGTTCACTGATGTGAAATTTGTGCCCAGCATTTTATAAGTCAAAGAGGCATAGAAAGCTTGTTTTTTTTTATATATGTGGATTATTATCAAAGATTATGGCCAATGTGCTTTTTAAAGAAAAGCCTTACAAATCTTTTAAGAACAATCAAAAATTCAGTTTAGTTCAGGCTCTCCCCCAGTTATGCTCCATACTTGGGCCCTGCTCCTACATCCTTCTACCCACCAGACATTTCAATTTAGTCTCAAAGGGTACCTAACTCATTGAATAGCCACTGTTCCATCCTCCTGAGGCTTTGCTGTATGTAGCTCCAGGACTGGCCAGAATAACTCCTCCAACTCTTCCAGTTTCACTCTCTACTGCATTTGCTAGTCCTCCAAATACAGGTTCTGTCCGTGGAGGGTGAGCAAGAGTGGGAGAAAGGGAGCCTGTCATTGAATGAACTGCATCGTCCTATATGGGAGAGACAGGATCTCTGGAGGAGGAACAGTTTCAGACCAATTCCATCCTGCTCACATATGTGGTGACATTTGTTCAATTGGTCGCTGCCATGCTTGAATTTTCTGGAGTGATTTGGGGATACTTGTATTTGCCTGTCACTCTTTATTTTTTGAGCATGGATTTGAACCACGTTAATTTTCATGACTACAAAGCAAATTGCCAATGTATTATTGATTAAACAATGAGATATTGAATATACTAGCTGTAATTCAATGTGAAAGATGAAACAATGATCTTTTCTGCAGTGAAAGCTGTTCAGTTTTCGATCATTGAGTGCTGCACCTTTTTATTTGAGAGTTTCATTCAGAATTTAGCTCATTCAGTGAAGTAAGCAATGGTTCCTGCAATGTACAGCATAATTAATGTCTTACATTTTGATTAAGATGAGCTTCAAATAAAATTGTCCGGCCTCAACTTCATTGAATTATCAATTATTTAGTATGCACATGTGATCCAGTGAAAATCGTCAGAGTGATAGTGTGTCATTATGCATTATGTATTATGTTGAGGACAGACTGTAGGATATTTAGAACCTTTCTGAGAACTTATAAAACATAAATCTAAAACATTTGAGAGACATATGCTAAGAGACAAAGTGGAAATTTGGTTTGAGTTTGCTTCATGTGTATAGCGGAGTACTGCCAAATTTATTTTATTTGACGAAGTGGCTGCAAAAAAGGCAATTGGTTTAAACAAATGCTATCAAGTAGAAAAGACATATTATCAGGAAATGAAAGTTAAATGAAAGTTATGTTTTCAAATGAGATATGGATTAGTCTTGTTTAAAGTAGAAATTTCTATGAGAATTTTGATAACAGGATAAACATAAATTAATCTGATTTGGTTGGTAATTTTGAAAGCTAACTGCAGTGCAGCTACACAAAAACTTGCACTAAGTTTGCCACTTCATTAAAGGATCAATTTGAAATCAATTGTACGAGCTACTGTTCAAATCCCGGGTTAATCATTTCTGTCCCTATGGTGATGCAAGGATTTTTTTGAGGCTTTGTTTCAATGTGCGATGTATATATATTTTTTCACATACAGTAAATATTTTGTCATTTTGTGGATTAAAAAAACAGACGGCTGGTTTAGGTTGCTGCCAGGTAGCATACATGAGGTAATTGCCATTTGTGTTGCTAAAGACTTGAGGGGTGACTGGAACACCAACCTGTCTCGGGTAGGAAGTCACTTCTAGTCAGCAAATTGGGGTTCTATGACAAGGAAGTGGTTTCAATTCTATAAGATGTAATAAATTCACTAAGATGTGAACTGTGCATGCTCCATTCAATTGTACAAGCTAAGAGACACTGCTCAAACATTTTTCAATTTTTTTTAAACTTTATTGAGCACCAGTAGCTGGTTTACATTGTGATGCATTGCTAGTTCATAAGATATGCCTCCATCAATGCAGAATTGCACATCAACACCAGTGCAAAATCTCAGTTGTCTAGCTCAGTGTTAAGAACCAGGCTACTAACTGATCTCACATACCAATGATTTACTTTGGTGGGCTGAATCCACTTGATGATATGGATCGCATGGCAGTAACACTGGTAGCCTGGGAGTACTTTTCTCCAGTCAACAGCTTATTGTGCACTTAATCCTAACATTGACATTGGTGAAAACAATTTATGAACAGTTGCTTCTAATGCCTATAGCTTTCTAATGTCTGGAAATTTCAAAATAAAATTTGTAAATGTAAAATGTTTAACATTTTTAATTTTTAAAATGATATTCTAGAAGCAAGACATTTCTTCAAAGGCGTATGTGTGCACCTGACATTTTGAACTGGGCCTAAATACTAAGTCCCACAGTTGAAAAGAAAATCAGGGATTGAATATGGAAATTTGCTACTTTTAAAACCTTGTGTAACATTCACTTGGTGGTCTTCCACCTCAACCTCAAATCCTTGCCTCCTATTATCCAGTCTCATGAGTTTCTGTCCTGAAAAGAAGATTTGACATGCTGTAAATCTGAAATAAAAGCAGAAACTGCTCAAAATTCTCAGAAGGTTAAGCAATGTTTGCAGAGAGAGAAAACCAGGTTACTATTCCAAATCTGTAACCTTTTTATCCACACCTCTTTGCCCTCATATTGTGTAACAATGTTTCAGTGCATTATGTTAATGCATTTTAGGAACGGTAGATCACAGTGAGGTGGTATTATCAGTGGACTGTAAATCCAGAGACCCAGGTAATGTCTTGGAGACCTGGATTCGAATCCTGCTACAGCTGTGGGTGGAATTTTGAATTCAATTTTAAAAAAGGAACTCAGAGTCTAATGATAACCATTAATCAATTGTCAGGAAAAAAAAATCTTGTTCATTAATACCCTTTAGGCAAGAAAATTGCCATCCTCAACTGGTCTGGCCCATATTTGACTCCTGTCCCACGAAATGTGATTGATTCTTAACTGCCCTGTGGACAATTAGGGGTGGGCAATAAATGCTGGTTGAGCCAGTGATGCCCTCATCGCATGAATGAATAATAACAAATCCAATGTACACCCACTATGTGCATCACTGCCGAGGTCAGCATTTATTGCCCATACCTAATTGCCCTTTAAAGGTATGGTGGTGAGCTTCCTCCTTGAATCACTGCAGTCCAATTGCTCATACATCTACCCAATATATTGTTATTTATTTCTTTCAAACAATATTTTACTTTTATGCATTCACTACGTGTTAATATCCTTTCTGTCAAAATATTTCACATTCTGATGCATAACTCTCATTTCATGATTTCTTTTCAGCTCCAATCCTTTATCTCCCATCTCATTATACTGTTTATTTTTAGCCTAACTATATACATTATTTTATTTTCACTTTCCTGCTACTGAGGTTTGTTGCTTTTCCTTATCCTTTCTATCATCATTGTTACTATGTCATCTGTTATCCTGTTCTTGTCTAATTGTTTATTTTCCTCATTTTGCTAACATTTTCTCACAGCATGGTATATACTCTCATTTTTTTTCCATTTTACATTTTTTATCCTGATTCCTCAATCTTCAGATATTCAAAATTAAAAAGAAAATTTCTCTAAGAGTGAATGCCTCTGTTTTCATTCTTCAACATGGCATAAACTAAATGGTCAGCCTTTTTTTCTTCTTTTGGTGGTTTTAGTCTCAACGTATTTTTTTCGGAAGGGAGATAAAGATCTGAATTTATACCCATACAAGAATATGTATGTTCTTTATGCTGTTATTTCATCATCATGTCTATTTGATTTCTAAAGCCATTATCCCATGTATTTTTGTTTGCCTAAAGAAGATGTTTGCTGCTATGACACTATATACATGACAAAATTGTCTCCTCTTTGATTTCTTTTTTGAGGCAATATTAACCAACATAAATTCCTGATGGTTCTTCATGAATTTTAGCATTTAAGTCACCCACAGTTACCAATTCAGTTATAGAGTCACAGAGTCATAAAGATATACAACATGGAAATAGACCCTTCAGTCCAACTCATCCATGCCAACCAGATATCCCAAATTAATCTAGTGCCATTTAAGACTGTAAGACATAGGAGCGGAAGTAAGGCCATTCGGCCCGTCGAGTCCACTCCGCCATTCAATCATGGCTGATGGGCATTTCAACTCCACTTACCTGCATTCTCCCCGCATTTGCTCACATTTGGCCCATATCCCTCTAAACCTTGCCTATTTATATATTCATCTCGGTGCCTTTTAATGTTGTAATTGTACCAGCCTTCACCACTTCCTCAGGCAGCTCATTCCATACACACATGACCCTCTGTCTGAAAAAGTTGCCCTTTATGTCCTTTTTAAATCTTTCACCACTCACCGTAAATCTACGCCCTCACCCACCTTGGGTAAAGACTTGGGCTGTTCACCCTCTACATGTTCCTCATGATTTTGTAAACCTCTATAAGTCACACCTCAAATTCTGATGATCCAGGAAAAATAGCACCAGCCTGTACAGCCTCCCCCTGTAGCTCAAACCCTCCAATCCTGGCAACATCCTTGTAAATTTTTCATTTGAACTTTCAAACTCCTTGCTAACTAGTTTTGGACCTCCCATTTACCCATCTATACAATCACTTCGAGAGTAATAGGGTCGTCCATCATGGAAACAGACCCTTTGGTCCATCTAGCTCATCACGCCGACCATATTCCCACTTGCCTGCATTTCACCCTTATCCCAGGAAACCTTTCCTATTCAAATACTTTTCCCAATTCTCTATTAAACATTGTAACTGTGCCTGCATCCACCACTTCCTCTGGCAGTTCATTCTAACCACTCTGTGTAAAAAGTCTGCCCCTGCTGCCTTATTTAAATCTTTCTCCTCTCACATGTAAAAAAGATGCCAGCTAGTCTGAACTCCCTTACCTTAGGGAAAAAGTATTTTTTTCTATTCACCTTATCTATGCCCCTCATAATTTTATAAACTTCTATAAGGCCACACTCAACTCCTACGCTCCAGTGAAAAAGTCCCAGCCTATTTTTATAATCAAAATCTCCAGTCCTGGCATCATTCTGGTAAATCTTTTCTGAACCATTTCCAATTTAGTATCTTTCCTATAACAGAACTGCACACAGTACTCTAGAAGGGGTATCACCAACATCCTGTACAATCTCAACAAGTCATTCCAACTCCAGTACTCAAAGATGTGAGCAATGAAGGCAAGAGTTCTTAGCCACCCTGTCTACCTGTGACACAGATTCTATACATGAACCCCCAAGTCTGACTGTTCTACAACACTGCCCAGGTACCTACCATTAATTGTATAAGTTCGACGTTTGTGAGAAGATTTGTAGCTCGGGTGCTCGTTGCTGTGGTTCTGTTTGCCGAGCTGGAAGTTTTTGTTGCAAACGTTTTGTCCCCTGTCTAGGTGACATCCTCAGTGCTTGGGAGCCTCCTGTGAAGCGCTTCTGTGGTGTTTCCTCTGGCATTTATAGTGGCCTGTCCCTGCTGCTTCCGGTTGTCAGTTTCAGCTGTCTGCTGCAGTGGCCAGTATATTGGGTCCAGGTCGATGTGTTTGTTGATGGAGTTTGTGGATGAGTGCCATGCTTCTAGGAATTCCCTGGCTGTTCTTTGTTTCACTTGCCCTATAATGGTAGTGTTGTCCCAGTCAAATTCATGTTGCTTGTCGTCTGCTAGGGATAGCTGGCCGTGTCATTTCGTGGCTAGTTTCGTGATGTATGGTAGTGTGGCTAGTCCTTTGGGTTGCGGCATGTCCTCGTTCCGTTGTCTTTCCCTTAGGCATCTGTTGATGAAATTGCGAGGATATCCGTTTTTGGCGAATACCTTGTATCGGTGTTCCTCTTCCTCTTTTTGCAGTTCTGGTGTGCTGCAGTGTGTTGTGGCCCTTTTGAATAGTGTCTTGATGCAACTTCGTTTGTGTGTATTGGGGTGGTTGCTTTTATAGTTCAGGACTTGGTCTGTGTGTGTGGCTTTCCTGTGTACCTTGGTGGTGAATTCTCCGTTTGGTGTTCTCTGTACCCTCACGTCTAGGAATGGGAGTTGGTTGTCCTTTTCTTCCCCTCTCGTGAATTGGATTCCTGTGAGTGTGGAGTTGATGATCTGGTGTGTTTTCTCTATTTCCGTGTTTTTAATGATTACAAAGGTGTCATCAATGTATCTGACCCAGAGTTTGGGTTGAATTTGTGGTAAGACTGTTTGTTCTAACCTTTGCATTACTGCTTCTGCTATGAGTCCCGAGATCGGTGAGCCCATGGGTGTTCCGTTGATTTGTTCATATATCTGGTTGTTGAATGTGAAGTGTGATGTGAGGCACAAGTCCAGTAGTTTAAGTATGCCGTCTTTGTTGATGGGTTCAAAGTCCTGTTGTCTGTTATGTCTGTTCAGCAGGTTGGCTATTGTTTCTCTGGCTAGGGCTTTGTCAATAGAGGTGAACACTGCCGTTAAGTCGAATGAGACCATGGTTTCTTCCTTGTCTATGTGTATATATCTGATGATGTCCAAAGAATTCCTGTGTTGATTGTATAGAGTGTCTGGATCCGCTGATCAGGTGTTTCAATTTCTGCTGTAGTTCTTTAGCCAGTTTGTGTGATGGTGTCCCTGGTAGTGATACCATGGGTCTGAGTGGGATGTCTAGTTTGTGCACTTTAGGTAGTCCATAGAATCTGGGGGTGTTGTTGCTTTCAGTTTCATTCTTTGTAGGTCAGACCTGGTTATCTGTCCGTTTTTTTTGTAGGTTCCTCAGTGTGTTGTTTATCCTATTGGTGAGCTGTGGGGTGAGGTCAAACTCCCTCTTTTGGTAGGTGTTGGTATCTGCAAGTAGTTGTGCTTTTTGGATGTACTCTGCTTTGTCCAGGATGACCGTCATTCTGCCTTTGTCTGCTGGTAGTATGATTATGTTCTTATCGTTTCTTAGTGGTTTTAGTGCTTCCCTCTCCTTGGTGTTGAGGTTATGTGTTTGTCTTTTCCTTGTTATCAGGGGTACGATACTTGGTCTCACTGTTTGTTGTGTCTCTTCTGTCAGTCCATTGTTCCTGAGTGTGCATTCTAGTGCTGCTAGGAAGTCTGCTGTCTTGGCGTCCCTGTGGTTGTAGTTGAGTCTCTTGGCCAGTGTTGTTCTTTCCGTGTCTGTGAGCTGTCTGTGGGAGAGGTTTTTAAACCCAGGTGTGTGTTGTGGTGTCCTCTTTGTTGTGTGTTAGTTTGGCCATTTTTTCTTTTAGTGCCTTTTTTTTGCGGTGTGTAGTCCTGTTCTGTCCTATGGTGATGGCCTGTTCTATGGTCCGGGTCCATTCCTGATTGGTGGTTTTTGAAATTAACGACTTTTGGCGCGCAATTTCTTATCTGTATCTGTGAAGTCTTTTGATCACATACGCTCACAAACTCCATCAACAAACACATCGACCTGGACCCAATATACCGGCCACTACAGCGGACAGCTGAAACTGACAACCGGAAGCGGCAGGGACAGGCCACTATAAATGCCGAAGGAAACACCACAGAAGCGCTTCACAGGAGGCTCCCAAGCACTGAGGATGTCACCGAGACAGGGGACGAAACGTTTGCAACAAAAACTTCCAGCTCGGCGAACAGAACCACAGTATAAGTTCTACCCTTGTTTGTTTTACCAACAAGTAACACCTCACATTTATCCAAATTAACTCCATCTGTCATTCCTCAGCCCATTGACCCAATTGGATAACCTTCACTGTTCATCTCTCGCATCTCCTCAGGTTCAACATCAAGATGATCTCGTTGATCTTTAAGGGACTGGACTCTCTCTCTCTAATTGCTCTTTTGCTCTTACTGTACTGATAGAATCTCTTTGGATTATCCTTCGCCTTTCTCGGCCAAGGGTACCTGGTATCCCCTCTTTGCCTGACTGGTTTCTGTCTTTCAACTCTAATGCACTTATGTTCAGTAAAAGCATGTCTCTCACATTAGTTATTTCCTCACTATGACTGCAATCTTTGGTCCCTCAAGGATGTAAAATTGAGCTTATCTGGCACACAAATGGTTTATTCATCCATGTCAGAATCTTAATTGACCAAATCAAGCTCCATTAGGCCTCATTTTGTTCTGATAATCATTATTCTAGAATCATCCTAGACAGCAAAGAAATGTCATTTGCCAACTGTCTTTTCAAACTCTTCATCCCTGCTGCCCATTTTCACTTTTGTATTCAAAAGGATCAGAGTCCCCTTTCACTCCGATGATGACTGTCTATTGATGGTCTCTATTTCAGCCACACCACCCCCCAACTCCTCAAACACCCACCATTGAGATGTATTACTATAGATTCTTGAACTACCTTCAGGCTGTCAAGATCATTTTGTAAGAAACTGATCTCCTGCCCCCTTAATCTCATCCTAGTAACTTCTGACCACCAAATATCTCTTACTGATCTACATGTTGTTGACACTCCAAATTATTCCCTTTCATCAGATATTGCCTGTTCCTTTTTAAATCTATCATCTCAAATACAAAAAAAGTCAACTGTTCTGTCTTTGCACCTGCCATTTTCATTTTCTTTCCATAACCTCTGAACAAGTCATCACCCTCCTATCCTTGCCCATCTTATTCACAACTCCATTTTGAATCCCCCCAATAGATATTGTTATGACACAGGGTAAACCCTCCTGCTTAATTTAAAACCAACAACACAGAAAAGATTTATCCCTTGCAGTAATCTGTAAAAAAAAAAAAATTGAGTGGCCAAGAACTATCTGAAGTATAAAAATTAACAACTTTATTTCTCACAGTATAAAAGAGAATAATTAATGAACCACTATTTACAATTTCTTTCTCTAACCTATCTTTTAGCTTCCCTTCTATAATATTAGTCCGATAAAACTCCCAATTAAAATTTACAAAACAACATTTCTTATCTCAAAACCAGGCAGCTGTAGGTTCTTGGTTTCAGATCTTCCTGTATCATCTTTACTCCTTGTTATGAATTTCTGCATTACAGGTTACTGATTGAAAAGGTACTTTTAAGAGAGATGTTTTTCAAGCAGTCTACATGCTGGGCTTGGCAGTTCTCCTCTCAACTGTTAATTTTCCCTGGTCTTATACTCCAGAGCATCAGATTGTGTCATTGGCTTTTGAGATTGTCAATATACTCAATTTAAAGTTGATTGGAGTTTGTTATGCTTCGAGTATAATTTAAACTGGTCAAATTTGAAATTGTTTTTGTCTCCAAGCAATGAACGAATCGAGTGGTTTGACCCAGTGTTACATTGATACCATTTTTGAGTATACTTGGTTCTGGATTCAGTAATTCTGCTTTTAACTCTCTTAAAGGTATACCCACATCTTCATCACAATATGTATTCCTCCTACAATACTAAGATGGCCCTAAACAAAACCATAAAATGGCTTACTTCATGACTGACACATCCTTCTCAATTTTAACAGCCTTTGGCACATTTGACCAAATCATCAGCCTTTAATGCCTTCCCTTTGTTATCTGGCCTCATTACTATCAAAGCACTCAGAGCCGAGGCATCTCCAGTTGTAGTTATGCCTTCCGTCTTGTGCCTCTAAAATCCCGCAATATTTGATCATTATTCCTTATCCAAATACTTTGAACCAGCTTGCACATGAAAACCGCCTCTCTCTTTTCATACCTCTACTGGCTATATGACCACACATTTTGTTCGACAGCAAGCTCTGAATGAGACTTTTAACACTCACTATAATTCCAAGTCTTTGATTTCACAAGATCGCCATACTTAAGAGTGTCACCATAAAATACTTTTCCTGGGAAGTATCTGCAACATACACTTACATGGCAATCAAATCAAAAGGCTTTCCTTCAGTCTTAATCATTATCATTCAGTCTGACACTGTACGTTCCTTCTGATTTGAAGCCAGGGAACTCCAAATGGCGAACAAAGATATGACAGAAGTATTGAACACATACTTTGATTCTGCCTTCACACAAGAAGACAAAAATGACCTCCTCGAAGTATTAGGGAACCGAGTGTATAGTTAGAGAATGGAATTGAAGGAATTAGTATCAGAAAACCGTGCTGGGGAATTTGATGGCGTTGAACACTGACAGATTACTGGAGCCTGATAATCTATATCCCAGAATACTAAGCGATGTGGCCTGGAAATATTGGATTCATTAGTGGTCATCATACAAACTTCTATGGACTCGAGAGCTGTTCCTTCAGATTGGAGAGTTGTAAATCTTTTCTCACAATATAAAAAGGCAGAGAAAAAAATAGAGTATTATAGACCAGTTAGCCTAATATTAGCAATGGGGAAAATCCAAGAGTCGTATTATAAAAGAAGTGATAGAATTACATTTGGAAAGCACTAATGAGATTGGACAAAGTCAATATGGTCTTATGAAAAATTAAGATTATTTGAGAATGTATCTAGTAGATTAGATAAATGAGAACCAGTGAATATAATGCATTTGCATTTTTCGGAAGGCTTTTGACAAGGTTCCTGAAGAGATTAATGACAAAGTCAAAGCATGTGGAATAAGGAGTAATATAATGGCATGGGTTAAGGTTTAATTGACAGACTGCGAACAGAGAATGGGAATAAATATGTCTTTTTCCTGAATGGCAGGCAGTGACTGGAAGGTAATGTAAAGATCTGAGCTTGGCCTGCAGCTATTCAGGATATATAAGTGACGTAGATGAGCAAGTTTGCTGATGACACAAATCTGGGCAGGATTGTGGGGTATTTGGAGGATGCAAGAAGGCTACAAGATGGTTCAGACAAGTTGAATGAGTACAAATTAAAATCATACAGTACAACATGGCAAATATGAAGTTACACCCTTTGCTGTAAAACAAAAACCAGAAAACAGAAACCGATTTGAGTGATGTTTTGTTGGGAGGTATCGGTACATTAAAGGATCTATGTATCCTTGTCAATAAACATAGACTTGTAGGTGCAGCAAACAATTAGAAAGGTAAACAGTATGCCTACCTTCAAGAGAATGAGTTCAAAACTAGGGATATCTCCGTGTACATACATGGCTCCAGGTAAGACCTGGAGCATTGCATGCAGTTTTGGTTTCCCTACCTGAGGGTGTAACCATAACACCATAAGTTAAAGGAGCAGAATTAGGCTTTTCAGCTCATTATGTGTGCTCCACCCTTTGATTTATTAACTTCATTCTCCTGCCTTTTTCCCATAACCAAGATTGTCTAGGGGAAGCACGGTGGCTCAGTGGTTAGTGCTGTGGCCTCACAGCACCAGGGACCCAGGTTTGATTCCCGCCTTGGGCAACTGTCTGTGTGGAGTATGCACATTCTCCCTGTGGCTGCGTGGGTTTCTTCCAGTTTCCTTCCACAGTCCAAAGATGTGCAGGTTAGGTGGCCATGCTAAATTGCCAGTAGTGTTAGGTGCATTAGACAGGGGTAAATATAGGGGAATGGGTCTGGGATAGGTTAATCTTCGGACGGTCAGTGTGGAAGAAGGGCTTATGCCCGAAACGTCAATTCTCCTGTTCCTTGGATGCTGCCTGACCTGCGCTTTTCCAGCAACACATTTTCAGCTCTGATCTCCAGCATCTGCAGCCCTCACTTTCTCCTCCTAGTTTCCACACTGTAGGGGATCTAATCTGATACCACGTTGTAAGGACTGTTTTATGAGGAAAGATTGGTTCAACTGGATCTCTATTCACTAGAGTTTAGAAGGGTAAGAGGGGCTCTGAGTGAAACATAAATTTTAACAGGGCTCGATCGACTAGATGCAAGAACATTTTCCCTAGTTGGGGAATCTAGAACAAGAGGACACAGTCTCTGGATCCAGAGACTGGACCATTTTGGAGTGAAATGAGAAAATATTTTATCACTCAAAGGGTAGTGAACCTGTCAAATTCAGCATTACAGAAGGCCATGATGGCTAAGCTACTGAATATATTAAAGAAAGAGATAATTTTTCAAGTTTTAAAGGCATCAAGGGGCTCAAGAGAAAGTAGGAGTGAAGAATCAAACATAATCATAATGATTAGTGGAACAGGCTCAAAGGGCTAAATAACCCAATCCTGCTTTCAGTTTCTGTGAATCTATGAGATTGATCAATAACCTTGAACTGGTCTCTTATATCTTATGCTTATTAGACTTCCTACTCTATTTCCATATTTCTCACATTCAGAGAAGTAAAGATCATGTTTCTTTTCCATCTGTTCAAATTCTATTTACTTGTGCAAGCAAGGCAATGCTGTGTCTGTCCCTTATTCATATGCAGTTATCAAGCTTTCCCCTCTGATATAGAATCCTTGAATGTTATGCTGCTCTTCTGAGGAACTATCTCTTCAAATGTAACACTTACATTCTAGTATAACAGTCTCAAGATTGTTGTGAAATTTGGTCTTTATCTATTAGAAAGGTCAAAATCCTCAGTGGTGTCACCCTTTGACATGGTATGACTAAACCAGCTGGGATGGCGTAGGTAGATTTACTGTCATTAAATTTTCTTCGTATCAGTTTAAATGACTGACAACAAATGAGGAAGTATGTTCATACAAAGTCTTCAACAGAAGATCGGTTCAATCTTGATAAACAGTTAAGATTTATTGCATATTACTTGCTATCTAGTTAGATTTAGGTTCCAGCAAAGATTTTATTTTGTGAGATGTTAGGCTCAACTTAAGAGTTAAGTATATATATTACTGTAATTGAAATGTTCTGGTACAACTACATGCAATTACACTGGGCATTCCTTAACCATACTGATCAGCTCCTGCTTGGAGCTGGATCCTGAGTTTTAGAGCTTATTGAAGTTAAACCTTTTATGTGATATCTGTTTTATGCAATGATAAATGTCTCTGCTGATTCTTTGGGAAAGGGCTTCTCCTCCTTCGATGTCCCAATTTACAACAAAATCAGTTGCACAGTTTTTTGTCTCTGGTTTTCCATGACTTACTTTGGACCTGTGATGCATGACTGTCTGGCTCTTCCCAGGTGACCGGCTACTTTGCTTAGAAAAGAATTATGACTGTGCCCTTAGGTATTTTGATTTGATTTGATTTATTATTGTCCTATGTACTGAGGTACAGTGAATAGTTTTGGTTTGAGTGCAGGGCATGCAGATCATACCATACAGCGATCGTATAGAGATTGAACAGCATGAGAAATATAAAGTTACACAAAAAGCCAAGTTGACATTAGATTTGAAATTTGACAGGTCCATGCAGAAGTATAACAACAATGGGGAAGAAGCTGTTCCTGAACATGTTGTTACATGTGTTTAAGCTTTTGTATCTTCTGCCAGATGTATGAGGTTGTAGGAGAGATTTAACTGTGATGGGAGAGGTGTTTCATGATGTTGGCTGACTTTCCACAGCATCGCGAAGCATAGATGGAATAAATGGATGGAAGATTGGTGGACTGAGCTGTGTTCACACCTCTCTGTAGCTTCTTACGGACCTGGGCAGAGCATTTGCTGTACCAAGCAGAGATGTGTCCAGATGTAATGCTTTCTATGATGCACTTATAAAAGTTGCTGAGAGTCCTTATGGATGTGCCGAATTTCCTTAGACTCTTGAGGAACTAGCAGCATTGCTGTTCCTTCTTGACCATTGCATCAATGTGGGTAGTCAAGAACAGATTGCTGGTGATCATCATGCCAAGGAACTTGATGCTCGTGACCATCTCCACCTCAGCTCCATTGATGTAGGTCAGGGCGTGCCATCCTTCTTGCATCCTGAAGTCGATGGTTAGCTCTTTAATTTTGCTGACATTGTGGGAGAGATTGTTATCTTTACACCACTCCACCAAGCACTCTATATCTTTCCTGCATTCTGTCTATTCATTGTTTGCTATCTGGCCTACTACAGTGGTGTCCTCAGAAAACTTGTGGATAGACTTTGGATGAAATGTCTGATGAAGATATATCACACATTTTGCTGGTTTCCATCTTCTGAGCTCCAGCCTGAATTACTTAATGTGATTTTCTGCCTCTTCTACTATTCCCAGACTTATGAACATTAAAAAGTCATGATATTTCCCATTCCACACCTGGAAAAGCTGATTACTTCATAATTTTGTTTTGTGTGGCTGCCAAGCTGTGATTTGGGGTATGACTGGTGGTGTGCACAACCAGCTACTTGAGTCATCAGTCAAAGTTATATTGTTGATTATGACAACATAGTTAAATAATAGTTTGAAATTTGAGTGCCAGAGGAAACCAGACTAAGTAACAACAGGATACTTAGAAGCCATTGTACAAACTGGAATTAGAAGCAATGACTGTAATTTGTGATCATCTGTGTACCAAAGTATAAATTTCAATTGACTTAGGCATTCATTATTCATTATGATAGCCAAGAAAGCTAAAGCAGCCGAGTGTAATTATTTTAGAATTATAAGCGAAATGAGTTATCTCATCAAAGTGATTTTGAAATCATTATTGGAAAGAAATCCTAACATATTTTAAAAAAGGATCGGTAAATTGCAGTCTTGATTTAAATCTGGAGTAAGAAGCAAGAATAGGAATATTTAACCCAAGACTAATTTTCAATGTATATCTAAAATTAAGAACCATTACCTGTGTGGTATAGACTGTGAGAAAACATTTGCTTGTATTTATCATCAAAAGTAAGATGTGTGACACTTGCAGAATTGTGATACTTGGCTCTGAATGAATTTTTCATCTTTACTCTATTTTGTGAACAGAAACAAGCATAAGGCAAAAAGAGGACAATCCAATATGTTTCAAGTTAAGAGAGGAGTATTATAATGCTTTGTACTATTGCCAAAATCTGTACGTACATCACAGGCTTATAATTGTTAGTTTTTTTCCAGGGTAAAAGAAATAGGAGGCAAGAACGTATCAAACTGTAGTATAATCGTATCACAACATGACAGAATCAGCAGGTCTCCAAAATATTGTAGATCAGATTTAGCATATGGATTGAGTATAAACATTAAGGGATGAAAACTATGGTAGGCAGAGGGACTTCATGAAGAAAATCTCATAAAGGTTGAAGTGAGCAGTGTCACACCAAAATAAGTTTTTTTTTTCTCAAAACATAATCTATTCAGAAGAAATGATAGCAGAAGATGGTAGATGTGATGCAGAAGTTAGAAAAAGGACAGCAATAGCCAGAAATAATTTTGTGAAGTTAAAGGATATGTTAATGACAAGAAAACTCAAGCCAACAACAGGGAAAAATCAGAAGGTGCTCCATTCTATACTGCTGGATGCCTCAGAAATCTGCATCATAAGGAGAAATATGTGGAAGAGAATATAGATAGCTGAAATGTGGTTGCTAAAGCATATGTGACAAAATCCATATACAGACCACAAAACAATTGAAGACATTCTTGAAATTTCAAGAGCAAAAATAACATTTTAAAACTGATTTCCTGAAAAAAAGTCAGTGTTTTTAGCCATTTGATCAGAAGTGAAACCCTCCAAAAATCTCTTCCAGAAGGCAAAGTGTAGGACAGTAGAAAGAAGGATTGAGCTAATCTAGTTGGATGCTGGATGACAAAATGATTGCAGATAAGCTGCAATGAATATGTGAGGATGACACAAGACAAATGAGTATGCCACACTATGGCAGCAAGTCACACATGCAACAACAACAGCAAGATATGCACCTTTTCCACTACAGGAAATTACCTCATTTGCTGAGTTAGTGTCAATTAAACAAAGGAGCTGAACTCATTGCAGAGGGATATACTGTAGAACATTTGATTTGGTTTGTCTAAGTACAGTGAAAAGCTTTGTCTTGCGAGCAGTACAGGCAGACCATAGCAAACAAGGACATACAGGAAATGTACTTAAGACAGAATGAGGCATACAGGTTACATTGCACAGGAGGTGCACATAACAAGATCCACATTAGCAAGATCAACATTATTTGAGGCTAGAGTTCATTCATCAGTCTAATTACGTCAGAGAAGAAGTTGTTCTTGAACCTATTGGGGACATGTATTCAGGTTTCTGTATCTTCTGCCTAATGGAAAAGGTTATAGGAGAGCATTACCTTGGTGAGAGGCATCTTTGATGATGACAGCCTTTCTGCGGCAATGCGATGCATAAATGGGGTCTGTGGATGGAAGGTTGACTACCACGATGGTCTGGGCTGTGCTCATAACCTTCTGCAGTTTCTCCCAGGCCTGGTCAGAGAAGTTGTCATACCAGGCCTTGATGCACCCAGATGGAATGCTTTCGATGGTGCATCTGTAAAAGTTAGTGAGGGTCCTTCTGGACATTGCAAAGTTCGTAAGCCACCTGAAGAGGAAGAGGCATTGTTGTGCCTTCTTGAATGTTGCATCAATGCTGGAGGTCCAGGATAGGTTGTCAGTTATTGACATTCTGAGGAATTTGATGCTCTCAATTCTCTCAACCTCCACTCCGTTGATGTAGATGGGCAGCATCTACAATCAGTAAATTGAGTCACTGTCAATGTTGTTGGGACAGGGCTGCCCAGAAGCATAACCTTCTTTGGAGACATCTTGTCCTGGCTTTCAAACAGCTGATCAACCACACTCTAATCACTTGCCTAAAATCTCTATGGGAATTTTAAAAGGCTGAATAGCTCATATTGACTCTTTGTGTATTTAATACAATCTGATGGGTCATTGATCTTTGGATTTGTTTGTTTTTAAAAATCATAAATACAAAGGAAATTGGAACTACTCAAAACAATTGAGATTTTATTCTTTCTTGGTTTGTAAATTAACTGTCTTCTTTCTTTGAAGTTCACACTGACTACTTTTAAGTGCAAATACTTAATTTAGAAAAAAAACACATTGTTCTATAAATCTGGAAATGCAAGTATTACTGAATAGGGCTGTAACAAGTTTACTGCTGTGTTTAATTTCCAAGTCTCCTGCTGTCAGGAGCTGGTTGAACATTCTCGACTTCACTTCACTGGATGTTAATGAGGGAACTGGTGTTTATGGAGTGATTTATTATCACATCCTCAGGGCATCCCAAAGCACTTTACAACGTTGTTTATTTTCAAATACAACCACTGTAATTTCAGCAAATATGGCAGCTAATTTGCACACAGAAAGGTCCCACAAATAACAAATGAACAGATGTCTGGATAATTTTGTGTTCAGTGGTTGTTGTTGGTGGAATACTGCATGGAATATATTTGGTTGGTAGTTCCTGCTAAATGTTTATTAAAGTACAGATAGATGGAACACCGGGTGTAATAACATCCTATTGAAATTATCCTCACTGAGTAATTGATCCCTTATTCCAAACTGATCTTTTTCTTTTGCAATCTTCAATGGCTTTGGGCCATTGTGATGCTGAGACGTGAACAATCTGTCAGCAGCATACATTTTGGTTTAAGAGAATCAAGCAAGTTCTTCAGTGTTTCATACCTTTATTGGCAAGCTTCAGTCAGAAATATTCTTTTCCTCTCCTCAATTGCTTGATTAACAGCGAGGATAACATCAAATGTGAAAAACATCCATAGTCACTCCACGTAGACAATAATCACTGTACTCTCCTCGTCTCTAACTAAGACACTTCATCGAAGAGGCAATCGAAGAAACAGCCTTTCCGAATTATGTGAACAAACAACTTTCCCACAAAGATGATCTCTCTTAGTCTTTTTCTCAAACAAATTCTGAACTCCTCAATTGTCTTGCTTTTATTTCTTTTCAAAGAATGGCTTAACAGTTACTAGTAACATAGTTGGTCAAGTCTGAAAGGAGAGAGCTGCTAGACTATGTCTGCAGTACGTGGTTAAGGATTCAGCACATGGAAAATAAATACTTGACCTTTGTCCTCACCAATCTTCATGTTATAGATGCATCTGTCCATGACAGCATCGAGAAGTGACCATCACACAGTTTTTGTAAAGCTGTCCCATCTTCACACTGAGAATCTCTTCCATTATGTTATGTGGTATTATCACCATGTCAATGGGATACACTTTGATCAGATGCAACTCAAAACTGGGCATCCATAAAGCACCTTTTTTAAAATATCTTTATTCATTTACAGGATGACGGCATCACTGGCTTGGCAGCTCAGAGTCTATCACATTGAGTCTGGAGTCACAGAAGGACATTAGTGAACAGATGGGTTTTTTTCGACAATTGACAATGGATTCATGGTCATCAGTAGATTCTTAATTCCAAAGGATCATATAACATATGTAAATTAGCATACGTTGTGTGACTCTTTGATCTTATACTATAAATTCTGTGTCTGAAGTATTCTTTCTCACCAGCTGCCTGAGGAAGGAGAGGGGGACTCCGAAAGTTTCCGGTTTCAAATAAACCTGTTGGACTATAACCTGATGTCATCTGATTCAGACTTCATCAAACAAAGGGATGAATCCTGGAGAGAAAGAAAGAGGGTATGCCAGGAGTAGCATCAGGCACACCTGAAAGCAATATAACAACATAGTGAAACTGTCAGACAGGTAGTGGTATTCTTGCGGTGCAGTGGTAGGGTCCTTACCCCTGAACCAGGAGGCCTGGATCAAGTCTCACCTGCTCACAGGTGTGTTATAACATCCTTGAGCCATTTATTAGAAAAGTAGGTTAATTTTAAACAAAAACTGCTCCTTTCAAAGGGTTACACTTGGCTTCTGACCTCATTACAACCTTGGTCCAAACTAGGACAAAACAGTTGAATTCCAGAGGCGAGGCGAAGTTGACCATTGTTACATCAAGTCCACATTTGACCGTGTGGTGTCAAGGAGTCCTTGCAAAAATACAAAGTCATTGGGAACCTAGGAAAACTCTATGCTGGTTTGAACAGAGAGGAAGATATAGTGGTTGATGGAGGTTGCTCACCTCAGTGTTATTCTTTACTGGGATAACACACTGAAGTCAAACTCCTTTTTTCTGAATAGAATCACAAAAGTTGAAGGTATTCTAATTGTATGCAAAGTTTTGTATTCAAGCAGAAACCTCCAGTGGTTGCTACGCAGAGTTCAGTACAACACGACGTGATTAGTTGAAACCTTTACAATAATTACTGTACTCCAGGAGTATTTACTTCAAGAATATTGCTTAGTGCTCATTGCTTAAGGAAATGCAAAGTCAATAATCAGCAAACTGATATGGATACTCTGCAGGCATTTTCTTTCTTCATGAAAATCATTTCTTAACTTTGATGCTTCACTTCAAAGCAGCACAAATGTAGAGTACCTATTGCTGTCAAGGCATAAGCTGCCTTTTGATGTTTTCCTTTACACATGAAACAGAAAGCAATGGTTTCAATTTGTGATAATTTGCCAACTCATTTGGATAATTTGTTTTAAATAATTTCAGTGTAATAAAAGCAGAAACAGGTTTTGATGTGATTTTGTTATTTGGAAATTTATATTTCTGATATGTCAAATGAATATTTGCACTAAGGTTAGTGTATAGTCATTTAAAGCATGTTTTATGCAGATTTTAGTTACTGTTGTTTGCAGAGTCCGGACAACTGACACTTCCATCTCAAGGACACTAATGTCCCTGTGCCATATCACTGTAAAAATATCTTTTATTGCCTCATATATGCAGAATGAGTTGCTCAAGCCATTTTGACAGCTATTCTAAGTTGCACTAGTATGTTTTGCAAAGGTTTATTACTGGCTAATACCATTTGTGTGATATTAATTGATGTAATATCATTGAATCAATGCATAGAATGAACTACAAAATGTTGTTTACTTTACTCAATTAACACTCAGCAGATTGTACTCTAATCACTTTCGAAGTCCTTTGAAATTCTGCAAACATTCTGGTACACAGTGTGTTGTCCTCACAGCCCTGTAATTTGTAAATTAAGATGGTATGATTTTGGAATAGTTGGATCCAGTGTGCAGAATTACTTGTCTTGCATTCTTTGTTGCTGCTGTACCTCATCATTGGGGTGTTTTGAGCTCTTGCATGATGTGGTTTGAAAGACAAATTCTTATCATTTGTATGATTTGGAGATGCCGGTGTTGGACTGGGGTGTACAAAGATAAAAATCAAACAACATAGGTTTAATTGGATGCACACTCGCTTTTGGAGCGCCGTTCCTTCATCAGGTGGTTGTGGAGGCCACAATTGTAAGGCACAGAATTTATAGCAAAAATTTAGTGTGATGTAACTGAAATTGTACATTGAAAATTACCTTGATTGTCTGTTGAGTCTTTCATCTGTTCGAATCACATGAAAGAAATGAAACTATCATGGTTAAATCACAAAACCTTTTTTAAAGTTTGCATTCTCAGGTTAGCTGTAACAATTGATGTTAGCTAGACAATATATTGAAGGTGTTAGCCCCCTGTGTTATCTGTCTATGCCATGATGTTTAAATTGATTCTAATCTAAAAAGTGAGACAACAGAGTTTCACAGGAATTCATGCAGTTTTTGAGCTCAGAGCTTTACATGAATCCATGCAGGTTTTGAGCAAAGTACAATGTAACTCTGCAAGTACAAAGTCACCCGCAAATTATATGTGTGCATGTGGGTCTTTGTGTCTGTCTGTGTGTGTGTCTCCATCTGTCTGGGTTGGGGGTTGTGAGTGTGAGGGAGAGTGTATGTGTGTGTAGTGAGTGTAGAGTGTCTAAAGTCTGTGAGGGGGTGCGTGTGGGAGTGTGTGCGCGTGTCTGGGGTGGGGATTTATGAGTGTCTGTGGGAGAGAGTATATATGTGTGTGCATGAGTGTAGAGTGGTCTAATTCTCTGAGAGGATGCCTGTGGGAGTGTGTCTGTCTGTAAGGGTGTGTGAGAGTGTTGTGTATATGTGCGTCCATGTGTATGTGTGTGTATAGGAGTGCCTCTGTGTGTGTGTGTGTGTGCGCGCGTGTGTGTATGTGTATATATAGTGTAATGGTGCTCACCTGTAATGTGACATTAACCCTCCCGAACTTAGCTATCAGCCTCTGCTTGGCCACTTTTCACTGCTGCCTGTCCCGAAGTCCGCCTTGGAGGATGGTCACCTGAAGGTTTGAGGTCGAATGTCCTGGACCACTGAAGTGTTCCCCAACTAGGAGGGAACACTCCTGTCTGTTGATTGTTGTGCGGTGCGCATTCAGCTATTGTTGTAGCCTTTGCTCGGTTTCCCCAATGTACCATACCTCAGGGCATCCTTGCCTGCAACGTACAAGATAGACAACGTTGGCTGTGTCACATAAGTACCTTCATTATAAATATTTCTCATTTTTTATTTGGAACTATAAGCTGAAGTTGAGAACCAAACTTTGGACTTTGAGCAGCAGCCTGTTTTGGAAAGGAAGAGAGAGCAAATAAACTGGCTTTTGTTTGTGGGAATTGGCCTGAAGAGATAACTATAAGTTAATTAATGCCCGAAGAACACTACAAATGTTTTAGCACAGGAAGGGTCAGGACTGGCAACTGGTTGGTTGTTGAATTGTTCAAAAAAGAGCAGGTTAGTGCTCACCAGGCAATCACAGGTAATGTTGGTAGAAGAAAGGCAAAAAAGTGAATCAGCATCGCAAAGTGTGATTTTGAAAAAAAAACTTATGAGTGGTGCTTTTGAGTATTGCTCTCTTTGATTTTGCTGCAGTTGTTGGCTTGTTGATTGTTCTGATAAGAAAAGAAGCATTTGGTGAATAATCCTGGAAGATGACTGGAACTGTTTGCATGAATTGGTGACTTTGGAATTCAAGCAGGGCCTAAGTCTGCTTACCTGTGAATAACTCCATTAAAAAAGATTTCTGAAGGCTTGGTAACCATCGTAAATTAATTTCTTTCCATTTATCCCTTAACTGTATCTGTTGTGTGAGAGTGGGAGTTCTATTTAAAGAAAAATGAGCTTGCATTTAAGTAGGTTGACTCATTGTTTATCCTTGTTCTGCTAATTATTAATAACAAATTGTTAATTTCTGTCGAAGTTCTGAACTTGGTGTCTGATGTCTGTTATTCTTGGTTAGGAATAATATAATGGTTTGGAGTGTCTTTGCGTGATTTTATTTTACTATGTTGCAAATCCAAGGATAAGGAGGCTGATGCATTTTGGCTTGCTGTTTCCATGTTGTAATAGTTGAGAAAACAGGATCTGATGAGGGAGATGATTTCCGTCCATTCAAAGAAGAACCAGTCCATTGTAGTGGGTTTTTTTTAGGAGTCTTGATTGAAGTTGATTTTAAGCACAGTAGCATTGGTGGAATTTCTCCAGTGCCACTGTGTGTTGGTAATACGTATTCCTGTCTCAGTGCAGTACAGAATGTGAAGGTGACATGCTTTTTTGACGTGTATGGAGTTTTATAGTTATCGTTGTTATTGTGTATAGAATTTTGAGTTGCTGCAACTGATCCAGTGTTGGACATACTCATCAATGGTGCCCTTTGAGGGAAGTAGCTGCTGAGGTACTGAAGATGCATTGCACTGTTAGAAATAGTGTCTTTGAGAAGAGACATCAAACTGTCGCCCCAGAATGTTTGTTCAGGTGGAGAGGAAGAGTAGAGGGGTCATCCTTGGGATCTTAGTGATATTTATTACTGAACTCCGTTAACATAGCTGTTGCCACATTGCTGTCTAAGAGTTTGTGAAGCATAATTTGGCTGGTGCATTTCCTGCATTACAACATTGAAATGTGGATAGTCAGGTAAAACAATCAATAACTGCAGGTATTTTGGTTTTAGAAGTGCGTGATCAGTGGATTGCAGAACCTTGGAAGATAACATAGACAAATCAAAGCAGGGATGATTCTGATAAGATTTGTTAGTTTGTCTTGCCAAGTAATACAAAAGAGGTAACAATGATTCAGCAGTCAGTTTTTCACAGGCTGATTCTTTATCTTTTGCACTCAAGTTGAACAACTATTGAATAAAATCGAAACTGAACTGGTGACTCTTTGCCACTTAGGTTGAGTTAGCTCTCAAAATTCATTTATACCTTTAGTAAGATAAAACGTTTTAAAATTTTATTTTATTTGTATTATATTTTGACTTTCATTTTTTTCATTTTACCAGCCAATGCTAAGAAGTGTTAAGATTGAAACCTATAAATTTAATATCTCTTTACTAATTGGCACTAAAATGCTAATTAATGAGTTACATAAATGGTGTAATTAATTGGTCTCTGGCTGCTTTGATTTGTGGTACACGGGCTAGTGTTTAAGAAAATGTGTTAGAAATAAGGTCACGAGCAGAGTTTGAAAAAGCCAGGAATGTAGAGATGAGCTGTGTTAGAATTTTATCCTTGAAATGGAATGACCTAACATTATACTTGAAGGGACAGATCCTTGAGTTTCTGAATTCATTTTATTAAGCTTGAAGTCACATAAGTTTGCTGAAATAGGGAAGACCTGTAATGTGCAATCCCTCAACAATGTTGAAATCATGGATACTTTTTCAAAAAGCAATTCATTCATGGGCTGTTGATGTTGTTGGCAAGACCAGAATTCATTGTCCATAATGTCTTGCTTTTAAGAAGGTACTTCTTAGAATCTTCACCTTAAATCACTCCAGGGGGTCACTCATTTCCCTCCAAGAACTTTTTTAGAAAATAAACACCTTGCTCAGTTTTATCACGTTACTTTTCTCATTTTTGGAAACTTTTTCATTTTCACTAACTTCTATATTATGTGATGTCACATCATGACAGGGCTCTCAGAAATACATCATTTTCAGGATGAATATATATTTAGTTTAACATTCCATTGTGTGCTGACGTAAGAATTTCGGAAATGTTTGATTGTTGGATTATTTGTGGGTAGGCTGGAAAGGAAATATTTGTCATAGGTCATCATGCTCAATTGCAAAAATTCTGCAGGGACAACTGAAGTCTATTTTTCAAAATTTAATTTTGGAGAAATGGAAAGGTAATGGTGCAAAGATGCAGAGAGCAAAAATATACCTAGTGCAGGTGTGCTGTTCCATTTTGTTTGCAGTGACAGCCTTATCTCCATTATAATTGGCTCTGGAAGACCAACTTTCCTTACAAAATTTAGTTTTAACTTCTAATATATCAGCAATCTTCCTTTTGTGTTGTTTCACCCACCCCTATCTCAAGACTGTGATATCCCTAACCTTTCCTGGTTGTGATGAAAAGTCACAGACCCAAAATGTTCACTCTGCTTTTCTCGCTAGGCAGATGCTGTCTAACCTGTTGAGACTTTTTCCAGTATTAGCATGAAGTCAGGAGAGGTAGATGGACTCCTGTCTTCACTTCACTCCCAAGCTACTAAGGACAAGAATTTGTCTTCCAAAAGAGAGTGATTTTGCTAATTAGATAAGTACTTTACTGTGTATAACTTTGCATAAGAAATGAACCAGCCAGGTTCCTCAAGTTACCAAATAAATAGCTTTGTTTCAAATATTTCCCAAAGAAAGAGTTTGAAATATTCAGGTCTATGCAACTATCCATCAAGCCAATAACCAATCTACAACACAATTCCTGAAGGATGCGACAAAGAAAACACTATCTCTTCAAAGGCAGAAAAATAATTCTTTACAGATACTGTTGGTACTTATATTGGTCTTCAGATGAAGTATCACTTATGACTGGAGCTGCTGGTCCCAGGAGTTCTTACTGGAATTGCCATAGCTGATTGATTGCTCTTGTCATCTTTGAGAAGATAGAGTTGATTCAGAGTTCTTGCTTTAAGCACTCAGCTTACAGTGATAAAGTCTTAGAATTCGATTTGAAGTCTCAACTTTGATGTCAGAACTTTCAAAGAAAGAGAGAAGGACAAGCTGTTGTCCCTGCAAGATTCCTCTTTGACTGTTAGTTCAAAATTCAGCTTTGTTGCACCCACAAACTGGGTCAAAAGTCCTCTTTGTGAAAGTTTTGTAGACTCATCTCCAGCTGGCAGCTTATATTCTTGACAAATGCAATCATTTTCCTGCTGTAACCAATGTCCTCTGCTTAGCAAAAGTGTTCTCTTCAAAAAGCTCATGACACACTTGTGTCCAGCCAATTATATTACAAACTAATAATTTATACCACATATCTGTCATGATTGTAACAAGGTCAGCCAGGTGGACATCATAGAATATGAATTTCCTGACTCAGGGTGTTAATCTGGTCCAATCAGGGAGCCCTGCCTGACAGATACAAACAGGTGTATCAGAGAGTCTGTTCACCCTGAGAGCTGGCTCTGAAGAATCTGGATCAGTGTCAAGGACTCTCCATGTGCAATAATGGGTGACTTAGTGACAGGATACTGACCTCTGTGGAGTTATTTCACTGGTGACGAGAGAAAAGCACCCTCCTGAAGAAATTTGCTTACAATAATCATCTTTGAGTTGGGGTCAGCATTTCTGGCGTCATGTGTTATTTGGGAAGCTTGACCTATTTGATCCTACCATCTAAAGCTGGGTCCAGTATGTGGACAAAATGCATTCTTTTTTCTGTTCAAATGACATTGGGGCAGATGAAAAGCAATGAGTATTTTTCTAACAGCTTGTGAACCCTCAGATATTCAGTTATTAAAAACCTAACTTTCCCTGAAACAACAGATATTAAAACCTTTTAAGAGTTAACGGATTTAGTTAAGATATTATGATCCTGAGCCTCCCTTAATTCTGAGATGTTATAGTTTTTCCTCCCCAATTCAAGAACAAGGGGAATCCATATCAGGATTTTTTGACTAGGTTAAAGTGACTGGCAGAGGTATGAGACTTTGGTTTAACCCTTAATGAGATGCTAAGATTAATGACGTAACTATGCAAAAATGCCAAACCGCTAAAGCCATTTGGACTTCAACTGCTTTTATCATTTGAAAATGCAGCAAATGGACCATATGAGTTGCAGAGTATTCCGATGGAAGTGGGTGTCCTTTCCAGTCCCAGTGAGCATGGGGAACACCACTTGAGTGAAGGCAGTTGCATAGCTACACTCACAATATATGCTGAACAGAGGGACTCTAAGTCAGCCCACAGCAAAGCCCCAAAACAAAACTAAGCTTTGGCAAAACAGTGAAAAAATGTCATCAGAATCTAGGTGGGCAAACCGTTTTAGTTCTGCTGGTATGTGGATTCAAGGCACAAAAGGGTCCGACAGGATCTAATTTAAGCAAGAGAACTCAAAGGCTGGTATGCAGGTGAGTGCACAACCTGGAAAATCCACTTATATCTAATTTTGAACAATTAAGTTACTTTGCAACATCCAAATCATAACCAGCCACAATAAATGTTTGGTTAATTGGTCACCCAGTTCTAATTGAGGTCGATACCAGTGCAACTATTTCAATAGCGCACAACCAGTCTTACAAAATTTGCTCCTGACTCCAACCCTTAAGTTTGCACAAGACCTCTGCTAGCCTGAAACCCCATACCAGGAAACCTTTACAGATTAACAGTGCAACTTCAGTTCCGGTCTCTTATGAGAAGCAGCTGGTTCAGTTACCACAGATTGTAGTAAAAAGCTCAGACCCAAGATTGATGGGGTGAAACTGGCTAAGAAAAATTCACCTAAATTGGCTCAACATTATTCATTTAGAAAATTACTACCAGAGTGAAGTCCTAATTAAATATCCGGAAGTTTTTCAAGAAGGCCTATGGACTATTAAAGGAGGCAAGGCTACCTTGCATGTAGACCAGGAAGCAATTTCATGATTCTGCAAGACCAGTTCAGTGCCATGTACCTTATGGGCAAGAGCAGAGATAGAAATCAGAAAACTGGAAAGTGAAGGAATTGTCAAACCAGTCCAGTTTGCTGAATGGGCAGAAGTAGTCAATCTGATTTGTGAAGTCAAGTGGTTTGGTTCAATTTTTTGGGGATTTTAAATAAACGGTACACCGCTTTTCACAGCTGGATAAATACTTAATCCCTCACATAGCGGATTTCTCCATAAACCTGGTGGGGGGAGCTATCATTCACGAAGCTGGATGTGAGACATGCATACTTGCATTTCGGTTAGATGAGGATTCCCAGAAGTATGCTACAATTAATCCCCATAAGGGTTTATACCAATATACTGCCATTTGGGGAATTGTCAGCCTGTGCAATCTTTTCAGCAGATGATGGAAAACATTTTATAAGGTCTACCCCAGTTTGTAATTTATCTAGATGACATGCTAATAACTGAGAAGAACCAATCAGGAATACTTCGAGAGCTTGAACAAAGTCCCTAGACATTTCTTCCAGGTGGAAGTACCGGTTAAAAGGGAAAAATATGTTCCGGCACTCCAAGTATTCTCCTTAAGGCTACAGCGTAAAAAAAAACAGAGTTACACCCATTGGAAAATAAAGTGAGGAAAATCAAGTGTGTGCTGGCTCCTACATCTGTACCAGAGTGTAGGTCTTTTCTTGGGCTGGTGAATTATTATGGAAAATGAATACGTGACCTAGCCTCCATCCTGGTACCTTTTACATCAACTCCTAAAAAAGGGTCAGAATTGGAAATGGCCACATGGCCAAGGCATAGCTTTCAAGGAAATGAGGAAGCAGCCACCATCCTCTAAGGTGATGGCACATTATGAGTGAGATCCCAAGTGAGATCTGGTATTGACATGCAATGCCTTTCTATATGGCATCAAGGTAGTATTGGGTCATAGATGACCCAATGGAGAGGAATGTCCAATAGTGTATACATCCAGGACTTTGCCAAACACAGAGGTAAATATGTCTAAATAGAGAAAAAATGTTTGTCAGTCATATTTGGAGTAAGGATTTTCTACGAACACCTTTTATGGATGCAAATTTGTAATAAAAAGGGACCACAAACCCCTACTAGATTGATTTAAAAAGGACAAGGCAGTGCCACCCCTTGCTTCAGGCTGAATTCTGGACTCTAACACAAAGTGTGATCATTACAAGTTGGAACACCTAAGCCAAGTAGCAAATCCAGATGCATTGAGTCACCTCCCACTGGCAGGTACACCACTGGAAGAGTCTGTAATGGTTTAAGTTTTCTCAACACTCTTCTCGTTACAGCTGACAATACCAGACTTTGGTCCTGGCAAAACTGAAACACCTGGTATTGGTGGGGAAAACCAAAGGACTGTTACAACTAGAACTGAAACCTTTTTGGACCCAAAGAGACTAGATTACAGTAGAGGGTAGCATATTATTATGGCGAGCAAGATTGCTTATCCTCAACAAAGGTCGCCACAAGATACTGGCTGAACTCCACTAGGGTCTTTTAGTGGTTTCCAAATGAAGATGTTGGTGAGACATTATGTCTGGAGGCAATGATTGGATGCAGATATATTTGGTGGGGCAGTACCCAGAGTGCCAACAAGGACAAAGGTTCCCGCTAGCAGCTCCCCACGTTCGTGGGACTGACTGGGAAAACCCTTGACTCGAGTGCATGTAGACGATGCATGTCCTTTAATGGCTCAATGTTCTTAGTCATTGTGAACATCCGATCAAAGTGGTTGATTCATTCATTAATCACAAGGATGATGATAGAAAAACTGCATGTATCTTTTACAATACATGGCCTCCCAGAAAGGTTGATCACAGATAACGGGTCATTGGTTACCAGCAGGGATTCGAACATTAGCTCAAGTCAAATAGCATTCACCATATCAGGGCAGCTCCTTATCATCCATCATCCAATGGTCTGGCAGAAAAAGCAGTTCAAACTCTGAAGGCAGATTTAAAGAAACAGCCTTCAGCTTCACTTGAAACCAAACTGTCCTATTTGTTTATAGGACCACCCCTCATGCACCTGCAGGGATAGCTCCAGCAGCATTGCTAGCAGGGAGAAGATTCTTCACTAGGTTAAATCTAATTTTCCCGGAAGCAGGTGGGGAGTGAAATGCCTCCGAAATGCAAATGCCGGACACAAGACTCCCCTTATGAGGGAGATAGTTTACTTCAGGGGATGAAGTTTGGTTTAGGAACCATGGGAGTGGTCCTACATGGGTAAGAGGCAAGGTTGATGTGAGGTCAGGTCCAGTGACATAAAAGCTCAGGTAGGTGCACCAGTCCTGAACAAACATGTGGATGATATGAAAGCTGCAAACTCACAAACAGGGAGGAGGTATACATGCCCAGCTCCTCAGAACAGCTGGAAAGGCTGCCAGAAACCATGAGTTCTTGCTTTCCATCAAGTGTCAAAGAGACTTCTGAAATCTGAGATGGACCCGATGAATGTCACTACCTCGATGCTTTTACCACTTTAACAAAAATCACAGAGCGCCAGGTTCTAGTCCAACAGGCTTATTTGAAAACACAAACTTTCGGAGTATTGCTCCTTCATCAGATGTCGTGTGATTTTTAGCCTTGTCCAACCCAGTCCAACTCCGGCATCTCCACATCAGGTTTACCACTTGAAGGAGAGAGTCAATTTCTTGTGAGACATTCCAGATGCAAGAGGTGAACTACTGAATGGTACACGCTTCCTGTGTCCAAGGGAGAGTCGGAAGAACCTGATCTGGTGCCAAAATGCCCCAGGAGGAGCTACAAGAAAAAGAACTGGCCTATGTCCTATGATTCAGGGGGAGGGATATCATGATTGCAATGAGGTTAACCAGAGGTGGCCCCCATTGAATACGAGTTTCCTGATTGGGACTGTAAATCTGGTCCAATCAGGAAGCCCTGGCTGACAGATCAAAATAAGAGAGTCAGACATCCTGTTCACTCTGAGAGCTGGCTCTGAAGGAGCTGGATCAGTATCAAGGACTTTGCACATGATATAAAGGGTGATTTGGTGATGGAATACTGGTCTCTGTGGTGTTATTTCAACAACTTTAAAATACCAGTCTTTTCTGTTTTTGTATTAAGGTTTTAATCATTTTTCTTTGGGGAAAGAAAATGTTCTAGAAAGAAAACAATTGGTATTAATAAAACATTTATTTTATGAAACAAAGTTTTATTTTCATTGCAGAAGGCAAAATCTACAGATGGTCAGATACAGGGAGCACTGAAATGTATCGTAACAAGCTACAGATAATTTGTAATAGTGAAGTTTTAAAAGGCTGAATTACTGACCTCAACTGTTAACAGTTGTAATTTTTCAAGTAGCCAACATTGTAAGGATTGTAATTTGTACTTCTGAACTTTTTGTGGAAGTAGTATTCCATGACCTATATGTTCAAAACATCTATTACTCACTTCAATGTTCATAGTACCTATTTAAATCATTAAGCTCACAATGCTGTTTGTACTTTTAATTGAGAAATGTTCAATTTATTAGTGATGTTTAAGTTTGATTTTTTCCTAGCATTTTCTTGTCACCATGAAGTGTGATCACACCTCACATGGTTGTTTCCCTCTGCAGTCCAGAATCTAGTAATCCCACTGACATCCACCTTATGAAATAGATACAGTTTCTTTTAACTACTTTCAGATCATCATTATTTAAGGTAACTGTCAGGCAGCAGACAAACATTTTAATTTTACTTCTAAACAGAGGACCCTTGTGTTTCTGCTTGTTGTTCCAATAAGTTAACTCAGGGAAAGAGTTCACATAGATCCTGTTTCTCTCACACTACCATTTCTCCAAAGGAAATGTTTTTCCTGCTTTCAGGGCACCAGCACTTGCAATTCTTTGGACTATAATAGATTCATAATGTGAGCAAATGTGTATGGAGCAATTGTTCTTGAATTATCCAATCCTATTTTTGATATTGGGGAAGTTTTTGGGAACTGTTTGTGAAGTTTTGAGGATGAATTTGCTCACCACTCTGATATATTTAGAACTTTGGCAGTCTGTGTGGTGAATCAACCAGAATGGTGTAAGACAAGGGTGTTTGAAGATTTTATTCCATGGATGATAAAACAGTGACAATGTATTTCAATAACAACTATATACCATTTTTGACCTGGAAATGGACTAGTTGGTATTCCTGTGAATCCTGTTCCTGTACCTTCTGGATGGTAAAAAGGTTATGTGTTTGAGAAGCCATTAAAGGAGCAATCGTATCTCTTGTTGATCGTTTACAATGCAGTCATACTGCACCACTAGTCAAAGAATGAAATGTTTAAGATCATGGATAGGATACCAATTGAGCTTCTTTGAACTGGATAATGATGCTTTTTCACAAGTTGTATTTTTATTATCCCAGCTGATGGTATTTCTAGACCAGTCACATTCCAGAATTAAATCGGGTGATTCTTTTATGGGTGGGGATGTTTAGCAAGTTAACATGGTGTTTAGTTGCTGTGCAAAGGAAGGGTTGAGTGGGATATGGGCCAAATGCTGGTAAATGGACTCAATCAGTTTTGGATATGTGGTCAGCAAGGATGATTTGGATTGAAATGTCTGCTTCTGTTTTGCACAACTCTGACTCCTTGATTCTATTTGGCAGTTAAGTTTCGAGGCAATGGAATCACTAAGGATTTTGACAGGAGACTATTTGAAGATGGTGATGCTGTTGAATGTCAAGTGGACTTGCTTACACGATTGCTGGAGGGAGTCATTGTCTGGTATATATAGAGTAAATGTAAATTGCTCTGTATCAGCCCAAACCTGAATATTGTCTTTTGCTGCATGTGGGAACAGACTGCTTCATTATCTGATGAATGGAAAATGGGACCTATTGCTGAAAGCATATGTGTATGTGCATCTAGCCTATTATGTTAAAATGCAGGGAAGTAATTGATGAAACAGCAAAAATTGGGCTGAGGATCTTACTCTGCAATTACTTTCTGGAGCTGAAAAATTTGCCATCTAACAATTAAGCCATCTTGCTTTGTGTTAAAGACGACTCCATTCAGGAGAGTTTTCCCTGATTCCCAATTCTTAATGCCATGCCTTGTCACATGTTGCTATAATGTCAAGGGCAGTCACTCTGGCATGTCAAATTTTACTTGATCAATATTTGGACTAAGACTGGAATGATATCTGTGATGAAGGGGACCTTAGTAAAAGATTGACATAGATCACCCACTCAGCACTTCTACCTGCAATTTGCTTCATGTTTGTCCCTAGAGTGAAGTCAGGATATTGTCTCTCCAAGGGGCAGTTCAGTCATCATTCCTACCAGTGGTTTATCATGTACAGCTGCAGTGTGAGTTATTATTTTATTATAGCTATGATATCAAATTCCTCTAGCTAGATTCTCTTCAGAGACTGTTCTAACAGCTAGGACAGTCTTCCTCCTGGTAATCTCTTTGCAAAGGTATTTGTTTCGTCAATAGCCATAGGTGAGGTGCCAGAAGATAGGAGGTTAGATAACGTGGTGCCACTAGTTAAGAAAGGTGGTAAGGAAAAGCCAGGGGATTGTAGATTGGTGAACCTGACTTCAGTGGTGGGCAGAAAGTGAGGACTGCTGATGCTGGAGATCAGAGCTTAAAAATGTGTTGCTGGAAAAGCGCAGCAGGTCAGGCAGCATCAAAGGAATAGGAGAATCGACGTTTCGGGCATAAGCCCTTCTTCAGGAATGAGGAGGGTGTGCCAAGCAGGCTAAGATAAAAGGTAGGGAGGAGGGACTTGAGGGAGGGGCGTTGG